>NC_138357.1:112429808-112967308 GCF_046562875.1 Panthera onca | reverse complement strand
AAGCATTTCACAAAATTCAGCATCCTTTCTTAATAAAAACCATCGAGAAAGTTGGGATAGAAGGAACATACTTAAACATCATAAAAGCCATTTATGAAAATCCCACAGCTAATATCATCCTCAATGGGGAAAAACAGAGCTTTCTCCCTGAGAACAGGAACACAACAGGGATGTCCACTCTCACCGCTGTTGTTTAACATAGTGTTGGAGGTTCTAGCATCAGCAATCAGACAACAAAAGGAAATCAAAGGCATCAAAATTGGCAAAGATGAAGTTAAGCTTTCACTTTTTTCAGATGACATGATATTATACACGGAAAACCCGATAGACTCCACCAAAAGTCTGCTAGAACTGATACATGAATTCAGCAAAGTTGCAGGATACAAAATCAATATACAGAAATCAGTTGCATTCTTATACACTAATAATGAAACAACAGAAAGACAAGTAAAGAAACTGATCCCATTCACAATTTCACTAAGAAGCATAAAATACCTAGGAATAAACCTGACCACAGATGTAAAGGATCTGTATGCTGAAAACTATAGAAAGCTTATGAAGGTAATTGAAGAAGATATAAAGAAATGGAAAAACACTCTGTGCTCATGAATTGGAAGAATAAATATTGTTAAACTGTCAATACTACCCAAAGCTACCTACACATTCAATGGAATCCCAATCAAAATTGCACCAGCATTCTTCTCGACGCTAAAACAACTAATCCTAAAATTTGTATGGAATCACAAAAGGCCTGAATAGCCCAAGTAATTTTGAAAAAGAAGACCAAAGCAGGAGGCATCACAATCCCAGACTTTAGCCTCTACTACAAAGCTGTCATCATCAAGACAGCATGGTATTGGCACAAAAACAGACACATAGACCAATGGAATAGAATAGAAACCCCAGAACTAGACCCATAAAAGTATGGCAAACTCATCTTTGACAAAGCAGGAAAGAATATCCAATGGAAAAAAGACAGTCTCTTTAACAAATGGTGCTGGGAGAACTGGACAGCAACATGCAGAAGGATGAAACTAGACCACTTTCTTACACCATTCACAAAAATAAACTCAAAATGGATAAAGCACCTAAATGTGAGACAGGAAACCATCAAAACCCTAGAGGAGAAAGCAGGTAAACACCTCTCTGACCTCAGCCGCAGCAATTTCTTACTTGACACATCCCCAAAGGCAAGGGAATTAAAAGCAAAAATGAACTATTGGGACCTCATGAAGAGAAAAAGCTTCTGCACAGCAAAGGAAACAATCGACAAAACTAAAAGGCAACCAACGGAATGGGAAAAGATATTTGCAAATGACATATCAACAAATGGCTAGTATACAAAATCTATAAAGAGCTCACCAAACTCCACACCCAAAAAAACAAATAATCCAGTGAAGAAATGGGCAGAATACATGAATAGACACTTCTCTACAGAAGACATGCAGATGGCCAACAGGCACATGAAAAGATGCTCAACTTCGCTCCTCATCAGGGAAATACAAATCAAAACCACACTCAGTTATCTCCTCAGGCCAGTCAGAGTGGCCAAAATGAACAAAACAGGAGACTATAGATCTGGAGAGGATGTGGAGAAACGGGAACCCTCTTTCACTGTTGGTGGGAATGCAAACTGGTGCATACACTCTGGAAAACAGTGTGGAGGTTCCTCCAAAAATTAAAAATAGACCTACCCTATGACCCAGCAATAGCACTGCTAGGAATTTACCCAAGGGATACAGGAATGCTGATGCACAGGGACACTTGTACCCCAATGTTTATAGCAGCACTCTTAACAATAGCCAGATTATGGAAAGAGCCTAAATGTGCATCAACTGATGAATGGATCAAGAAATTGTGGTTTATATACACAATGGAATACTACATGGCAATGAGAAAGAATGAAATATGGCCTTTTGTAGCAACATGAATGGAACTGGAGAGTGTTAGGCTAAGTCAAATAAGTCATACAGAGAAGGACAGATTCCATATGTTTTCACTCCTATGTGGATCCTGAGAAACTTAACAGAAGACCATGGGGGAGGGGAAGGGAAGAAAAAAAAGTTAGAGAGGGAGGGAGCCAAAACATAAGAGACTCCTAAAAACTGAGAACATACTGAAGGTTATGGGGGGGTGGGAGGGTGGGTGGGTGATGGGAATTGAGGGCACCTGTTGGGATGAGCACTGGGTGTTGTATGGAAACCAAGTTGACAATAAATTTCCTAATTAAAAAAAGAAAGATATAGGGTATCAGAATGGGTTAAAAAACTATATGCTGACTACAAGAGACTCATTTTAGGCCTGAAGTCATCTACAGATTAAAAGTGAGGGCATGGAGAAATACTTATCATGCAAATGGATGTCAAAAGAAAGCTGAAGGAGCAGCACTTATATCAGACAAATTAGGCCTTAAAACAAAGACTGTAAAAAGGGAGAAAAAAGGGCATTATATAGTCATAAAGGGAACAATACAACAAGAATATATAAAAATTGTAAGTATTTATGCCTCCATCATGAAAGCACAAAGATATATAAAAAAACAATTAATTGCAAATAGAAAGGAATTAGGAGGGGACTTTAACACCCCACTTACATCAATGGACCAATCATCTAAACAGAAAATCAACAAGGAAACAATGGCTTTGAATGACATGCTGGACCGGATGTTCTTAATAGATATATTCAGAAGATTTCATCCTAAAGCAGCAGAATACAAATTGTTTTTCAAGTGCACATGGAACATTCACCAGAATAGATTACTTACTGAGTCACAGATAAGGCTTCAAACAGTGCAAAAAGATTGAGATCATACCATGTATATTTTCTGACCACAATGCTATGAAACATGAAATTGACCGCAAGAAAATATTTGGAAAGACCACGAATACATGCAAGTTAAACAACATGCTACTAAACAATGAATGGGACAAACAGAAAATCGAAGAAGAAATTAAAAAATACATAGAAACAAATGAAAATGAAAACACAATGATCCAAAACTTTTGGGATGCAGCAAAACAGTCCTAAGATGGAAGTATATAGCAATACAGGTCTACCTCAAGAAACAAGAAAAATCTCAAATAAACAATCTAAACTTACACCTGAAGGAGTTCAAAAAAGAACAAGAAATTAAGCCTAAACCAGCAGAAGGGAGGAAATAATAAAGATTAGAGAAGAAAAAATTATATATAAAATAAAAAAATAGGAGATCAATGAAACCAGGAGGCGGTTCTCTGAATAAATCAATAAAATTGACAAACCTCTAGCCAGACTTATCAAAAAGAAAAAAGAAAGGACTCAAATAAAATTACAAATGCAAGGATAAATAACAACCACACTACAGAAATACAAACAATCTTAAGAGAATCTCATTAAAAACTATATGCCAACAAATTGGTCAACCTGGAAGAAGTGGACAACTTCCTAGAAACACACAAATTACCAAAACTGAAACAGGAAGCAATATACAACCTTAACACAGTGATAACCAGGAAAGAAATTTCATCAGAAAGCAAAAAACTTCCAACAGTCAATAGTCCACGACTAGATGGCTTCACTGGGGATTTCTACCAAACATTTAAAAGAAGAGATAATACCTGTTCCTCTCAAACTATTCAAAAATATAGAAAAAGAAGGTAAACTTCCGAATTAATTATATGAGGTCAGCATTACCCTGATACCAAAACAAAATGAAGACTCTACTAAAAAAGAGAAGTACAGGCCAATATCCCTGATGAACATGAATGCAAAACTTACCAATAAAATACTAGCAAACTGAATCTAACAATACATTTTAAAAAATCATTCACCACAACGAACTGGGATTTATTCCCCGGTTGCAAGGGTGGTTCAATATCTACAAATCAGTCAACGTGATACACCACATTAATAGAAGAAAGGAGAAGAACCATGTTATCATATCAATAGATGCAGAAAAAGCATTTGACAAAGTACAACATCCATTCATTATAAAAAACCCTCAACAGACCCAAGACTTAAGATGGCAGAGAAGTAGGGTGACCGGGATTTTCCTTGTCCCTCAAACATAGCTGTATTGAGGTCAAATCACTTGGAACACCCAGGAAATCGATCTGTGGAATGGCAGAAAGATCTCCACAGTTGGAAGGAGACAGCTTGGTAAGATCGAGGTGTGTGTATGTGAATTGGGAGAGATAAAATGGCATAGGCACAGAGGAGAGGGAACCCCTTCTGTGGAGAGACAGAAGGTAAAGAGTGAGGGGTTGTGAAAGTGCAGCATTGAGTTAGCACAAGAGGAAAACCTCCCTGGGCTACAGACCTGGGAACAAGAAATACAGAGAGCACCATTCATTCATTCATTCATTCACTCATTCATTTATTTATTTACAGCCTTTGGAGCTGGAACTCAGAGGTTTCAGAAGTGCATGACTTTATACAGAGCAGAGGGACCAGCCCCAGAGTGCGTAGCATGGTGTAGTGAGTTCAGGGGTGCCCTGGGAGAGAACAGTCCCCTTCCTGGAGTACTTTGAGAAGAGGGTCTATTGCCACCCCAAGGACAAAAGACCCTGCCATCTCAGCCAAGGGTCTTTCATTGGTAGGGTAGAGAGGCTGTACTCCAGAGCAGGAGAGAGGAGCTGCACCAGGCTAGATCTTTTATTTATTTATTTTTTTAATTTTTTTTTTTAACATTTATTTATTTTTGAGGCAGAGAGAGACAGAGCATGAACGGGGGAGGGGCAGAGAGAGAGGGAGACACAGAATCGGAAGCAGGCTCCAGGCTCCGAGCCATCAGCCCAGAGCCTGACGCAGGGCTTGAACTCACAGACCGCGAGATCGTGACCTGAGCCGAAGTCGGACGCTCAACCGACTGAGCCACCCAGGCGCCCCAGGCTAGATCTTTTAAATCATCGGGTTTTGAATCCCAGCCGAGCACCAAGAACGCTTTGGAGAACTGTGGAGCAGGGCAAGCTGACCACCCTCATTATTCTGTGAGGGCTGCTGAAGAGTGTGGCTTGAGATACCTGGTCCAGGGAGGAGAGATTGGGGTGATGCCACTTTCCCCCAACACCAACATGGTGGGACTTCAGAGAGCAGCGCAGTACCCGCCCAGTGGAGGCGGGGCACACTTATACCAAACACCAAGCCTCTGTGCCTGGCAACTGCTTATTTATTGGAGCAAGACTGACTGACCCAAGACAGCTAGCCTCTCCTCCAGATCAGCACAGCCACCAGCCCCAGGCGCCAGCAGACAACTATTTCTTTTTTTTCCCTATTTCTTTCTTTTTTTTCTTTTTCTTTCCTCCCCCTTCTTTTTTCCTTTTGGAATCAGGCTCATAGTTTCTGATTTATTTTTTGTCAATTCTTATTATATATACATATATAATATACGTATTATATATATTAATATATAATATATAAATATATATTTTTTTGATGAGTCACTTTTATTCTATTCTTTTTATGTCTTTTTTCTTTCTTCCTCTTCTATATTTTCCTTTCTCTTTCTCTGGAATTAACCTTATAGCTTTTTGATTCTCCATTTGTTTTTCTTTTCTCCCCTTTTCTTTTTCTTTTTTTATGGGATCAGCCTTCCCCCAACCCCACCAACCTTTTTTCCCTCAGGGTTACTTCAGCAAACAAATTAAAGCACACCTAGTTAAAGGCCCAAACACTCCACCAGTACAAGCAAGGAGGAGTTCTGCAGAGGACTGACCAGTAGGATGGAGCAGCCAAAACGCAACATCAGAGTGCATGCAACACACATCAGAAACACTTCCTGGAGTGTCAGGCCCTGGAAAGTGCCTATACTTTTTAATATAGTAGTACTCTCAGGTGCAGGACACATAACAAGCTTTTCAAACATGCAAAAGGAAGAAACTTAACCATAATGACAGGACAGAGAAATTCTCCCCAAAATAAAGGTCAAGAAGAAATCAGAGCCAGAGAATTGCTCAATACAAATATAAACAATATATCTGAACAAGAATTTAGAATAACAGTCATAAGACTAATAGCTGGGCTAGATAAAAGCATAGAAGACACCAGAGAAACCCTTGCTGCAGAGATCAAAGACCTAAGAACTAGTTAGGATGAATTTCAAAATGTTATAACTGAGATGCAAAATAAACTGTATACAGTGGCAGCAAAGACTGAATAAGCAGAGAAAAATAGAAATAAATAGAAATAGAAAAATAGAAAATAAAATTATGGAAATAATGAAGCTGAAAAAAGAGAGGGAAAGGAAATGACTAGATCATGAGGGGACAATTAGAGAAATAAGCAATTCCATGAAATGAAACAATATCCATATCATAGGATTCCAAGAAGAAGAAGAGTGAGAAAAAGGGGCAGGAGGTTTATTTGAACAAATTATAGCTGAGAACTTCCCAAATTTGGGGAAGGAAACAGGCATCCCAGTCCAAGAGGTGCAGAGAACTCCCTTGAAAATCCGCAAAAAAGGTCACCATAACATGTAACAGTAAAATTGGCAAAATACAAAGATAAAGAGAGAATTCTGAAAGCACTAGGGACAAAAAGTCTTTAACCTACAAGGGTAGGCATATAAGGTTAGTACTACAACTGTCCACTGAAACTTGGCAGGCCAGAAGGGAGTGGCAGGAAATATTCAATGTGATGAATAGGAAAAATATGCAGCCAAGAATCCTTTATCCAGCAACACTATCATTCAGAATAGAAGAAGAGATAGGAACTAAAGACAAACAAGAACTAAAGAAGTTTGTGACTACTAAACCAGCCCGACAAGAGATCCTAAAGAGGACTCTGTGAGTGGAAAGCAGGAAAGACTAAAAAGGGCCATAGAACATCACCACAAAATGAAAACTACAGATAACACAATGTCACTAAATTCATATCATTCAATAATCACTTTGAATGTAAATGGACTAAATGTCCCAATCAAATGACAATGGATTTAAAAATGGATAAAAAATCAAGATCCATCTATATACTGCCTACAAGACACTCATTTTAGACCTGAGGACACCTGCAGATTGAAAGTAACGAGATGGAGAACTATATATCATGCTAATGGACATTAAAAGAAAGCCAGAGTAGCCACACTTATATCAGCCAAACTAGATTTAAAACAAATATATAAATTGATTAATCACATACATAAGCAAACTTATTGATAATAATACCATAATTGTAGGAGACTTTAATACCCCACATCCAACAATGGACAGACCATCTAATCAGAAAATCAACAAGGAAACAATGAGTCTGAATGACATATTGGACCAGATGGACTTAACAGATATATTCATAACATTTCATCCAAAAGCAGCAGAATACATATTCTTCTTGAGTTCACATGGTACATTCTCTAGAATAGATCACATATTGGGTCACAAAACAGCCCTCAACAGGTACAAAAAGAATGATACTGTACCATGCATATTTTCATATCACAACAGTAGGAAACTTGAAATCAACCACCAGAAAAAATTTGGAAAGCCCTCAAACATGGAGGTTAAACAACATCCTATTAAACAATGAATGGGTTAAGCAGGAAATTAAAGAAGAAATTTAACAATGTATGGAAGCAAATGAAAATGAAACATGACAGTCCAAAACCTTTGTGATGCAGCCAAGGCAGTCCTAAGAGGAAAATACAATGCAAATTTAGGCCCATCTCAAGAAGCAATAAAGGTCCCAAATATACAACCTAACTTTACGCCTCAAGGAGCTAGAAAAGGAGCAGCAAATAAAGCCCAAAGTCATCAGAAGAAGGGAAATAATAAAGATTAGAGAAGAAATAAACAATATAGAATTCCCCCCCAAAAAAACAAAAACAAAAACAAAAAATGGCAGAACAGATCAATGAAACTCAGAGCTGGTTTTTTGAAAGAATAAACAAAATTGATGAACCCCTAGCCAGACTTCTCAAAAAGAATAGAGAGGACCCAAATAGATAAAATCACGAATGAAAGAGGATAGATCACAACCAACACCACAGAAATACAAACTATTAGAATACTATGAACAATTATATGCCAACAAACTGGACAATCTGGAACAAATGGACAAATTCGTAGACATAAACTATCAAAACTCAAACGGGAAGAAATAGAAAATTTGAACAGGTCCATAACCAGGAAAGAAACTGAATCGGTTATCAAAAAACTTCCAACAAATAAGAGTCCTGGGCCAGATGGCTTCCCAAGGGAATTCTACCAGACATTTAAAGCAGGGTTAATACCTATTCTTCTCAAACCGTTCCAAAAAATATGAGTGGGAAGAAAACTCTCGAGCTCATTCTATGAATCCAGCATTACCTTAATTCCAAAACCAAACAAAGACTCCACTAAAAAGAATTATAGGCCAATATCCCTAATGAAACTGGAAGCAAAAATTCTCAACAAGATACTAGCAAATAGAAATAGAAAACATAGAAATAGAAACAGTACATTAAAAAAATTATTCACAGTGATGAAGTGGGATTTATTCCTGGGCTGCAGGGCTGGCTCAATATTCTCAAATCAATCAATGTGACACACCACATTAATAAAAGAAAGGATAAGAACCATATGATCATTTCAGTAGATGCAGAAAAAGCATTTGATGAAATAAAGCATCCTTTCTTGATAAAAACCCTCAAGAAGGTAGGGATAGAAGGAACATACCTTAACATCATAAAGGCCATATATGAAAGGCCCACAGCTAATATCATCCTCAATGGGGAGAAACTTAGAGCTTTCCTCCTCAAATCAATTACATGACAAGGATGTCCACTCTCACCACTGTTGTTCAACAAAGTGTTGGAAGTCCTAGCCTCAGCAATCAGACAAAAAAAGAAATAAAATCCATTCAAATTCGCAAGGAATAAGCCAAATTTTCACTCTTTTCAGATGACAGGATACTTTACATGGAAAGCCCTAAAGAATCCACCAAAAAACTACTAGGGCTGATACATGAATTCAGCAAAATCACAGGATATAAAATCAATATACACAAATCGGTTGCATTTCTAAATACCAATAATGAAGCAGCAGAAAGAGATATCAAGGAATAAATCCCATTTATAATTGCACCAAAACTATCAACAATAGCTAAATTATGGAAAGAGCCCAAATATCCATTGACTGATGGATGAATAAAGAAGATGTGGTATATATATACACAATGGAATTTGCAACAACGTGAATGGAACTAGAGGGTATTATGCTAAGTAAATATGTCAGTCAGAGAAAGATATATATCATATGATTTAACTCACATGTGGAATTTGAGAAGCTCAACAGACAAACATGGGGGAAAGGAAGTAAAAATAAGGTAAAAACATATCAGGAGGCAAACCATAAAAGACTTAAATAGAGAGAACAAACTGAGGGTTGCTGAAGGGGTAGGGGCGGGGGCATGGGTTAAATGGGTGATAGACATTAAGGAGGGCAGTTTTCAGGATGAGCACTGGGTGTCATATGTAAGAGATGAATCACTGGATCCTACTCCTGAAGCCAAGACTACACTGCATGTTAACTAACTTGAATTTAAATTTTAAAAAAGCTCAAAAAATTAGGTTCATAGGGAACATACCTCAACATAACAAAGGCCATCTATGAAAAACCCACAGCTAATATCATCCTTAATGGGGGAAAACTGAGAAATTGTCCTATGTGGTAAGGAATAAGACAAGGATATCCACTCTCACCAATGTTATATAACATACTAGTGGAAGTCCTAGCCATAGCAATCACAAAACAAAAAGAAATAAAAGGCATCAAAATTGGCAACTAGGAAATAAACCTTTCACTATTTGCAGATGACATGATAGTCTAGATGGAAAGCCTGAAAGACTCCACCCCCAAAACTGCTAGAACTGATAAATGAATTCAGTAAATTTGCAGGGTACAAAATCAACATACAGAAATCTGTTGCATTTCTCTATACTAATAATGAAGCAGCAGCAAAGGAAATTACAAAAACAATCCCATTTACCATTACACCAAAAACATTAAGATATCCAGGAATAAACATAAATGGAGAGGTAAAAGACCTGTACTTTGAAAAGTAGAAAATGCTGATAAAAGAAATTGAAGATGACACAATGAAATGGAAACATATTCCATGTACATGGATTGAGAGAACACATATTTTTGAAATGTCTATACTACTGAAAGCAATCTACACATTTAATGCAACTTCTATCAAAATACCAACAAAATTTTTCACAGAGCTAGAATAAACAATCCTAAAATTTGTATGGAACCACAAAAGACCTCAAATAGCCAACCTTCAAAAAGAAAAGCAAAGCTGGAGGCATTCTGGACTTCAAATGATATTACAAAGCTGCAGTGATCAAAACATTACATTTTGATTATTACTGGAATAAAAACAGACACATAGATCAATAGAACAGACTAGAAAACCCAGAAATAAACCCACAACTATATTGTCAATTCATGTTCAAAGAGGAGGCAACTATATGCAATGGGAAAGACAGTCTCTTCAACAAATGGTGCTGGGAAAACTGGACAGCAACATGCAAAAGAGTGAAAATGGACCACTTTCTTACATCATACATAAAACAAATTTAAAATGTATTAAAGATACAAATGTGATACCTTAAATAATCAAAACCCTAGAAGAGAGCACAGGCAGTAACCTCTTTGACATTGGCCATTGCAATATCTTTCTAGATATGTCTTCTGAGGCAAAGGAAACAAAAGCAAATATAAACTATTGGAACTTCATCAAAATAAAAATCTTCTGCACAGTGAAGGAAACAGTCAACAAAACTAAAAGGCAACCTACAGAATGGGAGACTATATTTGCAAATGACATATCAGATAAAGGATTAGTATCCAAAATATATAAAGAACTTATACAACTCAAAACCTAAAAAATGAATAATCCAATTAAAAATGGGCAGAAGACACAACTAATCTTTGACAAAGCCGGAAAGTATATCCAATGGAAAAAAGACAGTCTCTTTAACAAATGGTGCTGGGAGAACTGGACAGCAACATGCAGAAGGATGAAACTAGACTACTTTCTTACACCATTCACAAAAATAAACTCAAAATGGATGATGGACCTGAATGTGAAACGGAAACCATCAAAACCCTAGAGGAGAAAGCAGGGAAACACCTCTCTGACCTCAGCCGCAGCAATTTCTTACTTGACACATCTCCAAAGGTAAGGGAATTAAAAGCAAAAATAAACTGTTGGACCTCATGAAGATAAAAAGCTTCTGCACTGCAAAGGAAACAATCAACAAAACTAAAAGGCAACTGACGGAATGGGAAAAGATATTTGCAAATGACATATCAACAAAGGGCTAGTATCCAAAATCCATAAAGAACTCACCAAACTCCACACCCAAAAGACAAATAATCCAGTGAAGAAATGGGCAGAATACATGACTAAAAACTTCTCTAAAGAACACATCCAGATGGCCAACAGGCACATGGATAGATGCTCAAAGTCACTCCTCATCAGGGAAATACAAATCAAAACCACACTCAGATATCACCTCACGCCAGTCAGAGTGGCCAAAATGAACAAGTCAGGAGACTATAGATGCTGGCGAGGATGTGGAGAAAAGAGAACCCTCTTGCACTGTTGGTGGGAATGCAAACTGGTGCATACACTCTGGAAAACAGTGTGGAGCTTCCTCCAAAAATTAAAAATAGACCTACCCTATGACCCAGCAATAGCACTGCTAGGAATTTATCCAAGGGATACAGGAGTGCTGATGCATAGGGGCACTTGTACCCCAATGTTTATAGCGGCACTCTCAACAATAGCCAAATTATGGGAAGAGCCTAAATGTCCATCAACTGATGAATGGATCAAGAAATTGTGGTTTATATACACAATGGAATACTACATGGCAATGAGACAGAATGAAATACGGCCTTTTGTAGCAACGTGGATGGAACTGGAGAGTGTTATGCTAAGTGAAATAAGTCATACAGAGAAAGACAGATATCATATGTTTTCACTCTTATGTGGATCCTGAGAAACTTAACAGAAGACCGGGGGGAGGGGAAGGTGAAGAAAAAAAAAGTTACAGAGAGGGAAGGAGGCAAACCATAAGAGACTCTTAAATACTGAGAACAAACTGAGGGTTGATGGCGGGTGGGGGAGAGGGGAAAGTGGGTTATGGACATTGAGGAGGGCACCTGTTGGGATGAGCACTGGGTGTTGTATGGAAACCAATTTGCCAATAAATTTCATATAAAAATAAAATAAAAATGGGCAGAAGACATAAATAGCCATTTTTCCAAAGATGTCATGGAGATGGCCAACAGATACATATAAAGATGCTCAACATCACTGATCATCAGGGAAATACAAATCAAATTACAATGAGATATCACCTCACCCCTGTGAGAATGGCTAAAATAAAAAACTCAAGAAACAACAAGTGTTGGCAAGGATGTGAAGAAAAAGGAACTTTCTTGCACTATTGGTGGGAAGGCAAAGTGGTGAAGCCACTCGGGAAAACACTATGGAGTTTCTCAAAAATTAAAAATAGAACTACCCTACAATCCATCAATTTCACTAGTAGGTATTTACCCAAAGGATACAAAAATACTGATACAAAGGGATACATGCACACTGATATTTATAACAGCAGCATCTATAATAGCCAAATTATGGAATCAGTCCAACTGATGAATGGATAAAGAAGTGGTATGTATATACAATGGAATATTACTCAGTCATAAAAAAGAATGAAATCTTGCCATTTGCAAGGACATGGATGATGCTAGAGACGATTACGCTAAGTGAGATAAGTTAGGGAAAGACAAATACAGTAAAACCTTGGATTGTGACTTACTTATTCTGCAAGTGTTCCTCAAGACAAGCAAACATTTCTAATAAATTTTAACCTGATAATCAAGCGATGTCTTGCAATATAAGTAGTACATGATGCCAAAGATCACATGATCACAACTGAGCCAATGGTTTTTCTCTCTCTCTCACTGCGGGATTGCTGGTGATCATCTCCCATGCTTGGATGCTCAGTCTCAAGGCATGGTGTTTGGCAGAAATCAGTGATTTTTCAGAACATTGAAAGGTACCCACAACTGGTATTAGTGTATTTTTTGTCACTTCAAATCACCTACGGATAGTCCTTTGCTTTTCCATACAAGAGTAAGCTTAAGAATGCTTTGTTTCATTCTAGGTTCGGCTGCCTACAGATAAAGACCCTTTCCTCTGCTGCTTTATTGCCAGTTACATTAAATAGAGTATATGACAAGAGTTTGTTAATACTGTAGTATAGTCAACATCCCATGCAATTGTATACAATGGCCCCCATGCAGAAAAAGGTTGAAAGAAGGGTGGTAAGAAGAATGGGGATGATTACAGTGGAAGTTAAGAAGGAAATCATGGAGAAGTACGAATGAGGTATGCAAGGGGCCAAAATTGCAAGATTTTATAAGAAATCTCCCTCTGCATCTCGTCTGCAGAAAAGGAGGAGAAAAAGGCAGAGGAATTCCTCACTTCAAATGAGATTAGGGAGACGTGTAAAATGTAGGAAACAGTACAAAATTTTGTAGAAAAGCAGCACCCGAATAAGGCTGTAGCAGTGCAAGTGATGAATCTCTTTAACAATAAAAATGATTACATTTCCATAAAATCTCCAAAATGAGGTAAAAGCAAGTGTCATTGGATAGGTTCCTTGTTAAAGTTGCATGAAAAGAAAAAGATTCCATTGAGCCAATAGATAGCAGTGATTCTGTTAGTGATAGACAATAACCCTCTTCTTTCTTGTCTCCCCCACACCAACCCCGAAGTTTTTCAAAGGTAACCGCAGATTTATTTTTCCTTATATTGTGTATTTTCTTTATTATTTTGTATTGTATTATAGTATTTTAATCATTTTTATATGAATCTTTTTGGGTTATGGAATGAATCATCTGAGTTTCCATTCTTTCTAATGGGAAAATTCACTTTGATATACAAGTGCTTTGGATTACAAGCATGTTTCTGGAACAAATTATGCTTGCAAACCAAGGTTTTACTGTACTCATATGTGAAATTTAAGAAACAAAACAAATGAGCAAAGGGGAAAAAAAAAGAGAAAAACCAAGAAACGGACTGTTAACTATAGAGACCAAACTGATGATTTCCAGAAAGGGAATGGGTATGGGGGATGGGTTAAATAGGAAATGAGGATTAAGAAGTGCACTTGTGATGAACACCAGGTGTATTGTATGGAAGTGTTGAATCAATATATTTTAGACCTGAAATTAATATTCCACTGTATGTTAACTAAGAGGAATCTAAATTTAAAATCTAAAAGGAAATAACGTTGGCAAGGATGTGGAAAGATGAGACCTCCACATATACTGCTAGTAAGAATTTAAAATAGTGGAACCACCTTGGAAAAGAGTTTTGTGGTTCCTTATAAAGTTATCATATGGCCTAGCAATTCCACTTTTAGGTATACATATAAGAGAAATGAAAACATACATCTACACAAAAACTTGTACACAAATATCCATTGCAGCATTATTTATAATAGCCATAATGTGTAATCAATACAAATGTTATCACTGAGGAATGGATAAATAAAATGTTGCATATTTATATGATGGAATGATATTCATCAATAAAAAGAAATGAAGTGCTGATACATGCACACCATGGATGAACATTGAAAACATTATGATGATTGAAAAATGTCATAAAAGACCACAAATTGTATGATTCCACTTATATGAAATGTCCCAAACAAGCAAATACATAAAGACAGAAAGTATACTGGTGGCTGCCAGCAGCAGATAAAAGGGAGAAACTGGGAGGGAATTGGGCAATAACTGCTAACAGATATGAGATTTCTTTTGGGGTGATGGAAATGTTCTAAAATCAGATTGTGGTGATGACTACACAATTCTGTGAGTATGCTAAAAAATCATTGAACTGTACCCTTTACATGGGTGAATTATATAGTATGCACATTATATTTCAATAAAGCCAGGATAAAAACTTTAGTGTATTCATGTGCTGTTTGATATCAGTGAAGAAATGTAAATCCCACATCCATTTTTGCCTTTGGTTATTGACTATTTGGCAAGTGTTCCTTTGGCTTTAAGAAAACCTTGAATTTTATTTAAAAGTACTGTACAATAAATCTTTTCAAAGCTCTTCTGCAACTCAGCCAATAAGTATTGGCAAAGACCAGACGATCATTGTCTTCTATTTCTGTAAACAGTTCCATAAACTGGCAATGACTCATAGCATTTGCATGTGTACCAAACAATTTTAATAACTGTATCCATGACACTTTTCTTAGGTTTGCTTCAGAAAACTGAGCACAAATATTTTCAATGTGCATTATACAGTGGAACAAAGCAATAAGGGAAACATCAGTTTTTTGTTTAAAAATTCAATAAATCTGTATTTTCTAAACTAACATAGCCAAAGCATCATCTGTTATGATAGAAATTATTTTTTTCTATTTTTTGACAGATGTAAGAGACTTAAAAATATCTACACCATAAATTTGATTTTTAGGCTGTTAATTGACATAGTTTCTTTATAAATTCATAAGTCCTTTGAAACAAAATGTACCCAAAGTATTATTGGGCAGTGCCACTCACACTGCATAATTAATCTAAAGCTACAGAAAAGTACATGCAATTTTTCAGATTTTGAATCAATTGATCTTTGAAATTGTTAGAAAATTCTTGTATGCCACAGGTAATTGTTTGCTGGTATAACTGACTTTCACTTTGTAAAATATCATTTAAAATCTTTTCCTTAGAAGTTTCTAACACAATTTTCATAACTGAAATGAAAAATATTTTACTGTTTCTTTGAGTTTCTTTTTTGTTCAGGAATCCAAGCCATTCATTTTGAAGCTAGCCAAGGTTATGAATTACTTTTTAAAAATTTGTTGGACATTTTATTCTGATTTTAAGTGACCCATTTCATTGGGTTTTTTTTTGACTATTGATACAAAACTTATCAAATTCACTATGTATTTGCTGAAAGTGTCTCTTAATATTTTCCACTTAATTTTTTTCTAAAGTGTTTTACACACAGATAGCTTTTTCATTTTGTTCTGCTGCCACAAATTATAATTGCCATTCATTGTGAAGATTGTGGCATACCTTCTTCCAATTTGCTTCTTTCCTGTTCTGGTCATAGTACTAATTTCTGCTTCTCCTCTCAATTCTGAATCAGTTGTATGCCTTCATTTTAATTTAAACAAATTTGTTTATAATGATTTTTGAAACTAGAAGAGTAATTTAAATATATTATACTTAAAATACGTATTTGAATTATCAATTATGATTTTCATAGATATTACTGTAACTTGTGGTATCTCCATAAAATATTCAAATAAGTATCACCATGATACATTGGTGTGTTCAAATTCTATCAATTCATTGACACTGACTAGATCAATGATATGTTAATGGGTAAAACTAGAACTGGGACACATACCCACCATGTGCACTACATAACCATAATAGCTTATATGATGCAATGTTAAAGTGAAACAGAGTATTTTGCTTTCTCTACCTCATTGCTGGTATTATCATTCCTCATCTTTACTTGGGATACTTTTTATTCATCTGTTAACCCTCAGGCTGTGTGTGACTTCCTGTAGGATGCTTTCTTTATTTTTTCCACTAGGCTGCACCAGACTGCTTAAATATTATAAGAATAGCAAGGGTTCTAGCTTGAGTCTCAGAACGTTGTAGAAATAATCATGACTTCTCAAATGGTCAAGAGGCCCTTTTGTGAGCCAGATCACCCTGAAGAAAGAAAGAGGCAGGCCCAATAAGGGTGGTTCAATAAGTAATAGCTAAGAAACTCCAAGGGCATGGGGATTTTGAGTACAGCATGGTATTTGTCATTTAGATTTGTCTCTTGAACTAGTATAAGGCCCATAGGGAGAAAAGGGCTTGCATGACAATTGAAAAATAGAATACTTAAATATCTGTAAAGATATTTGAAAACTCAGGATCCAACGTAACAGAATGTTCCCCAAAAGGGATGCACTATTGAGCACTGCCCATAAGCACTCCCATTCCCTGGGTCAGGACATAGTGGTTCTTGGTGACAGTACCTATCTTCACAAGTATATGTGAGATATCCCATGGGGACTTCCAGAGATCTTCAAGGTATACTTTTTTTTTTTTAAATAGTCATAAGTGTTTTATTTATTTATTTATTTATTTATTTATTTATTTATTTATTTTAATATATGAAATTTATTGTCAAATTGGTTTCCATACAACACCCAGTGCTCATCCCAACAGGTGCCCTCCTCAATACCCATCACCCACCCTTCCCTCCCTCCCACCCCCATCAGCCCTCAGTTTGTTCTCAGTTGTTTTTAAGAGTCTCTTATGCTTTGGCTCTCTCCCACTCTAACCTCTTTTTTTTCTTCCCTTCCCCTCCCCCATGGGTTCCTGTTAAGTTTCTCAGGATCCACATAAGAGTGAACACATATGGTATCTGGATGGCCAACAGGCACATGAAAAGATGCTCTATGTCGCTCCTCATCAGGGAAATACAAATCAAAACCACACCAAATATCACCTCACGCCAGTCAGAGTGGCAAAAATGAACAAAACAGGAGACTATAGATGCTGGACAGGATGTGGAGAAACGGGAACCCTCTTGCACTGTTGGTGGGAATGCAAACTGGTGCAGCCGCTCTGGAAAACAGTGTGGAGGTTCCTCAAAAAATTAAAAATAGACCTACCCTATGACCCAGTAGTGGTACTGCTAGGAATTTACCCAAGGATACAGGAGTACTGATGCATAGGGGCACTTGTACCCCAATGTTTATAGCGGCACTCTCAACAATAGCCAAATTATGCAAAGAGCCTAAATGTCCATCAACTGATGAATGGACAAAGAAATTGTGGTTTATATACACAATGGAGTACTACGTGGCAATGAGAAAGAATGAAATATGGCCCTTTGTAGCAACGTGGATGGAACTGGAGAGTGTTATGCTAAGTGAAATAAGCCATACAGAGAAAGGCAGATACCATATGTGTTCAAGGTATACTTTTAAAAAGTCTGAGGTTTTCAATGAGTATGTGGGGGTAAGACCCAGTTGAATCTGTACCACTGTTACTATGGCTCCCTTTGAACACTGGCTTCACTCTTTAATAACAGATTTGCAATGTATATGTGTGATCAGACATGGGGACACCTAAGGCTCTAACAACTTATATGTATCTTCTCTACTTGACTTTTAGTTCCTTTAAAATAGAGATTCTTTTTTTTTCCTCTTTTTTCTTTTTTAAAAATTAATCTTGGTATCCTTATTGTCAAACACTGTGTCAGGAACACAGTAAGTATACAATGAATAGTTAATTGAATGAACAAATGAGAACATGTTAATTGGCACCACTTGAGTGAATATCCAGCTTTATTGTTTAATCCCGAGAAGCCACTTTCATGGTATGCAGGAAGAGAGATTATTGACATGATATACCAAGAGATGGATATATATTTCTACAAGACAGATTTGCCTCATTTCAGAAAGAATATTGTCTATATCTATAAGTTTTCTCCCTACACATATACAGCTATCCATGACTCTTAATGAACAAAGGGAAGATGGCCCTTGTGTGTATTTTATGTACCAAGTCTGTTATCTGTACCAAAATGCTTTGTTTGAAAGAAAAGGGACTCTATCTACCTTTAATTTTTTTTAATAAATTTTATAAATTTTATATTCCTCCTAGTATGAAAGAGCTTTAGAAAAGGCCAAAAGCAATAAAAAAGAGTCTTATTTTTCATTTCATAAACACTGCAACAGAGGACAGTCACAGTTCCTGTATAATTTCTTAGCCTACCTGTGAATGTGCTTGAATGACAAACTCTAAAAATTGACTCAGTAACAATCTCAATTTCAAGGAGAATTCATCTGTGTGCTTTGCATTGAGGTTGTAAGAGACTTTCATTCACAGAGATGAGTTTGGTGATAGGATTGAAAAAGGTATTTCCACAGGAAACAAGTCTGGTTCTACCAATTTGAATCCCAAGTCTTGACAGCTGCCAGATGGTAACAGCTGTGGCTTCCTCCTAACAATAAAAATGGAGAATTTCTGCAAAGCTGCTATGGATTATGAAGCAGACTCCTTTTCCACTGCTTCTGTCATTGAGGGCTTCCAAATTCTCTGTGGGTGTTAGAGCTTCTGTCTCCTAATGGTTGAGGAGAGAATGTTTTGTCTTGTCAGAATTAGATTTTGTGGGGGTTTTCAAATACTCGGCTTTGAATAGGTTAGGAAGATAAAACTCACCCACTGCACATGCTCAGAATTCTTGTGTTCTCTGGGTTTAAGTTATGGTTCCTTTGAATTCTTTGTTGGCCTCTCCCTTTCAGGTAACAGTATTCTGCCAGAACATCACCTGCCCAATTAAATCTAATTAATATTTCTTATCTTTTTATGTGACCCATCATTCATTCATCCATTCACCCACTAGATAGTTATTAATACTTATTGTGTGTAAAGTGCACTTGGATCTCAAGATGTATTATATATAGTCCCAACCTTCTACTATTTTGAACGCCAGTGGTCATATGTCTGTATGCACAATATGTATTGCAGAAAACTGAATGAAGTAGGGTAGAATTATTTCTGGTTAGGAAAACAGAAAAGCTTTGCATAAAAACTGGTATTTGAAAGGTGGAAGAATTCCAGTCAGATAGAATGGCTTGAGACATTGTTCAGGAAGGAATATGTAATGACTGGTTTGATTGATATTTAGATTTGATGCTATGCTGGAGCTGACTGGTGCTGGTTATGAGTATACTCTGTGCATCTCTTCCCAATTTCATGTTCTGTGATGCCATGTTGGTTGCTTAAAATCAACCATGGTGGGAATATTTACACCATGGAAATCAGTAAATACTATAAATCAGGGTTCTTTTTGTTTGTTTTGTTCTTGTTTGTTTTTTGAAAGCTGGTCTACCAGCACACCACTATGTATATTGCGTTATGATTCCTATTATCTCAACTCTCCCTAAATCTATGCCCTTTGTCCTGAGACTTTGAAATTCTTTCCACTAGAGGCAAGTGATATTTTACTGCCCTGCTGATCTTGGGTTTGGCCAGGTAAGGTGCTATGACCAATGGAATGTCAGCAGATGTGACATAATCAAATACTTGAAATGTACTTACCTATTTAGACTTGTGGTTTGCATCCTTTTATTTCAACATGAGAAAGATATTTTTTAGGAAACTTGCTGTTTCTGGAACAATGAGACGTAACGGAATAGAGGTGAACTGAACCAACAGTGGGCAGCCAGCAGAACCCAGCTAAGACCAGTAGAGCCTGGCTGACCTGTAGACATGTGAGCCAGAGGTAAATGCTTATGTTTGTATGCAACTGAGATTTTGTAGCTGTCATTTATGGAGCAATTGCTAATGAATTGTGATAGATTTGTATTACTGCTACAACAAATTGCGACAATTTTAGTAGCCTAAAACAATACAAAGATCAGAAGTCCAAGATGAACCTTCCAGGACTGAAATCAAGATGTAAGCAGGGCTGGTTTCTTCTAGAAGTTCCAGGGAAGAATCTGTTCCTTGCTTTTTCCAGTTTCTACAGACTGTTGGCATTCCTTGATTCATGGCTGCATCACTTCAATCTCTGCTTCTGTTGTCAAATTGCCTTCTCCTCCCTCTGACTTCCTGTCTCCCTCTTATAAGGACTCTTGTGATTACACTGGACTCACCTGGATAATCCATGATAATCTTAGATCCTTAACGTAATCATATCTGCAAAATCCCTTTTGTTATGCAAGGTAACATATTCATATGCTCTGGGGATTATGGTGTAGACATTTTTAGGGGCCATTACTCAGCCTACCACACAAATATAATCGGAGAAAAATATACATTTGGAATGGTGGAAAATACGCTGGAGAGATAAGTTGCAGTCAGCTGGCAGGTCCTCTGAATACACACTTTGTGGAGTCCATGATGGTTTTATCTAGGAGATGGATATACTCAGTGTCATGCTTGAGGAAAATTAATCTGGTGGACTTGAACAGGATGAATTGAATTGTGGAGCAACTAGAAGCAGGGAGACTAGCAAGAACATTAGTCTGGGAGGATATTAATAAGGATGTGAACCAGAGGCATGGCAGTAGAAAAGGAAGGGAGGGATGCTTAATTTTAGAAACTTAATAATAAATCTAGAATTTTAAGCTTGGGTTAATGTTGATTAACTGGAGTAGAAATAGGAAAATCAAGAAGAGGGGCTAGGGCAGGTAGGAGTTGGGAGAGATATGAGGATTAAAATACATGAATTTTTTTTAAATGTTGATTTAAGGTGCTTGTAAGATATACATTTTCCCTTAAGAGCATAAGCTGTTTCTGTTTGGTGGCCAGTATTATTAATTTTTGTGCCCTCAGTGTCTAACAAAGTAATTAACATTTGTTAAGTTCTCAGTACATATTTACTGAAGGATGGAAGGAGGCGGGGTGGGGGTGGGGAAGAAACAAAGAAGGGAAGAAGGTGTTGAATGTCAGTTCTTCTCCCACTCCTCACTCTGGCTGAGCCAACCCAATGGGTGGTTGCAGGGCAGGGGGAGCAGTCTGAAAAGCAGGACCTCCAGTTGCTCTGACGCCAGTCTGGGAAAATGCTTTTCTGTCTTTTTTTTTTTTTTTTTTTCCAGACCAACATTCCTCATAGGCAGCTAGGCCAATGAGTAAAAAAAATGAATATGCAACCAGATAATACTTTACCAACACTGACTTTACCAACATAGAGGTAGAAACAGCAGGAATGTACTGGTCCCAGAAGATATAGGAGACTATAGAAGATATAGGTGTGTAGGTCCAACATGATCTTTATGTATATAATCCATTTTTTTTTCTCTTGTGATCTGTCTCATCCTTTGTCTGAGGCACAAACCCTACCCAAACTCCTTTGAAACCACTCCTGGCTTTACCTTTAATTATCCTGTTTTTTGTATCTTTTAAAAGTCAATATGATGGCACTACTGAAAGGTAGGTAGCTCCAATGCCAGGGCATCTGGGGTTGGTACATATATATTTCAGCTTCTGCTGGGACCTGACTTTACTTGGTTACACTCCCATTCTGTTTTTCTTCTTTTAATTTGCCTATATGTCTTCGACAACTCACTCACCAAAACATATTCCCTCTAAAGGTAGTTTTGTCTCATTTTATTTCTAACAATGTTTTCCCCTTCTTCCAAATGAGAGGCCCTGATAGTTCTATACTCTGACCAGCGGTGCTGCTGATGCAATAGGATGAAGGTACCAGGATAATTTAGCAGTTTAGATGATACAGAACAATATCAATGTTAACAATGTCAAATATCGTGGGTAAATGTCAATAAGAATGACAACTGAAAACACACCAAAAGATCTTGTTAGTGGCCGAGGAAGGCCAGCCATTCATTAGTGACCTTTAGGAATGCAGTTTCAATGGAGGTAGAATTAAAAATTGACTAATAAAGAAGTGGAAGTCAAGGGGAGAAGATACTCTTCTGAGACATGTGATGTTCAAAAATAAATGAGACAAGATAGTAGTTTAAAGTTGTAGTAAGATAGCTGAAAGACTTTTGGGGGGCAGTTCAAATCAGTTTTATAAATATTACCCAATTATGTAACCAAAACCTTTAACTCATTTGATAACCAAAGAATAAGTGGAATTGATTGAGTCTCAAGATGAAGTAATTTGGGTCAACAATAATTTGTGTATTGTTTGTTATGAAATACAAATATCAGAACATTTTAAACCAGATGTGATTATTGTTATTGTTATTGTGGTTATTATTTCCCATGTAAAATAAGTTTTGAATTAAATCATATCCATCTCTTAACCTTTACATAACTCCACATCTGTTTTTCAGCAATGGAGGACTGAGGTAACACAAAAATATTTATTTGTACACACATGACAGATGTAATTCTTCTTCAAAAGCTTTAAACAAAATAAAGTACAAATTAATCTTGTTATTTTTTGTTGGCTTTATAACTTGAAAAAAGAACAAATAAATACCATGTTTATTATTCTCTACTGTTTCAAAGAGAGTTGGTTCCTCTGATTTAAATCTAATTGAAGATTAAATGAGAATGCAACATAAGATTGAATTTGTGAGGTTTTCATCAAATTAGCTGTATTCTACCACAGAAAAGTCCCTCGATACAATATAATTGCCAAAAGAAGTTATAGTTGGCTTCATGTTAAGAAAGAAGAACATTAATTAAATATTAATGTTATAAGGAATTGAATACTGATATTAAAAGAGATGAATATTTTCTTTCTGGAAAATACTATTTAAATAAACCATCAAGTCTTCTCACACTATTAGCTTGTGAGAAACTTCATGAGACTTGAAGCCCAACAAAGCTTTAGGATTATGCAATGTGGTGAAAAGAGTAGGGCCTGGGCATCAAGAAGCTAAGCTCTTATTCTGACTCTGCTGTTTGGGCAAGTAATTTTTCTGAGATTCATTTTCTACATTTTCAAAATATGGGAAAAGGAGTAGCTAATCTGTAGATTTCATCCCAGGACTAAGCCCTTAACTTTGAATTATTCATTTGTTACCTGGTAAAGACAAACTGTTAGGAAACATCACTGTCTCTTATTTTTCCCTTAGAATTCTTGGTAGAAGGAGTGAAATATCAGCCTGACACATGCAGCTGAATATAAAAATGGAGCCATTATAGAAATATCAAGAACAATTAGAATTTCTGCTTATACTTGCACTGTTATGTCCACATCAAATGAGAATGAGGATTATAATTTTAGAAAGGATAACATCTCCATTTTGATTAAAGTCAATAAGAGGAATTTGAATTTGATTGAGAGCTGTTTTTTTTTTTTTTTTTTTTTAAATTTTTTTTTCAACGTTTTTTATTTATTTTTGGGACAGAGAGAGACAGAGCATGAACGGGGGAGGGGCAGAGAGAGAGGGAGACACAGAATCGGAAACAGGCTCCAGGCTCCGAGCCATCAGCCCAGAGCCTGACGCGGGGCTCGAACTCACGGACCGCGAGATCGTGACCTGGCTGAAGTCGGACGCTTAACCGACTGCGCCACCCAGGCGCCCCTGAGAGCTGTTTTAAACATGGTTCACTTTGATTGGACTCAGACATAAGTAAAATTAACAACAACAACAGCAACAACAAAGATATGCTAGCTAAGAGAAGTTTATGTTCTGAGTTCACTTATCCACAAGGAAAGTAGTATGCTTTGGACACATTTCCTTGAGGGGATTCCACACCCCCATCCTCAATTGCTTGTTTCATTTGGGACGGAATCCGATGGTATTTGACAGTGGTTCAGAAAAAGAGAAAATGATTAATTTGGAAGGGAAACTACTTTGGGGTGGGCTCCTTATTTTCCACTTTTATTAATAAAAGAACTCCAAAAGTGAAATAAGTCAGTCAGAGAAGGACAAATACCACATGATTTCACTCATATGCAGAATTTCAGAAACAAAACAAATAAAAAACAAAGAAAAAAAAAGAGAAAAAAACATACCCTTAAATACAGAAACCAAATCTGTGGTTGCCAGAGGTGAGGTGAGGGGGTGATGGGTGAAATAGATAAAGAGAATTAAGAACACACTTATCTTGATGAGCACTGAGAAATGTAAAGGATTGCTGAATCATTACACTGTACACCTGAAACTAGTATAACACTGTATGTTAATTATACTTGAAAAATGAAACCCAGAAGACATCCTCAAACATTAAATAACAACAATTTTGGAAAATCACTAACATACTTTTAACACACAGTCCAATTGGATTTCCTCACATGACTTTTCTTATATCTGGAATACTATTTCCTTTATAAGTCAGGTTCCTTCCCTCTCTTTCAAATTGTTTTCAAGATACATTTCCTCTCTGAAATCACATTGCCAACCTTGAACAACATCTCTCTGCTTCTGTCACTCACTTAGTTGTACATCTTTTAGATATACAGGCATTGTCTAATTGTGCGTATGTGTTCAGACAGCAAAAACTGGTTTTTATCTATGAGCCATCATGGAGAACACTGGGGCTATAAACAGTAGCCCCTAGCACTGGGATGGCAGGTTTCTTAGCCCCTTCAAATTCTTCCTAAGGAGTCAAATGGCCATATGAACCTTTTTTTTTTCAAAGTGAAAAGGTGTTTTATGAGAAAGTATTTTTTAACAAAGGTCATGATTCTTAGCTATCCATATACAAACAGAAAAAAAAAAATAGAAGAAAAACTTTAATCCATAACCTGCATCATGTAAGTATATTAACTGAAAGGTTCAGGGACATGAATGTAAAACCTAAATATATAAAATTTCCAGCAGGAAACAAGAAGACAATCTGTTTGATCATTTTGTTTGATCATTTTTTTTTTCGTTCTTTATTTGGCCTTTTCTTTCTCATTTCTCCCAACCTCATTAAGCAGTTTCCAGATTGCTCCTATGTCTTCCTGTATTCCTTCCTCAAATCCAATAAGCCTCCAAGTTGTGTTGAGTTTAATACTCATGATCACTAGTTTCCTTCTCTTTCTTACCATCTCCATTACTTCCACTCCGGTCTAATGTACCATCACCTGGATTATTGTTACAACATCCTTTATTTGCCCCTGCATTCACTATTGCTCTTATTTATTCTCTGTACACAGCTAAAGTGCTATTAAAAATAATCATAGTAAAATATAATTATACATTTCCCCACCCTTAATTTAAAATCATTCAAAAAAAAAAAATAAAATCATTCAATGACTTCTTATTGTTCTTAGGCTAGAGAATGAATCCTTTATAAGGCCTTACAAATTAGTCATCTGTCCCAGTTTACCCAAATCAATACCTGTTTATGCCTGTTCTCCTGGTTGAATTATTATCAGCACACATTTCACTTTGAAAAGTATGCTGATTGGCTGAGATGTCATGTGACCCCTGCCAACCACCCCTACCTCTTTGCATGCCACTTTCCTTCTCACTCACTGTTCTCTAGCCGCACCAGCCTTCCCTCAGTGGTTTAGATTCCCTTCCCTTCCCCTTTTTCCTTCCTTCCTTCCTTCCTTCCTTCCTTCCTTCCTTCCTTCCTCCCTCCCTCCCTCTTTTCTTTTCCTTTCTTTTCTTTTCCTTTTCTTTTCTTTCTTACCTCAGAACATTGGCACACGCCTCCTTGAAATGAGTTTTCCTTTTCTCTTTGCCAAGGTAACTGTGACTCATCCTTCAGATCTCATTTGATCTCATTTTAAATGTCAAGTCCTCCTATTATATGCTTGGTACTTTGCTTCAAAGCACTTGCCACCTTTGTAGTCACATATAAATGTATGCCATTAGTTAAATAATATCTGACACCCCTTTCCCTCCACAAGACAGCAGAGGAAGTATCTGTTTTGCTCTCATTAAATTTCCAGTATCCTCCACAGAAACTGGCACAGAGTAGGCTATCAATTATGGAGTGAATAAGCTGCTGAATATGCTCATGGCACTCTGTACATAGCACCTCCTACAAGGTCTAGACCAAGATTGAAATGAAATGATTGCAAATATTATTCATGTCTTATATGATGTCTTTTTTGCAGACCAGAATATAAATTCCAAGACAACAGACCAATAGAGGTTAGGACTCCTTAGAAGGCAGCACATTGTAGAGTTCAAATCCCAGCTCTAGCCCTAACTATTTGTATGGCTATGGGCAAGTCTCCTAACCTCTGCTTTAATCTTTAAAAGGGGGCTGACAAGCATATGTATCTAATAGGGTATTGTGTGAATCTTGGAAAGTAGAATAGTGCCTGGTACATTGTCAGCACCATGGAAGAATGCATTCTTTTTGTTATTAAACACTATATCTTTGGTATTTATCACAGTATCCTGCTGACATATGTATATGTTCAATAAATATTTATTAAATTATTTGATGGACTAAATTCTCTGCTGTCTGATGTGGTTATAGCCACTCTTGCATTTAATCACTCATTGAGCTGCAGTGGGAGCAAGAACAGTCTCCTACTTAGGTTTTATTTTTATTATGTCTTAAGACAGCTCTGCATTGTTCTTGGAGGGTTTTAGAATCACACCAGAGAATCAACTCCCTTGTCTCATTCACTATCCTTTAAGGTGTCCTTTGCTTGGAATCCTGGTCTGGGCCCCAATGTGAGATCCAACATAGAAGGCATTTTGAGGATTATTTGGCTAGGGGGTACCCCATCTCTCTTTCCAACTGGCTACAACCACTGTTCTTGGACCAAGAACATTCCTCAACTCTCTTTCATTGTTTTTTTTTTTCTGGAGACACTGGAAAACACTTAATCTTGGGGTTTAAGGGATTGTTCTTGGTGTTTGGTACCTTTGCAGAAAGGGTGAGAACTGTACACCAGACTCTCCTTTTCAAACATTGCCTTGCCTTGAGGATCTCCAGGCCCTCAGACAAAGACCTACAAGTGGCCCCCTCAAGTGTTACCTCACATATTAGTGCAACTACCTACATGGTAATGATTATGTCATAGACCTATGATATTATATATTACAAATAAATATCACATTATAGGTCTTCTGAATATATATCATAATTATATTTATCTTCTATAGAGTAAGGCCAGTATTATTTCTATGATTGCTCCCACGTATGAAAAATACCAAATCCTGGTTGGTATGCAGCATGTTGCTTTGAATTGTGTGAGAGGAATATAATCTTACATTAAAAAACAAATTTTCATTGCCTCTTCTAACCTAAGACTCTTATAAAGACATAATCTTCTTTGGATATATTATATTTAGAGATCATCATCTTTGTATTGAATTTCCTTAATTGTTTACACTGTTCTGATTGGACCCATTAGACAGAAAAAGTACTTTTTCCATGGAAGAGGTGCATCTTGGGAAAAAGCTATAATTACTAACCATCCTTTGTCTGTTATCTGGACTGTCCTTGACCCTGTTGCAGTTGGCAGGAATAACACACCACAGATCAACCTTTGATGCTGACCATGTGTGAAAGTGAGTAGAAGTTTGTCTTGGTTGGGTTTTCCCCTGAGGCAGAAAATTGAATGTATGTTAGGGAGGTACATTGTGGGAATGAGGAACTGATATAGGGAAGGGAAGACAGTTAATAAAAGGTGCTTTTTAAAAAAGTGGACAAATTAAGTTTATTCCCATTGGGAAACTTTGGAAATGGGATAAAACATGCATCACAGCATAACCCACCCAAGAAGCCAGATACCTAAGACATTTGTGCCTCTATAACCATCAGCCATTTGTTCAAGGCTGTCCCTGGAGGAATATTAATCTTAGGCACTGTTGTGTGTGTGGGCAAAGTTTGTTCCAGCAGCCCCAGGTCAGTTTTCTGGCAAAGGCACATGCAATGGCTATTGGAGTTCAGGCTGGTATACAATGTATGTGGTAAGTAGATCAAAGAGGACATAGGAGGAACATTGACAGCATCTACTATATAATTGAAACTATCCTCAATTGTATATCTGACTAATGAATACATTGTAGAGTGGATATAATGTGACTGTGGCAGACAAACCTCTTATTCTCAACACTATTGTAAAACCAGTCTTTTAAATTTCTAGCTTGTATTGTATAGCGTTTATTGTGCTTCTTTCCTCACTGCCAACTGTCTTTTACCCCTTTATTCCACTCTCAAATCCATATGCCCTGTTTTTTTCCCACCCCTACTGGCATACCCATCCTCCTTACATCACCTTTCTTCTCTAAGTTTTTCCCAAATGGAAACCTCAAGCCTTCTGAGTCTTCTCTCAGAATAAACACCATTATCATGGGTGATAACATGACTATTATTGCAGTGATGATAACATTTGTTGACTGAATGCTCCACTGGTCACTGCTCCCGGCTGTCAGAAAGATGGCTGAGGAGCCACTAAGTTAGGATAATGAATAATAAAACTGAAGGGCTCTTTTCAGCCCAGCTTCCCTTATGCCCAGGCAGCTATTGGCCCAGTATAACTCTGCTCTGGATCCATGCTGTTATGCCTCATCTATCTGGCATTGCCTGGGGGAAGACTGCCTCTCATGTCAGATGATTCTTAGGAAAGTAAGATTCCTGAATGATTAGGACACTGAGGCCCAAGTTCATATCTGATACTCCTTTAATCAGGCCATCTTATCCTCATTCTACTTTCAGGACTATGACTTCTGTTAAAACGCTCTTGGGTTTGATTTTTATCATTTAATCATGCTTTCATAACTGTTTACTCAAGGATGCTGACATTGTTTAGAAATTACAATGCAATTTTACCAAATACACATACAAATATTCCACTAGGACCAGTACTCATGTAAGTGGAATGCTGTGATGTGATCACATGGATACTGGGCTCACCACAATTATATAGTGCTTACTTGATTCCTAATGCCTGACATTTCTTAACAAGGAATAAATCACTTCAGGTTACAACTAGGGGGTGGAAGAGAATCCAAATTGTAAAGGGATACTTCTCAGAGAAGTAATGTGTTGTTGATCTGCCTGTATTTTTATTTTTACCAATTTAATAGATGTATTTAATTTTAAAAAGTAAAATTAGCACTAAAACTTATAAGAAAATACATCTACTGCCCTACTCCTCCCTACCCCCCAAAACCACTCCTCAGAGAAAACTAGCTTCAATTCTTGTAGCTATTTATTCTATTTATGTACCTAATTATACACAAAATGTTTATACTGTGATTTCTTATTTACCTATTTTGCACATTATTTCTTAACTTCCTACAGTGAAAGATTAGAATTTAGTACACTTATACACACCCATATGGTCCCTCTCTTCATCTTTCCAATATAGTTGTATCATAATTTTTGGTTAAATGAATATCTTGTGTCAAACACTATTATGACTATGTAGAACTGTTCACACTTGAGGCATGTAGTATGCAATAATTCCTTTACTGTATATTTTTTCTATAGGTAATAATTGCTTTTTCTTTATGTTTGTTTAGTTTTCTGTGAACCAATCGCTAATTATTCCCCAACTCTCCCATAGAGTTATAGATGCTTCTCAATACCATCAAACACATCTGGTAACCTATCAGCTCCATCTCCTCTCCCTTTCCCCTGGAGACATCTGTCCTAGAGTCTCCTGTTATTCTGATTCAATCCGATTTAATTGTTCTTTAGACCAGCTTCGTGGCTGTCCTGTCACAATCCTCTGTTAATAAAGGAATTCTCTTTCTCTCCTGTGTTGACTTCTCTGTCTTCTGGATCATAATCTTCCATTTTGTAGGTTCACTCCCTTAAATTAGTGAAGCACATTCTGGAGTAGCTTTCTGGAAATACATTTTAAAATTCTCTCATGCCTAATATGGCCTTTTGTAGCAACATGGATGGAACTGGAGAGTGTGATGCTAAGTGAAATAAGCCATACAGAGAAAGACAGATACCATATGGTTTCACTCTTATGTGGATCCTGAGAAACATAACAGAAACCCATGGGGGAGGGGAAGGAAAAAAAAAAAAAAAAAAAAAAAGAGGTTAGAGTGGGAGAGAGCCAAAGCATTAGAGACTGTTAAAAACTGAGAACAAACTGAGGGTTGATGGGGGGTGGGAGGGAGGGCAGGGTGGGTGATGGGTATTGAGGAGGGCACTTTTTGGGATGAGCACTGGGTGTTGTATGGAAACCAATTTGACAGTAAATTTCATATATTAAAAAATAAAAAAATAAAAAAAAAAAAAAAAAAAAAAAATAAAATTCTCTCATGCCTGAAAATGTTCTCTCACTCTTGAATGTTAGTTTGGCTGCATGTAGAATTCCAGAATGGAAATAAACTTTAATGAAAATATTATGGGCATTGTTCCAGTTTCCAGTGTTGCTGCTGGAAAGTCCAATGGAATATTGATTCTTGGTTCTTAGTGAGGAAACTTAATTTTTATTCTAGGAATTTTTAGGCTTTCTCTGTATCTCCCTGTTATCCTAACATTCAAAATGATGTATCTTGTGGACGGGTAGTTCTTACTTTCTACATTTTATTTAGCATTTAATGAGTTCTTGCATTCTGAAAACTCATTTCTGTAATTTCTAGAATATGTCCTATTGCCTCTTTTATAATTTATTCACCACCTTTTAACTATTTTTATTTTGAAATTGCTTTTTTATATTTATTTGTTATTTATTTATATTTTTGAATTCCACTTTAATTAATGTACAGTCTCATATTAGTTTCAGGTGTCCAACACAGTGATTCAACAATTCTGTGCATTACTCAGTGCTCATCATGATAAATGTACTCTTAATCCCCTGCACCTATTTCACCCAACCCCCTACCACTTCCCTTCTGGTAACCATTAGTTTGTTATCTATATTTAAGGGTCTTGTTTTTAGTTTGTCTTTTTCCCCCTTTGTTTTGTTTTCTAAATTAGACATATGAGTGAAATCATATGGCATTTGGCTTTCTCTGACTGAGTTAATACACTTAGCATAACCCACTAGATCCATCCATGTTGTGGAAAATGGCAAGATTTCATTCATTTTCATCTCTTACTAATATTTTTGTGTGTGTGTGTGTGTGTGTGTGTGTGTGCATACCACATCTTTATACATTCATTTATTGATGGCCACTTGGATTGCTTCCATAAATTAGTTATTGTAAATAGTGTTGCAGTAAACACAGTGGTACATGTATCTTTTCGATTTAGTGTTTTTGTATTCTTTGGGTAACTACTCAGTAGTAGAATCACTGGATTCTATGGTAATTTTATTTTTAATTTTTTGAGGAAACTCCATACTGTTCTCCACAGTGGCTGCATCAGTTTCCATTACCACTGACAGTGCACAAAGGTTCCTTTTTCTCTATATCCTTGTCAACACCTGTTGTTTCTTGTGTTTTTTTATTTTAGTCATTCTGACAGGTGTAAGGTAATAAATATTTCATTGTGGTTTTGAATTGCATTTCCCTGACAATAACTGATGCTGAGCATCTTTTCGTGTGTCTGTTAGCTATCCGTATGTCTTCTTTGGAGAAATGTCTATTCATGAATTCTCACCATTTTTAAAAATGTTTTTACTATTTTTTTTTTGAGAGGAGGGGGAGAACAAGTTGGGGAGGGACAGAGAGAGAGGGAGACACAGAATCTGAAACAGGATCCAGGCTATGAGCTGTCAGTACAGAGCCTGATGCGGGGCTTGAACCCATGAACCATGAGATCATGACCTGGGCCGAAGTCGGATGCTCAGCCGACTGAGCCACCCAGGTGCCCTGACTTCTGGCCATTTTTAATTGGATTATTTGCTTTTGGGTGTGGAGTTGTATACATTCTTTATATATTTTGGATACTAACCCATTATTGGATATGTCATTTTCAAATATCTTCTCCCATTCAATATTTGTCTTTTCATTTTGTTGATTGATTCCTTCACTGTGCAGAAGTTTTACATTTTGATGTAGTCCCAATAGTTTATTTTTGCTTTTGTTTCCCTTGTATCAAGACATATACGTAGAAAATTGTTGCTATAGCTGATATCAGAAAAAACACTGCCTGTTATCTCTTCTAGGATTTTTATGGTTTCAAGTCTCACATTTAATCTTTAATCCATTTTGAGTGTATTTTTTATATTTGGTGTAAGAAAGTGGTCCAGTGTCATTCTTTTACATGTAGCTGTCCAGTTTTCCCAATGCCATTTGTTAATAAAAATGTAGCTTTCCCATTGCAAATTCTCACCTCCTTTTTTTTAAATTTTTTATTTTTTAAAATTAACATCCAAGTTAGTTAGCATATAGTGAAACAATGATTTCAGGAGTAGATTCCTTAATGCCCCTTACCCATTTAGCCCATCCCCCCTCCCACAACCCCTCCAACAACCGTCATTGTGTGTTTTTAATTTTTAATTTTAATATTTTTTTAATTTTAAGTTTTTTTAATTTAAAATTTTCTACCTCATTAATTCCTTTCCTCGCTTCAAAATGACAAAATGAAGGAATTCATCTTGTCTCCTTTTAAAAGATTAATTGGTCACATAATTATGGGTTTATTTCTGGTCTCTATTCTGTTCCATTGACCTATGTGTCTATTTTTTGACAGTATCGTACTGTTTTGATTACTACAGCTTTGTAGTATATCTTGAAATCTGGGATTGTGATACCTCAAGTTTTATCCTTTTTTCAAGATTGCTTTGGTTATTCAGGTTTTTTTTTCTGGTTCTAGACAAATTTTAAGATTATTTGTTCTTGCTCTGTGAAAAATGCTGTTGGTATTTTGATAGGGATTGCATTAAATCTGTAGATTGTTTTGGGTAGTATGGACATTTTAACATTTGTTCTTTCAATCCATAAGCATGCATTATATTTCCCTTTGTGTCATCTTCATTTCTCTCATCAATGTTTTATAGTTTTCAGAGTACAGGTTTTTAACTTTCTTGGTTAAATATCTTCTGAGATATTTCATTATGTTTTGGTGCAATTGTAAATAGGATTGTTTTCTTAATTTCTTTTTCTGCTAGTTCATTATTATTGTATAGAAATTCAACGGAGTTCCTTATATTGGTTTTGCATTTTGAGATCTTATTTAATTATATATTAGTTCTAGTACTTTTTTGGTGGAGTCTTTCAGGTTTTCTATATATAGTATCATGTCATCTACAAATAGTGAAAGTTTAGCTTGTTCCTTACCAATATGGATGCTTTTTATTACTTTTTTCTGTCTGATTGTTGTGGCTAGGACTTCTAGTACTATGTTGAATAAAAGTGGTGAGAGTGGACATCCTTGTCCTGTTTCTGACCATAGAGGAAGAGCTCTAAGTTTTCCCCATTGAGTATGATATTAGCTGTGGGTTTTTCATATAAGGCCTTTATTATGTTGAGGTATGCTCCCTCTAAACTCACTTTGTTGAGGGTTTTTATCACAAATAGATGTTGTACTTAGTCAAATGCTTTTTCTGCATTTATTGAAATGATCATGTTGTTTTTTATCCTTCCTCCTGTTGATGTGATGTATCACATTGATCAATTTGAGAATATTGAACCACCCCTGCATCCCAGGAGTAAATTCCACTTGATCATAATGAATTATTTTTTAATGTATTGTTTGATTTGGTTTGCTAGTATTTTGTTGAGGATCTTTGCATCTATGTTAATCAGAGATATTGGTCTGTAGTTCTGTTTTTTGGCAGTGTCTTCATCTGGTTTTGGTGTCAGGGTAATGCTGGCCTCATAGAATGAATTTGGAAGCTTTCTTTCCTCTTCTATTTTTTGGAATAGTTTGAGAAGAACAGGTATTAACTCTTCTTTAAATGTTTGGTAGAATTAACCTGTGAAGCTGCCTAGTTCTGGACTTTTGTTTCTTGGGAATTTTTTGGTGACTGATTCAATTTCTTTGCTGGTAACTGGTCTGTCCAAACATTCCATTTTTTATTTTATTTTTTTTATTTATTTAAAAAAATTTTTTTTAACGTTTATTTATTTTTGAGACAGAGAGAGACAGAGCATGAATGGGGGAGGGTCAGAGAGAGGGAGACACAGAATCCGAAACAGGCTCCAGGCTCTGAGCTGTCAGCACAGAGCCCGACGCGGGGCTCGAACTCACGGACCACGAGATCATGACCTAAGCCGAAGTCAGCCGCTTAACCGACTGAGCCACCCAGGCACCCCTAAACATTCCATTTTTTAAATGAGTTTGGGACATTATAAGTTTCTAGGATTTTATCCATTTCTTCTAGGTTGTCCAGTTGGCATATAATTTTTCATTACATACTCATAATCCTTTGTATTTCTGTGGTATCAGTTTTAATTTCTTCTATTTCATTTCTTATTTTATTTGAGAACAACTTTTTCTTCTTCCCCCTTTTTTGGAGGGTCTGGCTAACAATTTATCAATTTTCTTGATATTTTCAAGGAACCAGCTCCTGGTTTCATCAATGTGTTCTTTTGCTTATTTTAGTTTCCATTTCATTTATTTTTACTCTACTCTTTATTATTTCATTCCTTCTGCTGGTTTTGGACTTTGTTCTTCTTTTCCTAGCTCTTTTATGTGTAAGATTAAGTTGTTTGATTGAGATTTTACTTGCTTCTTGAGGTAGACCCATATTGCTATAAACATCCTCTGTAGAACAGCTTTTGCTGCCTCCCAAAGATTTTGGACTGTTGTGTTTTCATTTTAATTTGTCTCCATGTATTTTTTTTGCTTTCCCCTTTGATTTCTTGGGTCACTCATTCATTGTTTAGTAGCATGTTATTTAACCCCCATGTATTTAGTTTCTTTCCAGACTTTTTCTGGTGGTTGATTTTTAGTTTTGTAGCACTGTGGTCAGAAAAGATGCATGGTATGACCTTGATCTTTTTGAATTTGATGAGACTTTTCCTGTGGCCTAACAAATGATCTATTCTGGAGAATGCTCCATGTGCACTTGAAAAGAATGTGTATTCTGCTGTTTTAGGATGGAATGTTCTGAATATATCTGTTAGTGCCATCTGCTTCCATGTGTCATTCACAGCCGCTGTTTCCTTGTTGATTTTCTGTTTGGATGATCTATCAATCGATATAAGTGGGATTTCAAAGTCACCTACTATTATTTTATTAGCATCTATTACTTCTTTTGTGTTTGTTAATAGCTGATTTATGTATTTGGGTTCTTACATGTTGGGTGCATAAATATTGACAACTGTTATATCTTCTTGTTGGATTGTTTCCTTTATGATTATGTAGTGTCCTTCTTTGGTTTAACACCTATTTTGTTCTAAAAGTAATTCTACCCAGGATTTCTTTTCAAATCCATTTACATGATAAATTCTTTTTCACACTTTCACTTTCAGTCTGCATGTGTCTTTTGGTCAGAAATGAGTCTCTGGTAGGTAGCATATAGATGGCACATGCTTTTTTATCTATTAATCACCCCATGTATTTTGATTGGAATGTTTAGTTGATTTACATTAAAAGTAATTATTGACAGGTATGTATTTATTGCCATTTTGTTACTTGTTTTATGTTTGTTTTGTGATTCTTCCCTGTTTCTTTCTTCTTTTGCTCTCTTCTCTGATAATTAGTTAGCTTTCTTTAGTGATATACTTGGATTCTTTTCTCTTTAGTTTTTGCGCATCTATTACTGATTTTTCGATTTATGGTTACCTCTAGGTTTATATATAACATCTTCTGAATATAGCAATATATATTACATTGGTTGCTTAAGTTTGAACCCATTCTTTACCCCCCCCCCAACACACACACACATTTTAGGTATATGGTGTCATACTTTATATCCTTTGATTTTGTGAGTCTCTTGACTGATTTTTACAGATATACTTATTTTCATTTCTTTTGTACTTCCTACTTTTCTTACTTTTAGTTTTTCCTTCCCACTCAAAGAGTCCCCTGTAACATTTCTGGTAGGGATGGTTTAGTGGTCATGAATTCCCTTAACTTTTATCTTTCTGAGAAACTCTTTATCTCTCTTTCTAGTCTGAATGAGAGCCTTTCTGGATAGAGTATTCTTGGCTACAGATTTTTTCCTTTCATCACTTTGAATATATCATGTCACTTCCTTTTGGCCTGCAAAATTTCTGCTGAAAAACCAGCTGATAGCCTTATGGGGTTTCTCTTTATGTAACTGTTTTCTTTTCTCTTGCTGCCTTTAAAAGTCTCTCTTTATTACTACTCTTTGCCATTTTAATTACTAGGTGGCTTGGTGTGGCCCTCCTTGGGATGAGTTTGTTGGGGGCTCTCTGTGCCTCCTTGATCTGGATTTCTACTTCCTTCCCCAGATTTGAGAAGTTTTCAGCTATTATTTCTTCATAAATTATCTGCCTCCGTTTTCTCTCTTTTCCCTCTGGGATCCCTATGATGCAAATGTTATTATGCTCAATGGTGTTTCTGAATTCCCTCAGTCAAGTTTTCTTTATTATTACTACTTTTTTCCCCCTTTCTCTTGTTCATCTTAATTGCTTTCCATTACTCTGTCATCCAGGTCACTGATTCATTCTGCTTCCTCTAGTCTGCTGGTATATTTTTAATTTAAGTTATTGAGTTCTTCATCTCTTATAGTTTCTTTTTTTGTGTTCTATCTCTTTGTTGATGGTCCTACTGAGGTCCTCCACTCTCTCAAGTTCAGTGAATGTCTTTACAACCATTACTTTGAATTCTCTATCAGCGTTATTATTTATCTCTGTTTTGGTTAGATCTCTTGCTGTGATTTTGTTCTGTTCCTTCATTTGGGACATATTCTGCTGTCTCCTCATTTTTCTTGTTATTTTTTTAATGCTTATTTATTTATTTATTTATTTATTTATTCATTTTGAGGGAGAGAGAGACAGAGAGAGAGAGAGAGAGAGAGAGTATGAACAGGGAGGGGCAGAGAGAGACAGAGAGAGACAGAGAATCCCAAGCAGGCTCTGCACTGTCAGCACAGAACCTGCTGTGGGGCTTGAACTCACAAACTGTGAGATCATGACCTGAGCTGAAAACAAGAGTCAGACGCCTCAGTGACTGAGCCACCCAGGTGCCCCTGTCTCCTCATTTATCTCAATGTCTGTGTCTATTTCTATGTGTTAGGAAAGTCAACTATGTATCCTGATGTTGAAATTAATGGCGTTATGAAGTAGTAATCCTGTAGTGCCCTTCAATGCAATGCTCCTGTTCATCAGAACCTGGCACCTCAGGGGTGTCTTTGATGTGTGTTGCATGTGCTCTGCGGTTGTGTCTTAGCTGTTTTTCTCAGTCCAGTTGTCTTCAGTGGCTCTCTCTGCCTGTTGTGGGTAGTGTATGGTCCCTGTGCTGTTAGTTGGCCAGTATGAGCCCACCCTGGGTTTGAGTTGAGACAGACAACACATTTACCAGAGATGTAGTAGCACCAAACTGAAGGGCACTTTCCCTGTGTTGATCTCTGATAGGCTTTCATTGGTGGGCAGGGCCTGTGGTTAGACCAGCCGTCTTCTCCCAGCCCACTGCTTGGGCTAAAGTCAGATCTTTCCCTCTCCTCAGGGCAGGAGTCACTTTGGAGTAGTGCTGGCCCCTGTAGGGCTGCTTGTACACTACCAGGCTTTTGATACACAGCAATGAAATGAAGAAATTATAACTATATGTAAAAATACATAACAGATAGGTGCAAAAAATCACACAAGTGTAATAATGAGCAAAAGAAACCAGACCCAAAAGACTACACACAGCACAATTCTATTTACATAAAGTTCAAAAACAGGCAAAACAGTCTATGGTATTTAAAGTCAGATAAGTAGTTACCTTTGCTGGTAGAGGTCAAAGGGTGGAGTGGGGTGTAAGTGAATGGAAGTTGACATGAGCAAGGTTTCTGGAAGTACTGGTAATGTTCCATCTATATGGATGTTGGTTATATTACTGGTGTTCAATTTGTGAAAATTCCTCAAGCTGTGTATTTCTTTTTGTGCTTTAATTTCTATTTTAAAATTCAAAAGAAATTAACTCCTGACTCTATCCTCCCACCCTCAAAATTCAAAACCCTTTCCAAGGCTACTGATAGTACAGCTTTCTTTCATTGATTATTCTATCAATCACCTACTTAAAAATTACTTCATGAGAAACTGGGATGAAACCAGTTTTTCCACCAATAAGAATTTAGCAAAATTCCCTCTCCCTCAACCAGATGTGTATCTCCCTTCCTTCATGTTGCTCCATATGAGGACAGAAAATAAAAATTGAAAACACGAATGAGAGACTTGCACTTCACAGCATCTTTAGGGAAAAATGAATACCTCTGGCAAGTTAACCCTAAGGGGCAGGCTTGGAGAATGAGCCACTCAGTAAGTCACACGTCAGCATAAAGCAAAGAAGCAATGTGGGTATTAAAAGGTTTTTTTACGGGGCGCCTGGGTGGCTCAGTCGGTTAAGCGGCCGACTTCGGCTCAGGTCACGATCTCGCGGTCCATGAGTTCGAGCCCCGCGTCGGGCTCTGTGCTGACAGCTCAGAGCCTGGAGCCTGTTTCAGATTCTGTGTCTCCCTCTCTCTCTGCCCCTCCCCTGTTCATGCTCTGTCTCTCTCTGTCTCAAAAATAAATAAACGTTAAAAAAAAAAAAAAAAACTTTATAAAAGGTTTTTTTACACTTCAGTTTGTTTAGGAAAAACAATCACTGATCTTGGCTTGCCTCCAATGGTAAGTAGTGCTCTCCATATTGAAATACAGTTTCCAAAAACCAGCAGCGACCACAGCCATCAAAACAGTCCAAATTTTTTGATACACTGAAACCAGAGAACAGCTGCTTAAAATAATTTGAAATGTGTTGGTCTTTGAGTACATGTTTATATTCATTAATTAAGCAAGTTAAACCATAAGACAAGAGAATAGCCAGCTGAATAACCAATTTTTCTCTTTGGATGCTTTAGGCAATTATGTTTTCTTTTACTTACATGGAAAAGCAGTTCATTTTGGGATTGCAACTCACCCATCATTATTTATCATTCACTATTACTATATGCTAATTTTCATAGGTACAGCAAAAGTTGCAAAAATCTCTGATACTCCTTTGCTTATGCTTATCAGAAGAAATACATTTGTTGTCTCCTTTAGACATATATGAATTCTGCATACAATGTGAGCTATCTGATCTCAAAGCAGAGAGTAACTGGATACTAACAGAGGAATTATTTAGTGTCTGGCTAACCATAGTGTGGCTCTTGGATAGCAAAGTCGGCATTGCCCAGGAGATTGTTAGAAAAGCAGACTAAGTCAGACTGAGAAAGACAAATACAATATGATTTTGGTCATATGTAGAATCTAAAAAATTAAACAAACAAAAGCAGAATGAGACCTATAAATGTAGAGAACAAAATAATGGTTGTCAGAGGGTAGGGGGATAAGAGATGGTCAAAATGGGTGAAGAGGAGTGGGAGATACAGGCTTCCAGTTATAGAATCAATAAGCCATGGGAATAAAAGGCACAGCATGAGGAATATAACCAATAATATTGTAATAGTGATGTATGGTGACAGATGGTAGCTACACTTATGGTGAACACAGCATAATGTATAAACTTGTTGAATCACTATGTTGTACACCTGAAATTAATGTAATGTTGTGTGTCAGCTACCAAAAAAAAAAAGAAAGAAAGAAAAATGTAGTCACTCAGGCCCTGCCCATACCTACTGAATTAGAATCTGCATTTTAACCTTGTTTCCAGATGATACTTATACACATCCATGTTTGAGAAGCACTGCTACAGGGTGTATAGAAAGCACTAATTTTGAGTAGTAGACAGAATTTTCCCCATTTTGTATTAAACATAGAATGTTCTTTCTTATATCAGGTAAAATAAGTATCAATTTAGAGACTGTGGTCAAACTCTCTCCAAGCATAGAAAAGAGATGCTACTATAGATGTTGCTGACAGTTTATGAGTAGAAAATTACCTACGTGGCTGGAAGCCTTATCTGGTTATATCTATGTTTCTGTCAAAGGAAAAAGTGAATTTTTCACAGGGAATCTACACATTCGGGGACCATGGGTTATAATGGTCAGTATAGCCCACCCATAAGCCCAGGGCAGCAGATATTTAGAAGTGCACATGCTGCTGACCACATGTCCATCTATGGAAGACTTGGGCTTTGTGGACAGGTGAACCACTGTAAAGTGGAATGGCATGACACTATTCCTATGTGTGGCAAAGACTGCTTATCATCCTCCCTTCCCCTTCTCCTTTTCCTCCTTTTAATAAGCACCTCCCCACACACATGGGTTTTATCAGGATATATAGCTGGCTAGCTAGAGACTACATTTATCATCCTGCCTACAGGTAACTGTGGCCATGATATTGAATTATCCCAATGGAATGTGAGCAAGGATACAAAGAGGCATATGTATAAGTATATATACATATACATATACATATACATATACATATACATATACATATACGTATGCACTTTGTACTTAAAAGGAAACTGTTTGGCCTACCCCCCTTCTTCTCTCTCTCCTAAGGGCAGAAATGCAAATGTAGTGCTGGGAAAACAGCTTTGCCCATCTCTATAAGGGCAACTCTCTAGAATAGAAAGCTGAAACTAAGTGTCTACAAAGAGAAATGCCAACAGTAAACAAGCTAATTTGCCCTATAGAATCCCAGAAATGGTGAAAAACAGACACACAAATACCTCATAAGTTTTAGTGAAATATAGGAAAACTTATTGAAATTATATAGGGGGAAGTTAGCACCCCCCCTTCCCAGTTTCTCTCTATAACCCTGCCCAGCCAGCTATCACTTTGCAACTCAACAGGGGCCTGGAACAATTTAGCCCGAAAGGCTCCAGATCCTGGCAAGGTAAAGGGTATGGAAGAGAAGCAGGTGAAATTATTAAATTATTAAAGTTCCTGTCCTTTCTTGACTTCTAGAACCCTAGTAGTTAGACTTCTAATAATCCAGGCAGGAAATTGGAAGAGTCTTTTCTGAAGAAACAATTTGAAGAGGAAAACACTTGTAGATGCTAAAATTGGAGGGTTCCCCCCAAAAATGGTTGGGTCCCATCCAATCATGCAGAGCTTTTAACTAACTTTTCAACGTTTTATGCTTAAATATGAAAAAACAGTCCAAAATGATCATTCTAGATAGCCTGAAACATGACTGTCAGAGACCAAAACAAATAGACCGAAAATAAATGGAACAAAAAAAAGTTAAAATAAAACAAAAATATTTTTTAAAAAACAGGAGAGAGTAAGAGAAAACCTTGCATCTGTAAATCAATAATAGGATGTTATAACAAAGGAATAATCAGAAAATACAAAAGGGCTTTTGGAGTTTAAAATTATGAAATAAAAAATATTCAACAGTTGAAAGATAAACATGAGGAAATGTCTTATAAAGGAAAACAAAAAGATATAGAAAGTGGGAGAGAGAAGATAAGAAATTTATACCATTAGCTTGGAACATCCAAAATCTGACTTATATGAATTTCAAGGACTTCTGAGGAATAAGGTGGGGTAGGAGGATCCTAAGTTCACCTGTCCCACTGATACACCTAGGCAACACCCACATCAGTGTAAACAATCCAGCAAAAATGACCCAAAGACTGGCAGAACAAACTTTCCACAGCTTACTGTAGACAACAGGCTACACTGAAAATGGTAGGAAGGATGTAGACATGGTGGGGAACCAAACTGACCTGTGGGAATGTACAAGAGAGGGAGGATGCTGAGGGCACAGAGATGGGAGAAGAGAAGACTCTGTAAGAGGCACCCAAGGCATGGGGGACCTGCGCTGGGAAGACAAAACTGATAATATTTGGCTTTGAAAAACAGAGTGACTTAACTTTTTGAGTTCTTATAATCAGTGGAGCTTACTTACCACCTGGAACCTTAAAAATCATCTGGGCTTGGCTCTGGGACAGCCAGAGGGCGATAGGAAACCAAGTCCCTTCCTTTAAAGAAAAGCACAACAAATAGCCCAGCTGACATAAAATACAGAAGCACAAGTTTGAAAAACACCTAGGGGCATTCAGGAGGGGGATTTGTTTACTAATCTCAGAGCATTTGCTGGGGCACAGGATCTTTGGAAAACTTCTCCAGAAACAAAAGAGCTGGCAGGAACCATTGCCTCCATTGCCCGCCCAACCCCCCCCCCCCACCTCCAGTCTAGATACATGGACACCTGTGGGAACCAAAATAGCACAAACACTTTCCACCTAGCTTGCTAACAGCCTACACTGCTCCCATACTCTTCTAAGGACCTTATCCCTTCAACCCACTCTCTGCAGTTCACCAAAGCTTCTCCAGGTGCCCTTCCAATAACAGACCAGAGCAAAGCTTGCTAAAACCATGTGCCTACCCTTGTGTTCTCCTGTGGACCCATTCCCTCCAAAACTTCATCAGGAGGAATCCACCCAAAGTGGTCCCACAAACATGGCAATGAGAAAGTAGCAACCACAGGGGCCAGCACCACTCCAAAGTGACCCCTGCCCCAGGAAATAGGGCAGATAACTACACATACCAGTTCCATTGTGGCACAAACAGTGGGTTGGAGGCAGAAATCTGGTCTGACTGCAGTTCAGTCACCAACATAAACCTTCCAAGGGACAACACAGGGAGAGCACTCCGTAGTTTGGTGTGACTGTAGCTTGGGAAATGCTTAGTCTGACTTAACTCAAGCCCAAGGTGGACCAGACTGGCCCAATAACAACACAGTGGCCAAACTCTGCCCACAACAGGCCAAGAACCATTGCAGATGGCTGGACTAAAGACAAACGAGGCTCAGCCACAAGAGTAGTGTACATACAACACACAAAGGAGATACCCCTGAAGCACCAAGTTCTGGTAAACAGGGAGCATTGCACTGCATGGCGGTATAGGAACTCTTTTACATAGCACCACTACTTTCAAGAGCAGGAGATGTAGTTGACTTTCCTAATTCATAGCAACAGACACTGAGAGTTAGACAAAATGAATAGGCAGCGGAATATGTTCCAAATGAAAGAACAGTAATGGCAAGTAATCAAGCTGAGCAGGAGAGCAAAAAAATAATCAAAATGAGAATAGATTTAGGAAACTCAGCGACACCTTCAGGCATAATAACATTTGCATCATAGGGATCCCAGAGGGAAAAGGAGAAAATGGAAGCAAGAATTTATGAAGAAATAATACCTGAAAACTTCCCAAATCTGGGGAAGGAAACAGAAATCCCAATCGAGGAGGCACACAGAGTCTCCAACAAAATCAACCCAATGAGGTCCACAACACGACACATAATAATTGAAGTGACATAAAGTAATAATAAAGAGAGAATTTTAAAGGCAGTGAGAGAAAACAAAACAGTTACATACAAGGAAAGCTATCCGTTGATTTTTTTTTAATTAATTTTTTTTAACATTTATTTATTTTTGAGACAGAGAGAGACAGAGCATGAACGGGGGAGGGTCAGAGAGAGGGAGACACAGAATCTGAAACAGGCTCCAGGCTCTGAGCTGTCAGCACAGAGCCCGACGCGGGGCTCGAACTCACGGACTGCGAGATCATGACCTGAGCCGAAGTCGGCTGCTTAACCGACTGAGCCACCCAGGTGCCCCTATCCGTTGATTTTTTAGCAGAAACTTTGAAGCCCTGAAGGGAGTGACTTGATACATCCAAAGTACTGAAAGGAAAAAACCTGTAGCTCAAAATACTCTACCCAGAAAGTCTCTCATTCAGACTAGAGAGATAGAGTTTCTAATAAAAACAAAAGTTAAGAGAAATCATGACCACTAAACCATTCTTATCAGAAATGTTAAAGGGGACTCTTTGAGTACAAAGGAAAGACTGTACGTAAGAGTCAAAAAAGTAGTAAGCACAGAAGCAGTGAAAATAAGTATAGAGATAAAAATAAGTCAAGGGATTCACAAAATAAAAGTATGTAAAGTATGACACCATATACCAAAAATGTGAAGGGGGAGGGGAGTATAAAATGGACTCAAACTTACATGACCATCAACTTAATATGGACTGCTATATCCAGAGATGTTATACACAAACCTAAAGGTAACCATACATCAAAAATCAGTAATATACATGCAAAACATAAACGGAAAGGAATCCAAACATATCACTAAAGAAAGCCAACTAATTGTCAGAGAAGAAAGTAAGAGATGAAAGGAAAAGAAAAGAACTACAAAACAAACCTAAAACAAGTAACAAAATGGCAGTACGTACATACCTGTCAATATTACTTTGAGTATAAATGGACTAAATGCTCCAATAAAAAGACATAAGGTGATGGAATAGATTAAAAAGCAAGACCCATATATGATCCTTACAAGAGACTCATTTAAGACCTAAAGACACATGCAGATTGAAAATGAAGGGATGGAGTAGTATTTATCAGGCAAATGGATGTGAAAAGAAAGCCAGAGTAGCAATATTTATAATTGGGCAAAATAGACTTAAACACTGTAACAAGAGACAAAGGACACTATATAATCATAAATGGAACAATCCAACAAGAGATATAACATATATATAACATATAATTGTCAATATTTATTTACCCTACATGGAAGCACCCAAATACATAAAACCGTTAATAATAAATAAAGGAAGTAATCAAAAGTAATACAATAGCAGTAGGGGACTTTAACATGCCACTTCCATTAATGGATAGATTACCCAAACATAAAATCAACAAGGAAACAGTGACTGTGGATGACACATTGGAGGTATCATAATTCTAGATTTCAAGTAATACTGCAAAGTTTTAGTAGTCAAAACCACACGTTACTGGAAAAAAATAGACAAATAGATCAATCGAACAGGATAGAAAGCCCAGAAGCAAACCCACAATTATATGTCAATTAACCTTCAACAAAGGAGGCAAGAATATGCAATGGGAAAAGACAGTCTCTTCAACAAATGGTTTTGGGAAAACTGGACAACTACATGCAAAAGAATGAAACTGCATCACTTTCTTACACTATACAGAAAATAAATTCAAAATGGATTAAAGACTTAAATATGAGACCTGAAACAATAGAAATCCTAGAAGAGGGCACAGGCAGTAATTTCTCTGACATCAGCCATAATAACATTTTTCTGTACATGTCTCCTGAGGAAAAATAAACAAAAGCAAAAATAAATACTAAGACTAAATCAAAATAAACAGCTTCTGCTCAGCAAAACAAACAACAAAAAAACCTAAAAGACAACCTACTGAATGGGAGAAGATATTTGCAAGTGAGATATCCAATAGTGGGTTAGTATCAAAATATATAAAGAACTTATACAATTAATTTAAAAATGGGCAGAAGACATGAACAGACATTTCTCCAAAGAAGACATACAGATGGCCAGCAGACACATGAAATGATGTTCAACATCACTCATCCTCATGGAAATGCAAATCAAAACCAACATGAGATATCACCTCACACATGTCAGAAGGGCTAAAACAAAAACCTCAAGAAAGAACAAGTGCTGGTGAGAATGTGGAGAAAAAGGAACCCTTGTGCATTGTTGGTGGGAATGCAAACTGGTGTAGCCACTGTGGAAAACAGTATGCAGTTTCCTCAAAATATTTAAAATAGAATTATTATAGGATCCAGTAATTCTGAATTCTGTGTTTACCCAAAGAATATGAAAACACTAATTTGAAAAGATATATGCACCCCTATGTTTATTGCAGCATTATTTACAACAGCCAAATTATAGAAGCAGCCCAAGTGTCCACTGATAGGTGAATGGATAAAAGAGATGTGAGATATATATATCCAAAAAACAGACTTTTAATTATAGAGAACAAAAAGATGGTTACCAGAGGGGAGGTAGGTGAGGGGATGGGTGAAATAGGTAAAGAGGATTAAAAGTACACTCATCTTGATGAGGACTGAGTAATATACAGAATTGGTGAAACACTATATTGTACACTTAAAGCTAATATAACACTGCTAACTATACTGGAATGGAGTGTTAACTATACTGGAATAAAAATAAAAACTAAAATTAAAAAACAGGTTAAAAGCTAAGCAAAGTTTAGTATACATATATAATGAAATACTACTCAACAATAGAGAGGAATGAACTATCGATTCATGCAACAATATGATGAATTTCAAATACTTATGGTGAGTGAGAGAAGGTAGAAAAAAGAGTTACACTGTATGATTACATTTATACAAAATTCTAGGAGATGTAAACTAATAAAGAAATTTAAATTGATCTATAGTGACTGCATATTAGTGGGTGTTTGAGACTGGTGTGAAAGGAAAGATGTACTGCAAAGGTGCACAAAGAATTTCTGGGTGGAGATATGTAAATTTTCTATATCTTCATTATGTTGGTACTTTCATACATATGTATTATTGAAATTCATGAAAATATACATTTTATTTTTTTCTACTTATTTTTATTTTTTGAGAGACAGAGAGAGAATCTTAAGCAGGCTCCACACTCAGTGCAGAGCCCAACATGGGGCTCGATCTAAGGACCATGAGATCATGACCTGTCCCGATATTAAGAGTTGGATGCTTAACCAACTGAGCCACCCCAGGCACCACAAAAATATACACTTTAAATGGGTGCAGTCTATTGCATGTAAACAATAACTCAATAATGTTGTTTTTTAAAGCATCTCAGGAGCCCAGAATTAACCATGTATTCCAATGCACCATGTGGCAGAGCTATTGCTACTCTCATGCAGACTGAGGGTGCCAATTCTATTAAGGAGGCAAGCTTTTTTGCATTATGGCATTTCTTTTCAGATGCCTGCCTCAAAGAAGTCTCCAGCTTCTGATAAGGAAGCTTACCTTTCTAAGTAAACAAGAAAAGAAAAGAGGCACTTTCTGAGATATAATTCATGGTTCTGTAAAGTAGTGCCTAATGTTTGCATCTTTATATTCTTTTCTGTGAAAGAGAAAAACTGATTGCAAGTGTCCCCATGCCCATGTGTATCCTTTGACCTCTAATATTTATATATATGCTACACATTATTATTTTCCCAAGGGTAAGCAAAATGCTAGAATTCTTCCACATATGAAATTCAAATTAGTTCATAAATATTGCATTCTGAATTAGGTACTTTACTCTAAGTAACTTGCGGTTTTTTATGGCTTACATTGAAAAAAGATGAACAGTGATGCTGGATTCCACATATAAGATAAGCATAGGGTATTTGTGCTTCAGATGCTGTGAAAAGACAGTTGAAATAATGCTTTTCTTCCCTTTATGTCCTGTCTAGAACAACTGCCATATGACTGCCATTGTAGTTTCTCCTTAAACATTGTGAAAGGAAGGGTTAAATCCACAAAAAAATGAAAGGAAAATGAAATGTATTGAGAAGCTATTAAGTACCAAGCATCAAATTATATATTTTATAAAAGTTTTTGCATTCAAGTGTTCCAACACTGTAAGGTGTGCAGTATTAGCCTCGTTTTACAGGTGAGGAAACTGTGGTTCAGAAAGGTACTTATCAAGAGCCTCTGACACATTTGCCAATTTGAGGGTAGGGGTTGAGAGGCTGAGAAACTGAACAGAGTATTTAGGAATCTCATAGGTTTGGGGAACAAACCTGGAGTACAGGGCTCTATAGTGAGGAGGGACCCTTGCAAATACTCATGAGTTTCAGCTGGAAATCTTGAAGGACTACAATTTACGTGTAAGTATGAACTGGTACATTAACAAGATGGTAAAATAGGAATCTCCTAATTTTCTCTCTCCCCATAGACATGCTGAATATAAAGCTATATAGCTACACATGGATCTATTCATTCTGAGAGAAATTCAGAATCTAGTTGAGTGACTCCTACACAGCAGGAAACTGAGAAAATACCCACATAAAAATGGATAGGAAAAGCTGAGACACACTTATGACATAAACCCACTCTTGGCACAATGCCTTAGAATTGGGAGAAAACTCCCAAATTCCAGCTTCTCCTTGAGGAGGGAAGAATTTTTACCACACATCTAGCCCCCTAACTTTTATGGCTGCCACCTAAGGGACTAGCTCCCAAACCACCTAGCTCAAAAAGCCAAAGGGGCTTGGCATTTGTCAGTCTCTCAGGACCATAATAAACAAAGAAGCAGTTTTTAAACAGCCTCTTTTAAACAATTAGAACAAACACTCCCACAGCTATTCCCCTGGGCACAGTGTAGAGGGAAAAGGCAAAAATGCCCAGCTTCTGGTTTCTACCTGGAAGGGATACTTTCCCAGCTGCTGACCTCAGGCTTGCATCTGGGAGCTGATGGGGCTTCTGGAACCTGGAGGGTTTGTGGGTGCTCCCTATACCTTCTTCTCCCAGCTTACTCCAACAACAAACCCAAGTCTCCAACTTCTCTCTGAAAGGAGTTCGTTGACTCTTCTAGCAGGTGTCATCTGAGGGACTGGTTTCTAAATTACCTAGCCCTGGGAACTAATAGGACTCAGCATTTGTGAGTCTACCAGGATCACAGAGAACAAAAAGCTGTTTTTTAAGGGTGCACAAGTTCTCCTAGCAGCTATTCCTTCTGGATCAGCACAGAGCAAATAGGCAATACCATGCTGCTTCTTATCTTCCCTAATATTCCTGATAGGAGCAGACTGCCTATCTAACATCCCAACCCTCCCAGAAACTACCTGAAGGTCAGACTTCCAATTAGCTCACATCTAGGACCTGACCAAGTAATTAATAGTTCTGAAGGAGCCTGAATAGGCATGTGAGTATTTCCTGCACTTTTGTGGCACTATTGGGACTTCACACATCTTAATCTCCTGGGAACACTAACAACAAAAATGGTGGTATAGACAAGCACAAATTTGACAGGCACCCAGAGTTTTGAGCCAGTTTGAGAGGTGAGTTTCACTTCCTACACAAGGTTAGTTTGTCAAGACTGGAAGAGGTGGTTGTTTTATCTAATGTGCAAAATCTAACACAGAGAATCAAGGAAATTGAAGAAATAGGGTAATATGTTCCAAGCAAAAGAACAAGATAAATCTAGACAGTGACCATAATGAAAAAGAGTTAAGTGATTTACCCAACAGAGAATTCCAAATAATAGCCATAAATATGCCCCCTGAGGTTAGAAAAACAATTCATAAACAAAATGACAACTTTAACAAAGAGATAGAAAATATTAAAAACTATCAAATATAAAAAAATAATCTGAAGAATATAATAACTGAACTGGAAATACTCAATTGAGGGGTTCAACAGCAGACTAAACCAAATTAAAGAAAGGATCATCAAACTCAAAGATAGGTCAGTGGAAATTGTCTAATTAGAGAAATAAAAAATGAGTGGAAAAAAAATGGTAAGATAGTTTAAGAGACTTATAGGATATCATCAAAAGGACAATATACATATCATAGGAGTTTCAGAAAGAGAAAAGGGAGAGAAAAGGACAGAAAGCTTATTCAAAAAATAGTTTAAAAAAAGCTCCCCAAATCTATGAAAAGAAAATGACATCCAGATACAGGGGACCCAAGAACACTAAATTGGATGAATCAAAGATACTCACACCAAGACACATTGTAATAAGACACATTGTAATAAGACACATTGACAAAATTTAAAGACTGAGAATTTTCAAAGCAGCAAGAGAAAAGCAACATTTTATGTACAAAGATACTTCCATAAGACTATAAGAAAATATTTCAACAGAAACTCTGAAGACCAGAAAGGAGTGAGATGATATATTCAAAGTGCTGAAAGAAAAAAAAATACTGCCAACCAAGAATATTTTGCACAGCAAAGTTGTGCTCCAGAAGTGAAGGAGAGATGAATATATTCTCAAACAAAAGCTTCAGGAATTCATCACTAGATCAGCCTTACAAGAAATGTTAAAGGGAGTTCTTCAAGCTAAAAAAAAAAGGCCAATGAATAATAACATAAGGACACAGGAAAGCAGAAAATTCACTGGAAAAAAATGAATATATAGTCAAATTATCTAATATTGTAATGGTGGTGTGTAAATACTTTTAACTCTGGTATAAAGGTTAAAACACAAAAGTATTAAAAATAACTGTAGCTACAATAATTTTTAAATGATGTGCATTATAAAAAGATATAAATTGTTACATCAAAAACATAAAGTGTAAGAGGGAGTAAAAGTGTAGAGCTACTGTACACTATGGGAGTTAAGTTGTTATCAACCTAAAATAGACTATTGTAAGACATTTTATGTGAGCCTCGTGGTAACTACAAAGCAAAAACCTTTAGTAGATACGTGAAAGATAAGGAGAAATTAATAAAAGCAGAAAATGATCAAATAACAAAGGAATACAGCAAGAGAGGAAGAAAGAAAAAAAACCTACAAAATACCCAGAAAGCAACAAACAAAATGGCAATAGGAGGCCCTTACCAATCAATAATCACTAAATGTAATAGGATTAATTCCCAAAAGACACAGAGTGGCTGAATGGGTCTTATAAAAAAATAAGACCCAACTATAGGCTGCCAACAAGAGACTCACTTTGTCTTTAAGGACACAAGTAGAATGAAACAGAGCAATATAAAAATATATTGCATACAAATGGAAGTGAATAAAGAGGGGGCAGGTATACTTATATCAGACAAAATAGACTTTTATTCAAAAATAGTCACAAAGACAAAGAAGGTCAGTATATAATGATAAAGGGGTCAATTTATCAAGAGGATATAGGAATTACAAAAACTTATGTACTCAACATCAGAGCACCCAAACATATAAAGCAAATAAAACACCCGAAGGAAGAAATCAACAGCATTATAATAACAGTGGGGAACTGCAATACCCTGCCTTGAACAATGGATAGATCATCTAGAGAGAAAGTCAATATGGAAATATTGGTCTTGAAATACACTTTAGATCAAATGGACCTAACAAATATGTACAAAACATTCCATCAAATGGCAGCATAAGATATATTCTTGTCAAGTACACATGGAACATTATCCAGCATAGATCATATGTTAGGCCACAAAACAAGTCTTCACAAATTTAAGATTGAAATCATATTAAGTATGTTTTGTGACAACAATGGTGTGAAACTAGAAATCAATAACAGGATGAAAATTGGAAAATGTGTAAATATATGAAAATTAAACAACACACTTATGAGCTATCAATGGGTCAAAGAAAAAATCAAAACGGAAATCAAAAAATGAGATAAACTAAAATGGAAACATAACATACCAAAATTTGTGGGATATACCAAAAAGAAATTTATGGTGATAAATCCCATGTAAAGGAAAAAAAAGAAAAAGAAAAAAGAAAGATCTCAAATAAGCAATTTAACTTTATACTTAAAGGAAATAGAAAAATAACAAACTAGGGGCACCTGGGTGGCTCAGTCAGTTAAGCATCTGACTCTCGATTTTGGCCCACATTATGATCTCGCAGTTTGTGAGTTCGAGCCTTGCATTGGGCTCACACTGGTGGTGCAGAGTCTGGTTGTGGTTCTCTCTCTCTCTCTGCCCCTTCAGTGCACTCTCTCTCTCCAAATGAATCAACTTAAAAAATAAAAATAACAAACTAAACCCTAAGTCAGTAGGATGGAAATAACTGATCAGAGCAGAAATAAATGAAATAGAGACTAGAAAGACAATATAAAAGATCAAGGAAAATAATAATTGCTTTTTTAAAATAAGATAAACAAAATTCACAAACCTTTAGCTAGACTAAGAACAAAGGAAGACTCAAATAAATAAAATCATAAATGAAGAGTAGATATTACAAAACTGACACCATAGAAATACAAAGGATCATAAAAGATTACTATGAACAATTACATGCCAACAAATTGGATAACCTAGAAGAAATGCATAAATTCCTAGAAATAGACAACTTAGGCTGAATGATGAAGAAATAGAAAATATGAACATACCAATAATGAGTAAAATTGATTAGCAACAAAAAAATTCCCAACAAAGAAAATATGGAACCAGATGACTTCACTGGTGAAATATACCAGACATTTAAAGAAGAATTAATACCAATCTTTCTTTTTTTTTTTTTTTTATTTTTATTTTTTTTAATTTTTTTTTTTTAACATTTTTATTTATTTTTGAGACAGAGAGAGACAGAGCATGAACGGGGGAGGGTCAGAGAGAGAGGGAGACACAGAATCTGAAATGGGCTCCAGGCTCTGAGCAGTCAGCACAGAGCCCGATGCGGGGCTTGAACTCACATACCGCGAGATCGTGACCTGAGCCGAAGTCGGACGCTTAACCAACTGAGCCACCCAGGCGCCCCAATACCAATCTTTCTTAAACTCTTCCGAAAAAATTTAAGGTAGAACTTTTTCAAAGTCATTTTGCCAAGCCAGCATTAATTATTCTGGTACCAAAGTCAAACAAGGAGACTACAAGAATAGAAAACTATAGGCCAATATCATTGATGAACAAAGAAGCAAAATTCCTCAACAAAATATTAGCAAACTAAAGTCAACAGATCATTAACAGGATCATATACCATGATCAAGGGGTGTTCATCCCTGGGAAGCAAGGATGGTTCAACATACACAAATCAATCAATGTGATACACCACATTAACAAAACAAAGGATAAAGTGTATATGATTAGCTCAGATACAGACAAATTTGACAAAATTCAACACCCTTTTATGATAAAAGCTCTCAACAAATTAGGTATAGAAGGAGTGCATTTCAACATAGAAAAGGTCATATATTACAAGCTCACAGCTGAAATTATACTCAGTGTTGACAATCTGTAAGCTTTTCCTCTAAGATCAGGAGCAAGACAAGGATGCCCACTCTCATCACTTCTATTTAACATAGCACTAGAACTCCTAGACAGAACAATTAGATAAGAAAAAGAAATAAAAGGCACACATATTGGAAAGGAAGAAGTAAATTCAAGTCTTTTTGTGGATGACATGACCTGATATATAGGAAACCCTAAAGACTCCACCAAAAAACTGTTAGAATTGATAAACAATTTCAGTAAAGTTTCATAATACAAAATCAACATACAAAAATCAGTTCAATTTCCACACATTAACAATAAACTATCCAAAAAATTAGGAAAAATATCCTATTTTCAATAGCATCAGAAAGAATAAAATAGGAATAAATTTAAGGAAGGAAGTTAAAGATCTATACACAGAAAGCTATAAAACATTAATGAAATAAATTAAAGAAGACCTAAGTAAAAAGAAAAATGCCCTGTGTTCATGAGTTGGAAGAATTAATATTATCAAAATGGCCATAATATGCAAAGTGATCTACAGACTCAGTGCAATCCTTACCAAAATTCCAATGGTGTTTTACACAGAAGAAGGAAAAAAATCCTAAAAATTCATGTGGAATCATAAAGGACCTCAAATGGCTAAAGCAATCTTGAATAAGAAGAGTAACACTGGAGACATCACACTTCCTGATTTCAAACTATATTACAAAGCTATAGTGATGAAAACAATGCCATAACAACAGACACATAGATCATACTGGAACAGAATCAAGAGTTCAGAAATAAACACACACCTATACAGTCAACCAATATTTGACAAAGGACCCCAAAATACTCAATGGGGGAAAAGATAGTCTCTTCAATAAACAGTGTTTGGGAAACTGGACAATCACATGTAGAAGAATGAAATTGGACTCCTATTTTACACCAGTCACAAAAATTAACATGAAATAGAGTAAAGATTTAAATATAAAACCTGAAACCATAACCAAAAACCACAGGAAAAAACAGGGTAAACCTCCTTGACACAGGTCTTGTCAGTAATTTTTTGGATAAGACACCAAAAGCACAAGTGACAAAAGTAAAAATAAATAAGTGGGGTTATATGAAACTAAAAAGTTTCTTCATAACAAAAGAAAAAATTAAGAAACTGAAAATTCAACCTGCAAAATGGGGAAAAATATTTGCAAGCCATGTTATGATAAAGGGGTATATCCCTAATATATAAGGAACTCATACAACTCAATAGCAAAAAACCAAACAATCCAATTTAAAAAATGGACCTGAATATACCTTTCTCCAAAGAAGACATCCAAACAACCAATGGGGACATGAAATGATGCTCAGCATCACTAATCATTAGGGAAATGAAAATCAAAACCACAATGAGATATCACCTCATACCAGTTAGGATAGCTATTACTAAAAAGTCAAAAGATAACAAGTGTTGGCTAGGATGTATCCAAAGGAAATAAAATAACTATCTTGAGATATCTACATTGCCATGTTATTGCAGCAATATTCACAATAGCCAAGATATGGAAACAACCTAAATGTCTGTCAACAGATGAATGTATAAAGAGAATGTGATACACATACATACACACATGTATGTGCACATGCATCCTTCCATTTGTGACAATATGCATGAATCTGAAAGACATTATGCTAAGTGAAATAAGACAGATACAGAAAGAAAAATATTGCATGATCACACATACATGTGAAATATACATACATGGCCAAGCTCATAGTAACGGAAAATAATAGAATAGTGGTTACCAGAGGCTGGGGCATGTGGGAAAAGGGAGATTTACAAGGGGAAAGAGGGGGGGAGGGAGATTTACAAGGGGAAAGAGGAGAGAGGGAGAAAGGGAGGGAGGAGAGAGGGAGGGAGGAAAAGAAGAAAAAAAGAAAAAAAAGAAAAAAAAAGAAAAAAAAAAAAAAAAAAAGGAGAGTGGTTTCCAGACCTGAAGAGAAGGTGTCATGGGGTTATTGTTTAATGCGTACAGCTTCATTTCTGTAAAATGAAGAGTTCTAGAGATGGCTGGTGGTTATGGTCACACAACAATATAAATGTACTTACTACCACTGAACCATACATTTAAAAATGGTTAGGATAGTAAGTTTTATGTTGCACGACTTTTGCCACAATAAAAAAAAAAGAGTGAACTTTAATGGACCATCTCTCACAAAAATTTAAACAAAGCTTCAAATGAGCTCAATCCCAGCCAAAATAAGATAAATCTCCTGTACCCTAACTTTCTGCCAGAAGCAAAAGTAGCCCATGTCTGGAGGATGATTTAAAGCCTCACATTAACTTTTACCATTTTTTAAACACAATGTCTAGTGTTCCGTTAGTAAAACTTAAACCAATTGTTACAAAAGACACAATTAATTTAAAATGCAAATGAAATCTCAATCAAAATGTTAAAAAAAAAAAAAAAACAGATGTGGAAGAGCCTGCCCAGGAAGTGAACCAAGTTAATTTGTTCACATTCACTTGGCCAGAACTCAGTCTTCCTGGCACATTTAACTGCAAAGGAGGCAGGGACATGTAATTTAGAGGGAATAGGATGGAGAACGGACTCTCCAGTGCGAAGCATAGAAAAGAGGCCTATGGAAGAGGGTAGGAAGGGCAGAGACGCAGTGCATGCTACATGGACTGGTGGGAGGGAGCTGGGGCAGAGGAGGGGCAGCCTGCTCAGCAGGGGAGAGCCCCCGAGTATGGCTTGCAAAAGTGGAGGGGCCAGACTGATTGAGTTCTGACAGCCAGGGGGACTTAACCTCTGGAATGTTAAAAGACAACAGCTCTGCTCAGAGAGCGGGAGGGCGAGAGGACCCTGGGAGGTAGAGGTGTTGAGCCCTAGAAAACAGAGCTCAGCTCAGCGGGGAACAAAGGCTCTGGCAAGTGCCATCTCCCTCTCCCATCTCCCAGATGAAATCCCAAAGGGAACCTGTTCCCATCACCATACTTGCTTCCACCACGCAAACAACCAATGCTGTGCTTCTGTGGATCCATCCCTCCAACGGATCTGCCTCCCTCCCAGTGCTGCAGGGCCCCTCCCGCAGGGGACCATTGACGGCAAAGTGAGCTAAGCCTACCCCACCCAACCCTTGTACCTTGTGGATCCAACCTGGCTAATACACCCATAAAAGCAGCACCACAAGCTTGGCAGTGTGCAAGTAGCCAAGACAGGGGCCACATCACTCCACAGTGAGTCCTGCCCCTGGGAGAGGGGAAGATAGGTACACACAAGTCTGACTGTGACCCCAGTGGTGGGCTGGGGACAGACATCAGGTCTGATTGCGGCCCCGCCCACCAACACAAGTTACTCCAGACAGCACAGGGGAAGTGCCCTGCAGTTTCAAGCCACCCCAGGGACTACCCAAAATGAAGAAATGGAAGAACACTCCTCAAAAGAAACTCCAGGAAGTAGTGACAGCTAATGAATTGATCAAAAACGACTTAAGCAATATAATGGAACAAGAATTTAGAATAATAGTCATAAAATTAATCACTGGGCTTGAAAAAGCATAGAGGACAGCAGAAAATCTACTGCTACAGACATCAAGGGACTATGAAATAGTCATGAGGAGCTAAAAAATGCTATAAAAGAGGTGCAAAATAAAATGGAGGCAGCCATAGAATGGATTGAAGAGGCAGAGGAGAGAATAGGTGAATTAGAAGATAAAATTATGGAAAAAGAGGAAGCTGAGAAAAAGAGAGATTAAAAAAAATCCAGGAGTATGAGGGGACATAGTGAAACTGGCAAAATACAAGGATAAAGAGAAAAATCTGAAAGCAGCTAGGGATAAACATGCTCTAACATATAAAGGGAGACCTATAAGACTCGTGACGGATCTCTCTACTGAAACTTGGCAGGCCAGAAAGGAATGGCAGGAAATTTTCAATGGGATGAACAGAAAAAATATGCAGCCGAGAATCCTTTATCCAGCAAGTCTGTCATTTAGAATAGAAGGAGAGATAAAGGTCTTCCCAAACAAACAAAAACTGAAGGAATTCGTCACCACTAAACCAGCCCTACAAGAGATCCTAAGGGGGATCCTGTGAGACAAAGTACCAGAGACATTGCTACAAGCATGAAACCTACAGACATCACAATGACTCTAAGCCCATATCTTTCTATAATAACACTGAATGTAAATGGACTAAATGCACCAACCAAAAGACATAGGGTATCAGAATGGATAAAAAAACAAGACCAATCTATTTCCTGTCTACAAGAGACTCATTTTAGACCTGAGGACACGTTCAGATTGAGAGTGAGGGGATGGAGAACTATTTATCATGCCACTGGAAGCCAAAAGAAAGCTGGAGTAGCCATACTTATATCAGACAAACTAGACTTTAAATTAAAGGCTGTAACAAGAGATGAAGAAGGGCATTATATAATAATTACAGGGTCTATCCATCAGGAAGAGCTAACAATTATACATGTCTATGCGCTGAATACAGGAGCCCCCAAATATATAAAACGATTCATCACAAACATAAGCAACCTTATTGATAAGAATATGGTAAATGCAGGGGACTTTAATACTCCACTTACAACAATGGATAGATCAGTTAGACACAGGATCAATAAAGAAAAAGGGCCCTGAATGATACATTGGATCAGATGGACTTGACAGATACATTTAGAACTCTGCATCCCAAAGCAACAGAATATACTTTCTTCTCGAGTGCACATGGAACATTCTCCAAGATAGATCACATACTGGGTCACACAACAGCCCTTCCTAAGTATACAAGAATTGAGATCATACCATGCATACTTTCAGACCACAATGCTATGAAGCTTGAAATCAACCACTGGAAAAAGTCTGGAAAACCTCCAAAAGCATGGAGGTTAAAGAACACCCTACTAAAAAATGAATGGGTCAACTAGGCAATTAGAGAAGAAATTAAAAATTATATGGAAACAAACTAAAATGAAAATACAACAATCCAAACGCTTTGGGATGCAGCAAAGGCAGTCCTGAGAGGAAAATACATTGCCATCCAGGCCTATCTCAAGAAACAAGAAAAATCCCAAATACAAAATCTAACAGCACACCTAAAGGAAATAGAAGCAGAACAGCAAAGACACTCCAAACCCAGCAGAAGAAGAGAAATAATAATCAGAGCAGAAATAAACAATATAGAATCTAAAAAAAAAACTGTAGAGTTTGTAAAAAAAAACTGTAGAGCAGATCAATGAAACCAAGAGTTGGTTTTGTGAAAAAATAAACAAAATTGATAAACCTCTAGCCAGGCTTCTCAAAAAGAAAAGGGAGATAACCCAAATAGATAAAATCATGAATGAAAATGGAATTATTACAACCAATCCCTCAGAAATACAAATAATTATCAGGGAATACTATGAAAAATTATATGCCAACAAACCGGACAACCTGGAAGAAATGGACAAGTTCCTAAGCACCCACACACTTCCAAACTCAAACAGGAAGAAATAGAAAACTTGAACAGACACATAACCAGCAAAGAAATTGAATCAGTTATCAAAAAATCTCCCAACAAATAAGAGTCCAGGACCAGATGGCTTCCCTGGGGAATTCTACCAGAGGAGTTAAAGCAGAGATAATACCTATCCTTCTCATGGGGCGCCTGAGTGGCTCAGTCAGTTGAGTGTCCAACTTCGGCTCAGGTCATGATCTCACAGTTTGTGAGTTTGAGCCCCGCGTCAGTCTCTGTGCTGACAGCTCGGAGCCTGGAGCCTGATTCGGATTCTGTGTCTCTCTCTCTGCTCCTCCCCTGCTCATGCTCTGTCTCTGTCTCTCAAAATAAATAAATGAACATTAAAAAAAATTAAAAAAAAAGATAAGACCTATCCTTCTCAAGGTTTTCCAAAAAATAGAAAGGGAATGAAAACTTCCAGACTCATTCTATGAAGCCAGCGTTACTTTGATTCCTAAACCAGACAGAGACCCAGCAAAAAAAGAGATATACAGGCAAATATTCCTGATGAATATGGATCCAAAAATTCTCAATAAGATACTAGCAAATCGAATTCAACAGCATATAAAAAGAATTATTCACCATGATCACATGGGAATCATTCCTGGGCTGCAGGGCTGGTTCAACATTCGCAAATCAATCAATGTGATACATCACATTAATGAAAGAACCATATGATCCCATCAACTGATGCAGAAAAAGCATTTGATAAAATTCAGCATCCTTTCTTAATAAAAACCATCGAGAAAGTCGGGATAGAAGGAACATACTTAAACATCATAAAAGCCATTTATGAAAAGCCCAAAGTTAATATCATCCTCAATGGGGAAAAACTGAGAGCTTTCTCCCTGAGAACAGGAACACGACAGGGATGTCCAGTCTCACCACTGTTGTTTCACATAGTGTTGGAAGTGCTAGCATCAGGAATCCGACAACAAAAGGAAATCAAAGGCATCAAAATTGGCAATGATGCAGTCAAACTTTCACTTTTTGCAGATGACATGATATTATACATGGAAAACCTGATAGACTCCACCAAAAGTATGCTAGAACTCATACATGAATTCAGCAAAGTCACAGGATACAAAATCAATATACAGAAATCAGTTGCATTCTTATACACTAATAATGAAGCAACAGAAAGACAAATAAAGAAACTGATCCCATTCACAATTGCACCAAGAAGCATAAAATACCTAGGAATAAACGTAACCAAAGATGTAAAAGATATGTATGCTGAAAACTATGAAAAGCTTATGAAGGATATTGAAGAAGATATAAAGAAGTGGAAAAACATTCCATGCTCATTGATTGGAAGAATAAATATTGTTAAACTGTCAATACTACCCAAAGCTACCTACACATTCAATGCAATCCCAATCAAAACTGCACCAGCATTCTTCTCAAAGCTACAACAAGCAATCCTAAAATTTGTATGAAACTAGAAAAGACGCCGAATAGCCAAAGTAATTTTGAAGAAGAAGACCAAAGCAGGAGGCATCATAATCCCAGACTTTAGCCTCTACTACAAAGCTGTAAACATCAAGACAGCATGGTATTGGCACAAAAACAGACACATAGGCCAATGGAATAGAATAGAGACTCCAGAATTGGACCCACAAATGTATGGCCAACTAATCTTTGACATGGTGGTGGGAGACATTCGCTGGTGCTGGGGCAAGGTCGTTAAGGGTGAAGACTGGTGCAAGATATGTGTTGTGATTTTCCATACTCCTTGAGACGCTGCTGCTACCCTGTCTCACGAACATTTTCTGGGATGGGCTGGCACCTTGCCACAGCCCTGGGGAACTGGCAACAACAGGGTCCATCAGGCATACCTGGGTGCAGCCAATATTCTGCCATTGCTCACTCAGCCATTGCTCGGTGAGACCCTCACACAGAGGCGTGGAACGGGTGAAAGCCGCAGTCCTTCAGAAGTAAGGGGCTGGGGAAAACAGCTGCATCTGAGACAAAACTTGGGAGAGAGGTACTGCCTGTGGCTGGGTCACAGAGAGTGAAGAAATGGGGAGTGGATGAGAGCTGAAGACGGAGGAAGGGGGCACAATTGTTGATCTGGGAGAACAGACTGGGTAGCTGGGTGGTGCCATGTTCAATGCTCCCGTGCATGTGCATATGCATGTAGGAGCCCAGCAACAATCCACCCCAGTAGGCTAGCAGTGCCATCTAGTGGAGAGCGGAGCTGTTACTCTGAGTCCCACCCAACTGGGCCAACTTTGCTCTTCAAGAACACAAGTCTCACTGCTGGCTTAATTTATGGACTATAAAGAACTACATAGACTGACTTATAGGGGAAAACGAAGAAATTTCAGTCGTACTTAAATCTGTTAGCAGGTTCATCTATTCAATTTTCTTCTTTTTTTTTTCTTTTTCCTTTTTCTCTTTTACAATTCTTTTCTTTTTCTTGAATACAGAAAGAAAAAATTCATTTCTATTTTCAATTTTTTAAAAAATATCTTTCAATTTTTAAATTTTTTTAATGTTTTATTTATTTTTGACAGAGAGAGAGAGCATGAATGGGGGAGGGTCAGAGAGAGAGGGAGACACAGAACCCAAATCAGGCTCCAGGCTCTGTGCAGTCAGCACAGACCCTGAAGCGGGGCTTGAACCCACAGACCACGAGATCATGACCTGAGCTGAAGTCGGATGCTCAACTGACTGAGCCACCCAGGCGCCCCCTTTAATTTTTATTACTGTATTTTTTACTTTTGTGTAAATTTTTTCAAATTCTACTTTACTTCCATCATTTTATTTTAGTCTACTTCAGTGTACTCACCTTTTCAAATTTTCAAACAATTTCTTTTTCTTCTTTCTTTTTCTTTTTTTCATTTCTTTTCTTTTTCTTGAATGCAGAAATAGAAAAACTTCATTTTTACTTTCAATTTCTAATGAAAATATTTTTATTTAATTTTTATTACTATATTTTTTGCTGTTATTTAAATTTTTTCAAATTCTATTTTACGTCCATCATTTTGTTTTAGTCTACTACAGTGTATTCACTTTTTCAAATTTTCAAACGATTTTTTTCTTTTTTTCTTTCCTTTTTTTACCGTTCTTTCTCTTTTTTGTTTCTTTTCTTTTTTATTAAATACAGAAAATGGAAAAAATACACATTTATTTTTAATTTTTATTACAAATATTTTCTTTAATTTTTCTACTATATTCTTTACTTTTGTGTGTATTTTTTCAAATTCTATTTTAACCCCATCATCTCATTTTAGTCTACTTCAGTGTATTCATTTTTTCACATTCTCAAACGACTTCCTTTTCCCCTGCCCTCCTTTTTTCCCTCTCATCTACCACTTTCAAGACCCAGACCAAAACACACCTAGGATCTAGCATCATCTATTACATTTTTGTGTGTTTTTTTAATTTTTAATTTTAATATTTTTTAATTAAAAATTTTTTTTAATTTCAATTTTCTACCTCATTAATTCCTTTTGTCCCTTCAAAATGACAAAACAAAGGCATTCACCCCAAAAGAAAAAGCACGAGGAAACGACAGCCAGGGATTTAACCAACACAGATACAAGCAAGATGTCTGAACCAGAATTTAGAATCACGATAATAAGAATACTAGATGGAGTCAAAAATAGATTAGAATCCCTTTCTGCAGAGATAAAAGAAGTAAAAAATAGCCAGAATTAAATTAAAAATGCTATAATTGAGCTGCAATCATGGACGGATGCAGCACCGGCAAGGATGGACCAGGCAAAACAGAGAGTCAGCAATACAGAGGACAAACTTATAGAGAATAATGAAGCAGAAAAAAAGAGGGAGATTAAGGCAAAAGAGCATGATTTAAGAATTAGAGAAATTAGTGACTCATTAAAAAGGAAAATATCAGAATCATAGGAGTCCCAGAAGAGGGAGAGAAATAGGGGTAGAAGGGTTATGTGAGAAAATCATGGCAGAAAACTTTTCCCAATCTGGGGAAAGACACAGACATCAAAATCCAGGAAGTACAGAGGACCCCCATTAGATTCAACAAAACCCGACCATCAACAAGGCACATCATAGTCAAATTCACAAAATACTCAGGCAAGGAGAGAATCATGAAAGCAGCAAGGGAAAAAAAGTCCTTAACATACAAAGGAAGACAGATCAGGTTTGCAGCAGACCTATCCACAGAAACTTGGCAGGCCAGAAAGGAGTGGCGGGATATATTCAGTGTGCTGAATCAGAAAAATATGCAGCCAAGAATTCTTTATCCAGCAAGGCTGTCATTCCAAATAGAAGGAGAGATAAAAATTTCCAGGACAAACAAAAATTAAAGGAGTTTGTGACCACTAAACCAGCCCTGCGAGAAATTTTAAGGGGGACTTTCTGAGGGGAGAAAAGGTAAAAATATATATATTTTCATATATATATATTTCACATATATATAAAAATATATATATTTATATATATATAAAAGATGAATATATATATATATATATATATATATATATATATATATATATATACCAAAAGCAACGAAAGATTAGAAAGGACCAGAGAACATCACCAGAAACTCCAACTCTACAAGCAGCATAATGGCAATAAATTCATATCTTTCAGTACTCACTCTAAACGTCAATGGACTCAATGCTCCAATAAAAAGACATAGGGTAACAGAATGGATAAGAAAACAAGATCCATCTTTATGCTGTTTAAAAGAGACCCACTTTAGACCTAAAGACATCTTCAGATTGAAAATAAGGGGATGGAGAACCATCTGTCATGCTAATGGCCAACAAAAGAAAGCTGAAGTAGCCATACTTATATCAGACAATCTAGACTTTAAAGTAAAGACTGTATCAAGGGATGTAGAAGGATATTATATCATAAGGGGTCTATAGACCAAGAAGACCTAACAATTGTAAATGTTTATGCCTCAAATGTGAGAGCACCCAAATATATAAATCCATTAATCACAAACATAAAGAAACTCATTGATAGTAATACCTTAATAGTAGGAGACTTCATCACCCCACTCACAGCAATGGACAGATCATCTAATCAAAAAATCAACAAGGAAACAATGGCTTTGAATAACACATTGGACCAGATGGACTTAACAGATATATTCAGAACATTTCACCCTAAAGCAGCAGAATATACATTCTTCTCCAGTGTACATGGAATGTTCTCCAGAATAGACCATATACTGGGACACAAATTAGCCCTAAGTAAGTACAAAAATATCGAGATCATACCGTGCATATTTCCAGACCACAATGCTATGAAACTTGAAATCAACCACAAGAAAAAATTGGAAAGGTAAAAAACACTTGGAGACTGAAGAACATCCTACTAAAGAATGAATGGGCTAACCAAGCAGTTAAAGAGGAAATTAAATAGTATATGGAAGTCAATGAGAGTGATAGCACCACAACCCAAAACATCTGGGATGCAGCAAAGGCAGTCCTAAGAGGAAAGTATATAGCAATCCAGGCCTTACTAAACAAGGAAGAAAGATTTCAGATACACAACCTAACCTTTCGTCTTAAGGAGATGTAAAAAGAACAGTCAATAAAACCCCAAACCAGCAGAAGACAGGAAATAACAAAGATTAGAGCAGAAATTAATGGTATCAAAACCAAACCAAACAAAACCAAACAGTAGAAGAGATCAATGAAACCAGAAGCTGGTTCTTTGAAAGAATTAACAAAATTGTTAAACCACTAGCCAGTTTGATCAAGAAGAAAAAGGAAAGGACCCAAATGAATAAAATCAAGAATGAAATAGGAGAGATCACAACCAACGCAACAGAAATAAAAACAATAATAAGAGAATATTATGAGCAATTATATGCCAATAAAATGGGGAATCTGGGAGAAATGGACAAATTCCTAGAAACATATACACTACCAAAACTGAAACAGGAAGAAATAGAAAATTTGAACAGACCCATAACCAGTAAGGGAATTGAATTAGTAATCAAAAGTCTGCCAAAAAACAAGAGCCCAGGGCCAGATGGCTTTCCAGGGGAATTCTACCAAACCTTTAAGGAAGAGTTAACACCTATTCTCTTGACGGTGTTCCAAAAAATAGAAATGGACGGAAAACTTCCAAACACTTTCTATGAAGCCAGAATTACCCTGATTCCAAAACCAGACAGAGATCCCACTAAAAAGGAGAACTTTAGACCAATTTCCCTGATGAACATGGATGCAAAAATCCTCAACAAGATAGCCAACTGGATCCAACAATACATTTAAAAAATTATCCACCACGACCAAGTGGGATTTATACCTGGGATGCAGGGTTGCTTCAATATCTGCAAAACAATTAACGTGATTCATCACATCAATAAAAGAAAGGACAAGAACCATATGAACCATATGATCCTCTCAATAGATGCAGAGAAAGCATTTGACAAAATACAGCATCCTTTCTTGATAAAAACCCTCAAGAAACCAGGGATAGAAGGAGCATACCTCAAGATCATAAAAACCTCATATGAACGACCCAATGCTAATATCATCCTCAATGGGGAAAAACTGAGAGCTTTCCCACTAAGGTCAGGAACAAGACAGGGATGTCCTCTCTCACCACTGTTACTCAACATAGTATTGGAAGTCTTAGCCTCTGCAATCAGACAACACAAAGAAATAAATGACATCCGAATCGGCCAGAAGGAGGTCAAACTTTCACTCTTTGCAGATGACATGATACTCTATATGGAAAACCCAAAAGATTCCACCAAAACTGCTAGAATTGATTCACGAATTCAGCAAAGTTGCAGGTATAAAATCAATGCACAGAAATCGGTTGCATTCCTATACACCAACAATGAAGCGACAGAAAGAGAAATCAAGGAATCCATTCCATTTACAGTTGCACCAAAACCCATAAAATACCTAGGAATAAATCTACCAAAGAGGTGAAAAATCTACACACTGAAAACTATAGAAAGCTGATGAAATTGGAGAAGACACAATAAAATGGAAAAAGATTCCATGCTCCTGGATAGGAAGAACAAATATTGTTAAAATGTTAATACTACCCAAAGCAATCTACATATTCAATGCAATACCTATCAAAATAACACCAGCATTCTTCACAGAGCTAGCACAAATAATCCTAAAATTTATATGGAACCAGAAAAGACCGAGAATAGCCAAAGCAGTCTTGAAAAAGAAAACCAAAGCAAGAGGCATCATAATCCCAGACTTCAAGCTATACTACAAAGCTGTAATCATCAGGACAGTATGATAATGGAACCAGAACAGACACTCAGATCAATGGAACAGAATAGAGAACTCAGAAAGGGACCCACAAATGTATGACCAATTCATCTTTGACAAAGCAGGAAAGAATATCCAATGGAATAAAGATAGTCTCTTCGGCACATGGTGTTGGGAAAACTGGACAGTGACATGCAGAAGAATCAACCAGGACCACTTTCTTTCACCATACACAAAAATAAACTCAAAATGGATGAAAGACCTCAGTGTAAGACAGGAAGCCATCAAAATCCTTGAGGAGAAAGCAGGCAAAAACCTTTTGATCTTGCCCACAGCAACTTCTTACTCAGCACATCTCCAGAGACAAGGGAAACAAAAGCAAAAATGAACTATTGGGACCTCATCAAAATAAAAAGCTTCTGCACAGTGAAGGAAACAATCAGCAAAACTAAAAGGCAACCAACAGAATGGGAGAAGATATTTGCAAATGACATATCAGATAAAGGGTTAGTGTCCAAAATCTATAAAGACCTTATCAAACTCAACACCCAAAAAACAAATAATCCAGTGAAGAAATGGGCAAAAGATATGACTAGACACTTCTCCAAGGAAGACATCCAGATGGCCAACCGACACATGAAAAAATGCTCAACATCACTCATCGTCAGGGAAATACAAATCAAAACCACAATGAGATACCACCTTACACCTGTCTGAATGGCTAACATGAATAACTCTGCCAACAACAGATGTTGGCAAGGATGCGGAGAAAGAGGATCTCTTTTGCATTGTTGGTGGCAATGCAAGCTGGTGCAGCCACTCTGGGAAACACTATGGAGGTTCCTCAAAAAAAAATAGAACTACCCTATGACCTAGCAATGGCACTACTAGGCATTTATCCATGAGATACAGGTATGCTGTTTTGAAGGGACACATGCACTCCCATGTTTATAGCAGCACTATCGAAAATAGCCAAAGTATGGAAAGAGCCCAAATGTCCATTGATGGATGAATGGATAAAGAAGATGTGGTATATGTATACAATGGAGTATTATTCAGCAAACAAAAAGAATGAAATCTTGCCATTTGCAACTACGTGGATGGAACTGGTGGGTATTATGCTAAGTGAAATTAGTCAGAGAAAGACAAAAATCATATGACTTCACTCATATGAGGACTTTAAGAGACAAAACAGATGATCATAAGGGAAGGGAAACACAAAGAAACAAAAAATAAATGGTGTTGGGAGAACTGGACAGCAACATGCAGAAGAATGAAACTAGACCACTTTCTTACACCATTCATAAAAATAAACTCAAAATGGATAAAGGACCTGAATGTGAGACAGGAAACCATCAAAACCCTAGAGGAGAAAGCAGGAAAAAACCTCTCTGACTTCAGCCACAGCAATTTCTTACTTGACACATACCCAAAGGCAAGGGAATTAAAAGCAAAAATGAACTATTGGGACCTCATGAAGGTAAAAAGCTTCTGCACTGCAAAGGAAACAATCAACAAAACTAAAAGGCAATCAATGGAATGGGAAAAGATATTTTCAAATGACATATCAGACAAAGGGCTAGTATCCAAAATCTATAAAGAACTCACCAAACTCCAAACCCGAAAAAACAAATAATCCAGTGAAGAAATGGGCAGAAAACATGTTAGACACTTCTCTAAAGACATCCCGATGGCCAACAGGCAAATGAAAAGATGCTCAACATCGCTCCTCATCAGGGAAATACAAATCAAAACCACACTCAGATACCACCTCATGCCAGTCAGAGTGGCTAAACTGAACACTATGGATGCTGGAGACGATGTGGAGAAATAGCAACCCTCTTGCACTGTTGGTGGGAATGCAAACTGGTGCAGCTGCTCTGGAAAACAGTGTGGAGGTTCCTCAAAAAATTAAAAATAGATCTACCCTATGACCCAGCAATAGCACTGCTAGGAATTTACCCAAGGGATACAGGAGTACTGATGCATAGGGACACTTGTACCCCAATGTTTATAGCAACACTTTCAACAATAGCCAAATTATGGAAAGAGCCTAAGTATCCATCAACTGATGAATGGGTAAAGAAATTGTGGTTTATATACACAATGGAATACTACATGGCAATGAGAAAGAATGAAATATGGCCTTTTGTGGCAATGTGGATGGAACTGGAGAGTGTTATGCTAAGTGAAATAAGTCATACAGATAAAGACAGATACCATATGTTTTCACTCTCAGGAGGATCTTGAGAAACTTAACAGAAGACCATGGGGGAGGGGAAGGAGAAAAAAAAGTTAGAGAGGGAGGGAGCCAAACCATAAGAGACTCTTAAAAACTGAGAATACACTGAGGATTGATGGGGGTTGGGAGGGAGGGAAGGGTGGATGATGGGTATTGAGGAGGGCACCTGTTGGGCTGAGCACTGGGTGTTGTATGGAATCCAATTTGACAAAAAATTTCACATTTAAAAAAATGCATAGAGTCAGAACTGACAAAATAAAGAGGCAAAGATACAAATTCGCAATCATAGGTGGAGAATTTAATACTCTATTTTCAGGAATTAATAGACACAGTAGACAAAAAAAAACAGTAGGGATATAGAAGATTTGTATGATACCATCAATAAACTTGACCTAATTAATATTTATAGAATATGTACCCCCAAAGTACAGAATACACATTATTTTCAAGTGTCTGTGAAATATTCGCAAGGTAGACCATATCCCAGGCCATAAAAATGATTCTTAATTTATTTCAAAAGACCAAAAATCCTATATTGTATATTCTCTGATCATAATAGAAGTAAACTATAAATCAATACAATATGAAAGTCATTTAATATTAGGAAATTAAAAAACAAAGTTTTAAATATAGTGTGGGTCGAAAAAAGGAATCCCAAGGGAAATTAAAAAATATTTAGAACTAAATGAAAGTTAAAATATATTATACCAAATTTTGCAGCATATTACTGAAATAGTATTCAGTGGAGAATTCATTGCTCCAAATGCTTATATTTGAAATGAGAAAGGTTTAAAACCTAATTCAAGTTTCCTCCCTAAAAAAGCTAAAGCAAGAAGAATAAATTAAATACAAAATAAATACACAAAATTAAAAAATAAAGATAAGGAAAAAAGCAATAAAATAGAAAACAGATAAACATAAGAAAATTAACAAAGCCAAAAGCTGATTCTCTGAATACATAAAATTGCAAAAGTCTAAGAGGATGATCAAGGAAAAGAGAAACACAAATTATTAATACCAGGAATGAAAAAAAGGATATCACTAAAAATATTATAGATGTCAAGATGATACTATGGCAATATTATGTACAAATTCATCCCAATAAATTCAAAATTTTTGAAAAAATGGACAAATTTCTCAAAAAATGAAAACTACCAAAATTAATAAGAAATAGAAAATCTTAATTGTACTATGTATTAAAAATTAAATTCCTAATACAAATTCTTCACATAAAAAACTACAGACCCATATAGTTTTATCTGTGAATTAGATCAAACATTTAAGGATGAAATATTACCAATAGTTTGTAAATTATTTCAGAAAATAGAAGTATGGAGAACACCTTTCAACTTGGTTTTATGAGACCAGCAAAATCCCAACATCAAGACTTGACAAAGACATTAAAATAAATTTACAGATTAGCTCCACATCTGTCTCTGTGCTGTCTCTCTCTTCCTCTCTCTCTGGTCGTCTCCTGCTCTCTCTCTCTCTTTCAAAATAAATAAACTTAAAAAAGAAACTTACAGGTTGACATGTGCTATGGACTTAGATGCAAAATTCCTTAACAAACAATAGTAAATTGAATCCAACAATATATACAATGGACAATACATCATGACCAAGTAGGATTTATCTAAAATGTAAGGCTGGTTTAATGTTTAAAATCAATGTAATTAACCATTGACAGAATGGGAGAAAACCTTAATATTATCTCAATAGATGAAGAAAATAATTTGATAAAACTTGTACATCCATTCATGGTAGAAACTCTCAGAAAACTAGGAATAAAAGAGAACTTTCTCAACTTGAGTAAGAGCATCTACAAAAAAAAAAAGCCTACTGCTATCCTCATCCCTAATGGTAATATATTGAATGTGTTCCCATAAGTTGGAACAAATCAAAGATGTTTTTTCACCACCTCTATTCAACAATGTACTAAAGATCCTGCCTAATGTCATAAGGCAAGAAAAGAAGGTGTATAAATTGGAAAGAAAAAGTAAAACTATTTTATTTGCAGATGTGATTTTTACATTGAAAATCTTAAGGGATGTAAAAACAACTACTAGAAATAATTAGTGAATGTATCAAGGGTATAGGATACGGGGTTAATATAAAAATTCAATTTGATTTTTAAATACTTGCAGCAAGTAATTGAATAATGAAATTTTAAAATTCTATTTTTAATAGTGTCAAAAACATAAATAGTTCTTAGTGCATTTAACAAATATTCCACACTGAATACAAATCGACCTCTACACTGAAAACTATAAAATATTGCTGAAAGGAATTATAAAAGGCCTAAATAAGTGGAACAATATACCATGTTTAATGGATTGTAAAACTCGATATTGTTAAGATGTTGACTGTCTTCAATTTCATCGACAGATTTGGTACAACCCCAGTCATAACTGTACCAGGCTTTTAAAAATAGAATTTGATAAACTGATTCTAAAATTTATACAAAAATGCAAGGGACTGAGAACAGTCAAAATGATCTTGAAAAAGGCATAAAAGCTGGGCCACTTGCACCACCTAACTTAAGACTTACTATAAATCTACATTAATCAATACGATGTCATATTGGCATAAAAGTAGACAGATAGATGGAGGAGAATAACAAATGCAGAAGTAGACCTGCACTTATAAGGTTAATTGGCTTTTAATATAGGCACTAAAGCAACTCAATAGGAAAGGACATTCCTTTCAACATATGAATATTGACCACCTGGATATTTATACAGAAAATAATGAACATTGATGCCATATGCAAATATAAACTCAAGCTGTGTAATAGGTATGAATGCAAAAGCTAAAACCATAAAACTTCTAGAAGAAAGCTACTAGAAAATATCTTTGCTATAAAGGACTAGGCAAAGATATCTTAAATGGGGCATAAAAATCAATAAACATAAAGTAAAAATTGATGAATTAGACTTCATGAAAATTTTAAACTGCTTATTAAAGTAGATGATTGAGAAAATTTGAACGCAAGCCATAGACTGGCAGAAAGTATTCGCAAAACAGATAACTGACAGATTCTTTGTAGTAAAGAAATACAAAGAATGTTTTTAATGCAATAATATAAAGGCAATAAACTCAACTTAAAATTATAAAAAATACTTGAACAGTTAAGAAAATAAGATATAGTAATGCCCAATATAAACATAGAAAAGTACTTAAATTTATTAGTAATCTAGTAAATAGAAAAGAAAACCACAATGATCTATTAAAACAAGTGCTCAACCACTAGAATGACTAAAATTAAAATGACTGGCAGCACCAAATTTTGTCAAGGATATGGAGAAAGTCATATATTTCTGGCAAAGTGGAAATGATACAATCACTTTGAACAACTGTTTAACAAACTTTTGTAGTTAACTATACAGTTACTATGTGACACAGCAATCCCACACCTGAGAAAAATGAAAGCATAATTGCACAAAACCATTTGTATAAGAATGTTTATAGTTGCTTTATCATCATGGCTCCAAACCAGAAATAACTTAAATTGGTGGTTTCATATAGTGGAATACTGCTCAGCAATAAAAAAAAAATAGTGAACAACTGGTACATAAAACAGCATGAATGAGTCTCTCAAACCATTATGTTGAGTGAAAAAACAACACATACTTTATGTTTAGAATAAGCAACATTAATCAATGATGATAAAAATCATAATAGTAATTGCTTATGGGAATGTGGGAATTGATTCAAAGGGGCATAAGCGAATTGTCTGAAGTGATGGGAATGTTCTGCATTTTGATTGAGGCATTGGTTACAGGTTTGTGTACATCTATTAAAAATAGTCAAGTTGCACCCTTAATATCTGTGCATTTCACTGTATGTAAATTTTACCATAATTTAAAAAAGATCTAAGGAAAAATTATTTTGGGGCCATATAATGATCAAACCTGCAAGCCTGGTTAATGTTTGGAATTTATCCTGCATGCAACAGGACTTTAATAGAGATATTTAACCAGGAACTGAATATATTTATTTTTTAAGGAACACATTTCTGACAAAACTGTAAAAGACAGATTGGAGAGGGGAGTATCTGGAGGCTATTGCAAGTCCAGCCAGTATGGGATGAGGCATGAAACTAGGGCAGTGGAAGTGGGTGTGAGGGAGTTAACAGATGGGAGAAACATCAGAGAGTCAATACCAAAAGAAACGTGTGCTGGGGTTGCAGAAAGATAAGGAATTGAGGATAGTTGCTATTTGCCAAGGTAAAGACTATAGGTATGTTTTTACTGGGGAAAGGGAATGAAGGGCTAAGGGGGCAGGAAATAGGTTCAGTTATAGATGAGGTCAAGCTGCCTGCAGGACATCTGTGTGGAGTTATCTAGTCAGCCCTTGGAGGTATGGATATGGATCACTTGAAAATGACCAGAATGGGAATCAGGGCTAGATATAAAGATTAGGTAGCCTGAGAAAATAAGGAGAGTGAGAGTTAAGAGGGCTAAAAGGCAGTGCTACAACACGGATCTCAGACCTGATAGGTTACATCAACTTTGTGAGTCAGAGCAAATGTGTAGAGCTTCTGAACACCAAAATATGACCTATTCACTTTCACAAAACCCTAAATGCCCTCATGTCTTAATCCTACAGACTTCCATCATTTTTCCCCATACTGATAACACATAAAGAGAGACAAAGGTGGGTAGGTTTGATGATAACTAACTGGTGCGAATTCTCAACACCCTGTCAGGAACCTTTGCTTGAAGAATTGTAGTAGAGATCACAATACAGGGCAATACAAATAGCACATTTAAGCAACTTTGGGAGTTTGTAGCTGAGAGTTGTAGAATGCTAAATTCTAAGTAGCATTCTGTGATTCTCCTATTTTAGTGACATTTAATTAGTCATTTGACTATCAGGTGAAAACCCACATAAAAACCTTCTTGCTTCTTCTGTTGATGGTTGTGCCAGCAGGTGGTGGTGGTGAGTCCTTAAAGTGACATTCATGATGGCAATGGTTGCATATGTCCCTGAGCTCCCCAGGGCTTTCAGGCAGTCACCCTCCTCATGGCTTTAAGTTGATGAAGCATCCAACAGACAGAATATACAGAATAGCTAACTTTAAGATAAAACCAGGGAAGAGGACCTAGTGAAGCTTAGAGAGAAGGGATGGGAGGAGAATGAGGAAAGAAAAGCAGCCAAGGGCTAGGAAAGAGAATCAATAAGGAATGTGCTCAATAACATTGAATGTTGCCAAGAGGTCAGCAGGATGATTACTTGTAATTGGCGATTAGTTGAAAATTAGCTTGTCATCAGAGAGAATTTTTAAATTGTTATTGAAGTATAATTGACATTCAATGCTATATTAGTTTCAGGTATGTAATATATTGAATCAATAATTCTATACATTATTCAATATTCACCATGGTAAGTGTAGTTACTACCATCTGTCAGCATACACTATTACAACATTATTGACTATATTCCCTATGCTGTACTTTTCATCTCCATGACTTATTTATTTTATAACTGGAAGCTTATACCTTTTAATCTCCTTTATTTCACTCATGCCCCCACCTACTCTCCAAGTGAATCAAGGACCATTTCCCAAAGAGTTATGAAAGCCAGATTACAGGGAGCTGAAGAGTCGAAGAATAAAGTGTAGACATCAAATACATCTCTTATTTTGCAAAAGTTACCAAAAAAAAGAATGTGTGTGAGGAGGTGGGGGCAGTAGCTTGCAGAAGAATCAGAACTCAGGAAGATTTATTTAGGCAATGAAAACTTAGTCATGCTTGATGGATAAAGGAAAGGGTCAAGTGGAAAAAGAGGCATAAGCTGAAGAAATAAAGGATAAATAGAAATGAATTAGGCAAGAAGCAGGAGAAAGAATATGAGAGGCAACATATAGTCTTCCTCAATATTCCAGGCACACCATGGATCAGCAAAGGCATACCATGGATCAGTTATACCTGTGTGGTCCACATATATACTCAAACTCAGCATACTCGTAAGTCAACAACTCATTCTTTCCAAAAGTTTTTTTCTGTCATGCTTTTCATATTTCATCTAAGGACATCTTCCTCCCTGCACTGGTAAATAAGGCCCTGCATCTGTATGTGGCACACCAGGAGTAATCAAGGTTAATAAGAAAATACAGGACTTCAGTTAGATCATAAGTATCCAACAGCTCCTAGGGACCAGGCCCTCTGATTTATCCATCTGGTCTGTAACAACTCCCAAGGAGCCTGTTTCCAAAAGTCTGGAGCCTAGACTCTCTGCTATGGAGCTTCATAATCAATGAAGACCTCAGCCTAAACCTCTCCATAAGCTGGAATCTTTCCCATTGACTTGAGCTGTCTTGAAAATGCAAACCATATAGATCTTGGTTGATGCTTGAAAGGCCTGAATGCTCATCCAGTCCACCAGTGGAATGATTAAGTTGGCAGAACTATGGACAGCTGAATCCACATATCTCTTGTCTCTGATACCCTTGGTAACCTTCCAAATCTATGAAGCATCAGGTCTTCTGACCATTCTCCACCACGTTCACTTTTCCAGAATGCCCTATGCATTCTCATTCCCATTCAAAACTTTCACTGATTCTCACTCCAAAAACTGTCATGAGTCCCCAAGAACTCCCTTTTCAATGGTTACAAACTTTGCATATTCTCATCCTCTTCTTGGAGATTCCCTCCATCTCCTTGTTGAAACTAAAAGCCAGGCCTCTCCCCAAAGACTCAGCTTCACCTAAAACCCTCTTAAGTGGGGTAATACTCTTTTCCACACCTCTTTAGTTCCTCCTGCTACTTTCAGGACATTGTTCTTCAATCTTATTGGGAAAAAAACACCCCATTGATGTTCATGCCATCAGCTCATTATGGAAGATTGAAATTCAGCCTCATTTTCAGTTATTATGTATGTTCATTTAGTTATTTTACATGGAAAATAGCTTTTACACAAAAAGTCTTTAGACATGTTCTTAGTTCTAAAATAATCTTCATCATCTTTTATACTGGCTAAGTAATTAAAACTAGATCAGTGCAGTCATAGTAAGCAGGTTAATTATCCCAAGAATGATGAGTAAGTTTACCTCCAATGGTTATCAGTGTTAAATGCAACCTCCACAGATTACATAAATTCAGTCACCGTAGTTTACGATTTTAAGTCAACAAACCCTGCTTTCTATGCAAACATCTTAGCAAATGTAGTTTCTGATAATAAACATCGACAATCTCAAAGTGACAAGTGAACAGTTCTTAGAACTATTTTTAAAAAATCTATGTTAAAGAAAACTTCTCTGCCATTTTTAGTAATTAGAACTAGACAGAAATTTAACTTCATGATAAAAATATATTGCATAAATATAGATTTAACTCAGATTTTGTGCTAGCTGGTATGTAACTCTTCCCCAAACTTCATTCTTCCCTATCTAATTAAAAGCTAATGGCTAAGCTGGTGCATTGTCTGCACAAACTACTTGTATCCATAGCTTCTTTCCTTAACGTTTTCCATTAAGAGGTTCTAAGGACTTGGAGAATAATTTTCTACAGCTTTAATCAAGTTAATGCAACAATTATTCATTTTAATTCCCAGAAGTTAAACTACTCTTTCCCCTTCCTCATTGCTGTCTTCTATCAAACCCCTCCTCCTCCCCCTAATCGATTTAAAACATTACTACAAGCATCACTGATTTCTTGTGTAGCCAAACATCTGCCATAATCCTGAATACTATATTGGCCTCAAACATTCAGTGTTATGGGCTGAATTATGTCCACCTAAAATTCATATGTTGAAGTCCTAACCCTCACTACCTCAGAATGTGGCTATATTAGAAAATAGCATCTTTAAAGAGGTATGTAAGGTTAAATGAGGTCATTAGGGTGAGCCCTAATCCAATGTGACTGGTGCCCTTATAAGGAGATGAGGACATAGACACATGGAAAGAAACTCATGTGAAGACACAGGGACAAGACAGCCATCTACAAGCCAAGGTGACAAGCCTCAGAAGAAGCCAACCTTGCTGACACCTTGATCTCAGACTTCTAGCCTCCAAGATCATGAGAAAATGTATTTCTGTGATTTAAGCCACCCAGTGTTTAGCATTTTGTTATGGCAGTTCTAGCAAGCTAATACACACAGTACTTACTATGTGCCAGGCATTATTCTAAGTAATTTACCTCTATTAACTCAATTAATCCTTACAGCCTCTGTATGAAATTTGTGAATGAGGAAAGTGACATGCAGGGAAATGAAATAACTTGCTAATCTTACACGGGTTAGGAGAGTCAGAAGCCAAGTGTCCAATTGAAGTCAGGTTGTTCAATTACCCACCATATTCTTCTCTACTGAGTGACATCAGTATTCATGTAGATATTTAGCCCCTCAATTTCATGACCTTGAGTCCACCTCTGGCTGCTATCCTATTACTCTTCTCCCATTCAGTGCCAAAGAACTTTAAAAGTTATTCTCACTAGAATGTCTCTATTAACTTCAGTGTTACTCTTTAATCCACTGCAATATGATTCCTATGCTTACCATGTCTCTGAAGCAGCCACTACTAAGGTTATTTGCAACCTCTTTTTTCTCAATACAGTGAAAAGCTTTCATTTTATTTGGTTTTGTAATTTTCTTTTTTTTAATGTTTACTTATTTTTGAGACAGAGAGAGACAGAACGGGAGCAGGGGAGGGGCAGAGAGATAGGGCAGACACAGAATCTGAAGCAGGCTCCAGGCTCCGAGCTATCAGCACAGAGCCCAACACAGGGCTCGAACCCACAAACTGTGAGATTATGACCTGAGCTGAAGTCAGACGCTCAACTGACTGAGCCACCCAGGCACCCCATTGTTTTTGTAAGTTTCAATAGGGACTATATACACGTGAAATTAATGTTTTAAAAGTTCAAAAAGGTAGAGTAAAAAGAAAGTCTCTGTCTCCAACCCATATTTTCTAGCTTAGTTTCCTTCTCAAGAAGCAACAGCTATCACCAGGTTATTTTGTTTGTTTCCTTCTAGAGACATTTTATGCAAAAATGAGTAAAATAGTCTTAAAGGTATTTTTAAATCATAAATTGGAGCATATGAAAAACACTGTTCTGTTCTCCTGATGTTTTCATATAATGACAGATAGTAGATATCTTTCCATATCATTACATAGAGAGCTCACTCATTCCTTTGAACAACTGCATAGTATTGCATTAATTTTATGGCATAGATGTATCAAGGTTTATTTAACCTATTCTCTATGACACTTATTTTGTTTCAGTATTCACAATCAATGCTGCAATATGTTTCCTCTAACACATATATCAAGAATATGTTGCATAATATGTAGAGGTGGAATTGCTGAGTCAAAGCAATTTTTGATAGATGCTGCCACATTGAGCTCCATAGCTGTTGTACCAATTTACGCCCCCACCAGTAATGTTTGAGGGAACATTTCCTGATGTCCTCTCCAACATGGTGTATCAATTGTGTCTTCTTGAAGTTTTAATTTGCATTTTAAAATTTTTAAGTAAGATTAAGCATCTTTCTGTATATTTAAAAGTCATGTATGTTTCCCTTAAACTGGCAGTTGCTAGCAATGAACACTTTTTGAACTTTATCTCATATGACTCCTGTTTAGAGTTGGATGATGTTGACCACTGCTTTCTTTTAGATGTGCTCTCTTTTCTTGTCTTCCGGAACACCTCTGATGCAGCTTCTCTTCTTCCTCTCTGACACTTTCTCAGTGCCTCCTGAGGGGTTCTCTCCTTTTGCTTATGTCTTAAATGCTGTTTCTCTGGGCTCTCTACTGTACATAATGGGAAATAGGGTGAAGCAAACAAGGTGCCTAGGGCACAAACTAAGGAGGTGCTCACTCTCAGGATCATGCAAATGCAGAGTCAACGCTTGTATGATCCTGAATGTGAGTGCATGGAGGGTTAGATAATCATAACAGTATGCATGTTCTGGCAATTGTTTGAAAAATTTACCCTTCTTTTTGTTGCCTTGAATATTTCCTTAAAACTGTTTTGTTGTTGGGGTGCCTGGATGGCTCAGTCAGTTGAGCATCTGACTTCCACTCAGGTCATGATCTCGCAGTTAACGAGTTCGAGACCCGCATCGGGCTCTGTGCTGACAGCTCAGAGCCTGGAGCCTGCTTCAGATTCTATGTCTCCCTCTCTCTCTGCCCCTTCCCTGCTCATGCTCTGTCTCTCTCTGTCTCAAAAATAAATAAACATTTAAAAAAATTAAAAAAACTGTTTTTTTGTTGTTGTTTGCTTTAAGCAATAAGCACTTTTGGGATCAAGGAGAAACTGAGAAATTTGGTTTCCTGAGGACTAAGTATTATATAAATCTAGGTGAGTCACTGTTCCGTAGTAAAGGAGGCAAGTCAAAGCTTATTACAGGCTGTCAAGGGTGGCAATAGGTGAAAATGATAACACAATTCCTCTTCCTCTTTCCATTTGTGAGAAAGGGAACATATTATGATATGATATGGCACATAAATTTGAAATAATTTAATTCTTGAGTATGTATTTGCTAAAGAGCTCAGAATATACATTTACTAATTACCATATTATGTCATGTGGTTTTATAATGTCATATGTTTATAATGTTGTATGTAGGGTATGTTTCAAATCGTAGTTTCCCTCCATTGTTTCTGAACACTACAGGTTCTATAGTTAATAGACAAAGCTGAAATAGAAGAAGAAAGTAATTGCCCTAAAATCTCTTATGGGATTTTCAGAGTAGAAGCTTACATTCAGTTTGTCTATGATCAAAACAGTATCGGATTGAAAACTATGTATGGGCTGAATACAAATCATTAAGACAGTTTCTGGAATTTGTCTTTATTTTATAGGTTTGGACTCTAAAGGATAATATTTATGCTACTGTTACATTTTCTTAGGCACCAGAATGACCAAAATTTGGACAAGTTGTCATAATTCTGCTAGGATAACAAAATTCAAAGGGTCAGATTTTCCATGACTTTGGTAACTAAATTGTCAGATTAGACCATATATTTCATATACCTGTGCCTTTTATAAAATATGGTTTCTAAAATCCAAATAGCAAGGGGTTAGTATTTAAAAATTAATTAGTATCTATCATGAAGCATTTGTTATAATTTTATAACTTGAACACCTTTCGGTATTTTTATTACTACCCATTAGCTACTAAAATCCATTGCTTAATTTTATCCTGATTCTCTCTCCAAGGCTGCAAAAACAAATATAAAGTGAATATTTTCTTTGAGTCAGATGGCTCCCAGGTCATACACATGCCTGACTCTGCTTTTTTCAGGGTTTCCAAGATGTTTGATTTGAAATTTTTTGCAAGTGTGTTCACTTCCTTTTAAAATCTTCTCAATTCTGCAAGTTTATCTTGTATAATTTGATTTATTATAAATAATTTTCATCACATTCTTTCTTATTTCATGGGTACACTATCTTATTTCTCTAAAGATATTTACCCGATTTTGAAAATAATTTGAATATAGAAATCAGAACATCAAGTTGTACACCTTAAATATATATAGTTTTTATCTGTCATTTATACCTCAGTAGAGCTGAAAAAAATGTGCTAAAACAGTTTAATACCTATATGGAAAAAAAAAATAAAATTGGATCTCCTTTCAACCAACAGTTCCAGATACCTTAAGAATTTAAAACTGAAAGGCCAAAATCTTACACTAAAAAATAAAAGATTTTTAAAAATAAAAAAGAATTTGAATATTGAAGAGATAGACCAAAACCAACAAATAAGAAAGTGCAACCAGATAAAAGCATATGCTATGCAAATAGAATATAATTCAACAAACTTGTTGAAAATAAACATTACAAAATAATAAAAAATTTAAAAACAATTCAATAGATGATTTTGTAATGTTTATTTATTTTTGAGAGAGAGAGAGAGAGAGAGAGAGAGAGAGCGCGCGCTAGTGGGGGAGGGGCAGAGAGAGAGGGAGACAGACTCCAAAGCAGGCTCCAGGCTCCAAGCTGTCAGCACAGAGCCCAATGTAGGGCTCGAACTCACAAACTGAGCTGGAGTTGGAGGCTTAACTGACTGAGCCACCCAGGTGCCCCTTAATAGATGATTTAATAGCACATTATACACAACTGAAAAGAGAAAAATAAACTGTTAGATATATGAGAAGAAAATATCCAGACTGAAGCATGGAGAACAGAAGGATAAAACATTCAGACAAAAACAGAAGAGATATATGGAACACAATGAACTAGTCTGACTTTTCACTGATTTCATTTTCAATTAATAAGGATGATTGAAGTTCCAGAAAGAGAAGAGAAAGCAGATAGAGCAGAAACAATGTCTGAAAAGATGATTTTTGAAAGCAGACAAAAGACATCAGGCTACATATTCAAAAAACTATAAAAGTCCAAAGCAGGAAAAATACAAAGTCATACGGAAGCATATAATAGTAAAACTGCTGAAAATTAAAATCCATGAGAGCATAATGTTTGATGTGACTTAAAGTATCATTAGAATTAAAATATATAACAACAAAAAAGGTGAAAAGGGGGTGAATAAAATAAAAGAGTTCATTGGTCTTTTCATTTTTTGGGAAGTGGTACCACTTTTCATTACACTTTAATAAGTCAAGGATATATGTTATAATTTCTAGGGTAAACACTACAGAGTATGAGAATAATGCATTGATAAAAAGCAGTAAAAAAAGAGAATAAAAATAATATAAAAGAAGGGGATAAAGAGAAAAAACATCAGAGACAATAAGGAGGATTAGACACTTAGGCTCATGTTGCCATCTTCTCTGGAAGCTGAGCTTGCTTTTGATGGAAACCTCTGATACAACTTTATTCTTTTATTAAAAAAGGATTTTTTTTTACTTCACATTATCTCTAGAACATTTGTATAGTTACATAATTATTTGATTATAGTTATTTGATATTTATTGGTAGTTTTTCTCTGAATACTCATCATACTCAGTTTTAAGAGAAAGTAGTAGAAAATAATTTTAGTTTTTAACTATATATTTTTTGAAAACCAATTTACTTTTACTTAAAAAGGATTTTTTAGGACCCAACTGTTACCTGAAGCTGAAGGTATGCTTTTTGAGGTTTCCATGTAGGCCAAGTATTCATAAAATTATCCCTCATATGGTCTGGATCAGGTTTATTTTGTATGCTACATTCTGACATTTCCCTATCAGTATTCTATAAGCTCCAACAGAACTTATGGAAATGGTTTCTCTAATTGGAATTTATATTTTTACTGGTAACCTTGTAAGAGATGTGTTTAAAATAGTTCTTTAAGATCCAAAAAAAAAAATTCCTTATGGTTGTAACTTTCTAAGGAAATCAAATGTACTCAAAAGTTATACAGCTGTTTTATTATAATTACTCTGTAAAAACAGGTGTATGTAGTATGGAGTCATCTGTTTTATCCACAAAGCTACAAAACAATGAAAATTGTTATTTGTATTAATGACTCTGAAGTCATTTTGAAGAAAAAAGTTAAAACATGTTATTTTTTTTTTTTTTAATTTTTTTTTTCAACGTTTTTATTTATTTTTGGGACAGAGAGAGACAGAGCATGAACGGGGGAGGGGCAGAGAGAGAGGGAGACACAGAATCGGAAACAGGCTCCAGGCTCCGAGCCATCAGCCCAGAGCCCGACGCGGGGCTCGAACTCACGGACCGCGAGATCGTGACCTGGCTGAAGTCGGACGCTTAACCGACTGCGCCACCCAGGCGCCCCAAAACATGTTATTTTTGGTTTTAGTACTCAATGTATTTTGTTGTAGGATAATTATTTTAAAATTGATAACCCAGGATGTAACTATTATGCCAAAGACTTAATTTTCAGAGCACATTCTATACCCCAGATTGTACTGCACTATCATTTGCTGTTCTTTTTGAGGTGCTGGCAAAAAGGAGCCTTTTTTTTAAACCTTGGGAATCTCCTATTTATCCAAATACCATAAAAACCATCTCAGTAGTCTAGAATAGGATTGATATTCAGTTATCATACACTACAGGGTTGTATTGATTGTTAAAATAGTGAAACATTGCCCTACTGGTTAGTAAATGACTTTGGCTTAGAAAACCAGCTGCTGTTACCTCCACAACTGCCTTGGACCCACCATTCTTGACATCTTTCAGGATCCTACTCCAAAGTTTGCATTGTTGCAGTAGGTAAATGTTTTAGTAACTTCCCATATAAAGATACTAATGTTGCTCCAGATAGATCATAAACTAATTTTAGCCATTCAGATAAGCATTTATAACAAGAGGAGGCACCTGGAGACTTCTCCCAGGGTTCTACCTCCTCTCTCAAATTATAGGTGCACATTTTAAATGTAGCTGTTTGTACTAGTCCTAAAGATTTACTTGGTCATGCAGTTCATTTGTAACTTTAGAAATGGTAATTTTGGTTAGTAAATTTGGTTAGTAATCGTAATTTTGTTTTAGTAAGCCATCATAATTTGTATTCCTCCACAAGTACAAGGATTGTGGCACAAATAGCTTATTTGGAAGGTGGCCTGGAAAAACATCAATAAAGGAGTAGGGAAGTGAGACAGGGAAGGAAAGACAGCCAACAGAGTGTTTTTTATCAAGAAAGATCCCACTGTGGGAAACTAGTGCTTCATTCTGTAGGAGAACTCTGGAAACTATAGGAGACACACCTTAGAGTCATACCACCTAAGGTATTAGATATCTGGGGAATAGATACTCCAAGTCCTGTTCATCATGGTTTGAGGACTTCTCCAAGGGGCATTAATTCTCTAGTACTTTTGATCTGCTGTACATTAGATGGAACTGGCCCAAACTGCTAGAGAAAGCTCTCTGGCAAAGAGATGCAGGAGCTGGTAATGGAATTCATTCAGGCAGGATTGCACTAAAAGAATAAGGTACAAAAACACCAGCTAATCTAGACTTTAGCCAAGAGATGCTCATAGCAAACTCCTACTGGCTCTATCATTACCAATTCACCTTAGTCTCAAGATGAAGAAGTGTGTTGAGGACTGATCAACTTCAAGGTGTGTGATTTCTCATCCAGACACATTTTCCATCATGTGAAACCTTAGGAGGGAAGAAATAAATTAACTTGCATTGGAGTAATAGGTCCCTCATATTTTAAAATAATTTTCTTCTAGATATCTTGGCAAATGGGCTGGGGCTGCATTCCTGTTGGGGGAAATCTCAACCATCATTTTGTTTTTGGATCCCCATTTCAGCTCTTCAAAAGCATCTTCTTCCTTGGAGCAGTAGGGGTCATGGGGACTAAGGATGCTACCACTTGGGAAAAGACTTAGCCATCTCTTTCTCTCTTTGAATCCCTTTACTCCCTTATGTCTCCTTGTTGTGGGGAAGGGAGGAGGACAAGAAGCCTGCATCGCTTTGCTAGACAGCTTAGGGGCAGCAGCCCCACTCTGGAAAAGTCTGGAGTAAACTATCTATACAAACTCTTTCTAGATATTGGGGCACTCTCTTCTAGATCTATGCCCTTAAGTTTGTAATATTTTTTTTTATATTGGCCATCCAATTACTAGTTTGTGATTTGGCTATGATCTTTGTGGAAAATTTAAAAAGTGAATCATTTGACCTGCTTTGACTTTAGGCCTTTGGTTGACCTGTAGCTTAGATAAAATAATATGAATAAGAACTATTATTATTATTATTATTAGTAGTAGTAGTAGTAGTAATAGTAGTAGTAGCAGGAGGAGGAGGAGGAGTAATAGTGGTAGTAGCAACAGCAGTAGTATAATTTGCTGTGCCCTAACTCTGTGGTCCAGTGGTATGTGGTTTGCATAGATGAGTCATTTAATCCTTATATTAACTTTCTGATGTAGCTACTATTATTATATTTATATTATATACAACTGCTTCCTTGGGTCTACCAGATCTCTCCAATCAAAGGAAAACCTTTCTCTTTACAACTACCAAGTAATCCAAAGTGGGGGGAGGATTTCAACACCATCCAAATATTTTGTTCCCCCAATAACCCTTTACCCAGTAGCTTTAACATTCTTGTACCAACCAATTATTACATTATGGATGCAAAAGAGTGATTCGTTATTTTTGTCAGTCCTTCTATATTTGTTAGCTGACATCTTTCTGTAGAAAAGAGCATTTCTTTTTTTTCCCACTGTCTTCTTTTCCTTGAGCAACACCTGGACCCAGGGAGTTTTATGTATTTAGCATTGTAATAATTTATGGCCATTATTCCTTTTGATATTCAAATTGTCTAAATTTACCAAGTAGGAACTCCTTCAAATTGGCTTTTATGTCCTTCCAGCACTCTTTGAGTGCTTTCTTACTTTCTGGCATGGAAAAATATTTCAGGCTCACTCTCTTACTCTTCCTGCCCCTGACCTATAAGCATTTCTCTTTAACCATTTCTACAAGCGTTTCATTTTTCAAAGGAACTCTGTTTCCTTTCAGAGAGAAATGGTATCTAGACACCAAATCTGTGTTCACTGCTGTTCAGTGTCATTGTCTCCAGACCCCCTCATTGAACAGAACCAGAAAAGATATTTTTTCAAAAAATAATGAATTCATTTTGCTCTTCCCATTTTCATTATTCTGATGGATAACCAAAAGAAGAACTGGATTTGCAGCTGTGCCTTCTGTGACATGCCCTTTGTGAACTGTCTTCTCTCTGTTGGCTGCTGGAAGGTGTTGCTAGCTGCAATTTTACCTCTCTCTCTTCCAGACTTACTAACACCTTTGGTTCCAGAAAAGACTTTAGTGACTGTTTTCTAGGCTGGCTTTTTTGCTGCTGTTCTTTGCCCCCATTTCACAGCCAGGCTAGGGCTGAATACCAAATAACATTGTGCCATCTTACTACATTACATTCCTAGTTGCCAAGAGAACATCACATTTCAAGGACAGTTTGGCTATTTGAAAGCTGTGGAAATTTCGTTAGCTTTCAGCCAGAATTGTTTTCTGTTCAAAGGCAAGATAACACCCTATTATCCTCAAGGATTCTCTTATAAAGCTTCACCTTCTCCAGACTCACCTTATCTTGCTTTTGTTTTTTGTAGACATCTTATTTGCATTTGCAAGTTCATTACCAAAAAGGGGTAAAATTAATTTAAAAATATTGTAAAGTATCTGTCATGTTTATGGTGCTGTGTTTATTTAAACAAGGTTTATAATTTGTACAGTAGTGATAATGACAACTAGATATGCATTAGCTCATTTAGAGCACTTATTTAGATCCCATTGTCCTGGTAGCTTCTCTTCCTACCTTGTCTTTTCCCATGGTGGCAAGAAAAGGAGTTAGATAATTATGTGTTCTCTTTCCCTACATTGGTGTGTTTTTTTTCTTCTTCCATTTGTTCAAAATATCTGGAATCCTCAAGTCCAATCCACTGCTCAGAGATCTTTTTCTATCTTCTTCTCACATTTATTTCTTTGTCAACCTCTTATCTTGTATCCCATCAACTATCACCTCTTTCCCTCTTTAGCGTGGTGGTTAAGAGCACGGTTTCTGGAGATAGTTTCTAGTTATGTAGTTAAGTACCCATAGGCAGGCTACTTAATTTTTCTGTGTCTTAGGTTCCTTATTTGTAAATCAGGGATAATAATGGCACCTACCTCATAATCTTGTTGTGAAGATTAATTGAATAATATGTGTAAATCATATAAAATGGTGTTTAGCATTAAGAATAGCTTCAATAAATGTGAGCATATTTTATTATTTATTGCATACACACCATCACAAAAAAGACTTACGTCTATCTGTCTCCAGGATCAAATGCTTGTCCCTCATCTTTCCACAAATAAACTGAACAGGGTCTCACCACCTGCATCTTTCACACAGAAGGCCAAAGTGTCTGACTCAAGTAAATGAGAAGTGGGAGATATAGGTAAGGAAGGAAGAGGGGGTAATACAAGTGTACACTGTTCTCTCCTATAGAGGTTGACTTTATTGCATTTCTCTGTCATGTCTCTCTGAAGGTAAGGTTACTAGATAAAACACAAGACATCGAGTTTAATTTGAATTTTAAATAAACAACAAACCATTTGCTGTATGGACATAATATAGTACAGTGTAAACATTTTTAATTTTCTATATATTATGTTTTGGCATCCTAAAATAAAGACAAAACCTTTCTGGCTAGAGAGCAATTACCCTTCCCTGAGCTAGCCAATTCTTAGAGATAGCAAAGGGCCTAAGCAGAGCATGTTTTTAATGTGCAAACTAAACAATCAAGGGCTATACTTTCTTTATCTGGCCTGTACACCCCACAAGACCATATTACTCTGCTTTAATAATCCCAGCGCTAGATGCCAGGTAACTAGGGAGCATCCCTATAGTCTAAAGCCTGATAAAATTATTCAACCTAACCAGTCCTCTGCCCTGCCTTGTGGAAATCCTAGTAAAGACAGTGGCCCAAACTTTTCCCTTGTTCCTGACTTCTGTTTCCTGACCATTCTGGTATCTTTGCCATATGACCCTGAACAGTGTGCCATGCTCCTGTGTCTAGGATCTGTGAGTATAATAAAATTTGCTTTTTCTGGAGCCTCTCCTCTGTCTCCTCTTGCCACATCTGACTGACAATCTCATAAAAGAATACAAACATAAACTAATAAATTATTTGTTGCTTATTTGAAATTTGCATTTAACTATGTATCCTGTATTTTATTTGCTAAATTTTTTGACCCTAACTGGAAGCCCCATGACAAAGACTAGTACAACATTCTCGGTCTGAAGATATCATGATTAGGTACAAACAGGAGCTGTAGCAGATGCTATCAGTCTGCTGCTCTTGTCCTTGGACCTGGCTGGCTAGCATGCTCCAGCCCACATCTACCTCCAATGTCTGCATCTCTGGGCCTGAGGGTTTCTTCTGAAACTTGCAAGGCAGATGAGAAATGTTGATGAAATAATTTCTACCCTTCCTCTACCTCAGTAGCCCTCAACCAATGACTGCCTGAGGTTGTGGTATAATTGCTTCAGCTCCCTTGGTCTCTGGGTGGGATAATTCTGAGGCATATATTTTATAGAATTTCCCAGAGTTTTCTCTCAGGATTAAGCTTCATTTGTCCACTGTAGTGACTGGCTTAATAACGGACCCTGTCGTTGAAAATGTTGCCTTCCCTTTCCCTTATTCTTTCCTTACTATTCCATTGGTGGTACCTGTGCTTCCCAAATACACAACTGGCAATAGAATCCTGATGACAGGGTCTGATTCTTGGAAATCCAATTAAGATAGCAGCTCTTAGTTTCTCCTTTGTTTCCAGCATCTTCTTGATGATGTCTGTATTGTGTTAGTTCATTTGCTACTAGTAGTTCATTGAACTAGTAGTTCGATGCTACTACTTGAGTGGATTAAATATACAGAGTTTCTTAAAAAAAAAAAAAAAAACAACAACTCTTCAGTTGCTATATTGTTTCACAAAAGTATTTCTTCTTTCATTCCTGGCTTGCATTTTAGTAATTGTCTGGTCTGCTTTTTTGACAACTAATAATCTGTTTCTTTTTCCAGGATGCCAAGAGATTGGTTTAGAATTGGGTATTAAGACCAGTTCTGGCACAACAAATGAAAAGTCTTCCATTGCTGCTTGTGAGGAACTCTAACAAAGGTAAGATAATATGTAGCAAAATTACTTGCCTCTTTGAGCTGGCAAAGAATATAATTTTAAAAAAACTGACATCTTATATGACAGAGTCTGAGTAGGAAGCATAGCATTTATCACCTCCTGTTCACCAGCTTTTCTTTGGGGAAAAAAAAAGTCAGTAAGATTTTATCTTGGATGACGCCTACTCACCTGGCTTGGCTTAAACTAAAAAAACATGAAAATGGTGGAGTGTGAAATAACATGCTAGGTATACAATTTAGCCATGTTATGGCTTAAACACTAAAAACAAAATTTACTTTCCCAGAAAAGGGATGTTCAGTAAATCTACACTATATATTAAAAACTAATAAAGGTGCAATCATTGTTAAAGAAAATGGGGCATGGATATTTGTCAGTGCCTAAGTGTGGGGAGAAATAGCAATGTCTGTCCTTTAGGATTATATCAGGAAAGCCCTAAAGGCTGAAACTCAATATGTATCCAGATTCTTAGGAACAAACTTACTGCATGGAGCAGGGTATATGTGAATGATGAAGCTGGTTATATAGGTGTACTGTGTTTATCTTGTAATAAATATTTTTATCTTCAATAATTACCCTTAAAAGGAAATTTCCTGAAAACATTGACCAGACCCTCCATTGATGAGTAAGAATTAGATCTGCTGAACTCTGGAGTCTTGCAGAAGAACATGTCTAAGAATTCAAGGTCCCTCAAATCTAGGCCTCATTGCAGACCACGGCATCCTTTCTTTCCTAAATACAGTCTCTGAGTGGGAGGTTCTCAATGTAGTACTGACGTAGGTGTGAACATTTAGTATTTAAAGTCATGGGAAGCAACTTAAATTAAATTGCGTTGAAGTTTTCAAGCTTTGAAATTTCTATTTTGGATATTTTTTAAAGGAGGTGTGGGGAGAGAGAGAGAAACAGCTTGTTCACTGGGTAGCTTTGTGTCCACCCGCCTCACCCTGCCTGCAACCCTCTGGAAATCAACAATCATTTTATTGGCACCAGTACAACAAGTCTGTCAGTACTGGAGAAAATGTACTTTTTTTGTGTATGCTTTTTGTATTGGTCTTCTCTTGTACCAAGTAGAGTCACAGCCACCAACAAGAGAAGCTATATTTACAAAACCATGTTCCCTTGCAATCTTGCTTGTACAATCTGCTCCTGAACATTCCATCTGGCATGGATTGAAGAGACTCAAGACATGGGCTTACTTAAAGAAATATTTTTTTTTTCCAATCAGAGATTCATGTTCTGAGGAGTGAAAGGAATAGATTCTACTCCTATTTCTAAAAAGTTTTCAGAATTTCTTAATTTAGGTTATTGATCTGAATTGATTTTGGTGTCCAGAAAAGCAGCAATGAAGATGTATAATAAAAAGGAAAATAGTTCTGAGCTGAAACTGGCAATCAACCCATCCATAAAGGATGTTTTTCAAAAACCATATTTGCTAAACCTCAATATTATGTGGGTTATTATTTATATTTTGATTCTGCTGGTTGCTTTTGCTTATGGTGATTGGTAGAGGCAGACTGGTTTAGTCTCCTTGAGTTAATCAATAAGATTCATTTAAAAAGTGAATAGCACCACTATAATGTCTGGCAAGTAGTGGGTGCTAAATGAATATTTGTTGAATGAAAGAACACTTTACATTTTAGTAGCATAATGTGGTTTTTCAAGCGCTGCAATAATCGTTGTTTTATTTGATTCTCTCAAGTAGCTAGAGAGGAAACTTCAGGATCACAGATTCTATAGCCATGACTAAAGTCACCCAACTGGAAAATGGATGAGTTAGTATTTAAACTCAGATTATATAAATGAAAGATCATACCTTGACTCCTCCAGGCATGGAAGCATGGAATACAAGGGACTTTTGGGGAAGAACTAGCTCATTTTTATGCCAGTTAGGGCATGTTATTTAAGGAAATAATAGTATGGAATGGTAAATTTGGTCTACCTTCCAGAGGGTCTTGAATGGGAGGCTAATGTGTTTGGACTCTACTCCAAAGGCAGTGCGAAACCATTGGAAGTTTTTGAGCAAGGGATTAGTGTTGTCCTTTAGGCATATTATCTTTTCCCATGATGGACTGGAGCAAGACAAGAGCAGCAGAAAACAGAGATGTTTCCTCCTCAGAAACAGATAAAAATAGAAGAGGGAAAGAGGTAGAGGGAAAGTTAGGATGCTGTGCTCAAAGGTATTTGTAGGCCTTTGTAGTCTTGAGGTATGATTCCTAGTGTGGGTGGAATTAGGATAGAATTGAATCTTTATGGAGGTACTTTAGAACTTCTCATTATGAGCAGAAAATAAAAAAAGCTTCTAGACAGCAAGTAAGGCTTGCCTGAGACTAGATGCCATGAATTGTGGTGGACCCAAGTGACAAAGTGCTGAACCTTTGAGCAATAGAGCCTGTAGAGTTGGAAAACCAGAAAACACAGCGATTAAAAAATAAGGCATTATACATTTGGGAATTTTGCACCTAGGACATGTTCAGTTAAAGTTGTTAACTAAAAATTAGGGTGACAAGGTAGAAGAATTGGAAAGGATAGAAGACCAGGAAATACTCATGAGGAGATTAAATATCAGGCTCATTATATGTGAGGATGTAGAACAGGGAATTGTAGAGCTAAAGGAAGAGATTTGAGGGTTTGGGTTCTTAGATATTTGTTGAGAAATGACAATTTCAGAAGTACAATGAGTGACTAAAATGCAATGAAGATGGAGGTTACTATGGTTTAGAAAATCAGTGTTAACAGAGAACAGGGTAATAGGAGAGTGATCAATGATGGTGACCTCACTGGGGAGAGTATAAAGCAAAGGGCCAGAGAAGAAATACTGTGAAGCTGAATTTGTATAGAAAGACTTTATGAGATCAAAGACAAAATTAAATTGAATCTCTTCATATCTGACTATTCATTTATCCCCCTGCCCCAACCCACCCAATTGCAACATTCATTGCCAAGTTGTAGGTCTTCCATAAATAAAAATTCACTCTTAAACATGGTCTTTAAAATAATAGGAAAGCCTTTTTACTGTTCATATGGGAGAAGAAAAGAAAACTTCCCTGTTTCCATGAATGAATAGAACCAAGTTAAAACAGGGCACTAATACAATTCTTGGCAGGGAAGAAATAGGTATAGCCAACAGCTGTGAAACTAGAGTAAGCACAAAGATAGGGAAGGTTGCCAAATGGACTGGACAAACTCATTTAGACTTTCCAAGAAAATGCCAATGGTTATTTCTACGAGTAAATGTAAACTTGCTTAAAATTCATTTGAGAGGAAATAATAGAAGTGTAGGAAAATCATAAATAATATGCCCAGGGTGGCTAGAGAAAATCTTAAAGTGTAGATAATAATTCTACTACAAATTAATGTGAGCTGCCATTGAGGTCTTTGTTTTCTAGCAGGTCTTTCACTAATATCAGTGGCAACCTCCACAGTGCCAAGTCCATTTCATTCAAGTCCTGGACTTCTCCTTCCTTGCTTCCACTGTTTCCCCAACACATCCACTCTTATCTGACTTTGTTGTGAAAGAACAGAAATAATATGCTATTATCTTCTTCAGCTTTCCTCTACTCCACTTCATATTTTCTCTGTATCTTCATCTATCTTCAACTTCTTCCCTCCCTTCCATTTCAGAGACAGATGTAATAGGGAACAAGGTAGAGGGGGCTAAGGCTCACTCTCCCATGTATGTCTTTGTTACCTCCTTTCAAGGTGCTTCCATATTCATCAGCAAGTTCCTCACTTCAGAACAGTCTCTTCTTGTGCCACTTCATTCCATTCATCCTATTAAAGTAAGTGTCTCAAGTATTCCATATATAGTAACCCTACTTCCTTTCTATCATTCACTTTCCAATTCCTATATATTGGGTTATGGCCCAAGGAATTCTGACATGCCAGTGACAACCAAATCCAACAAAGTCATAACTAACATTTGAAGGTTGTATAGTTTCCTATTAAAATATAGAGACCAACTTTGCCCAAGATAACTTTTTGCTTAGTTTGAATTTCACTTCAGCTTTGACATCTGAATCACTCTGAAGAACATTAGCCTTAAGCTGGAAAAGTCTTAATTGCTTTTGTAAAAACTTAGGTAGTCCTGACAGAATAAGCCCTCAACTCTCTGGTAATTGGAAACCAGAAGTAGTTTCCACATTGCAGTAAGAACTGTTTCCAAAAATCCTATTCCCAGAGATTGGAGGTAAGACACATTGGGGGAAGGATGGTTAGGAGATGTGTGTTTTGTTTTTGTTTGTATATGGAGTCAGACCAACTGATATTTCACACTTAAATACCAAAAATTTTGGAGGTTTTTTTTTTGATAAGTGGTAAGCTTCCTTACCACTAAAGTTAGAATGACATGATGATGGCAAACATATTTTTGATCTGGTAGACAGTGAAAACCAGAAATAAAAGACTATATAGCAGTTTTAGGAGCAGAGGACAGTGCTTTCAAAACTTTTTGAGATTTTGTTTGTTTTTTTTTCAAACTCATTTAATGTAACCAATTAAAATTACTAAAATCAGATGATGCAATGATAGTGAGCACTAGAGCACCTAGCAGATTGATTGTATAAATATGTGGAGTGATACTAATGTTAGATACCATTAGTTAAGACTGGATAAAGGGAAATTACATACAATTCAAATGTTTAAGTCACATTGTTCTGACTAATCTTATTTTGGCCACTCTACAATGTGTCTGTACTTATTTATCTCTTAAGGGTGTCCATTAATGTTGATGTGCCGTCTGATTTTTTTTTTAACATTTTATTTTGGACTAATTTTAGATTTACAGAAAAGTTGCAAAAATAGTAGTGTTCCCATATAACCCTTGCACATCTTTCCCTAATGCTAACATCTTATATAATCATGGCACAATTATCAAAATGAGGAAGTTAACATTGGTATAATATTATAAACTAAACTGTAGACCTCATTCAAATTTCACAAATTCTTCCACTAAAGTCCTTTTTATGGTCTAGTATTCAATCCAGTATCCCACATATCATTAAATTTTTATGTCTCCTTAGTCCCCTCTAAATTGTGACAGTTCTTCAGTCTTTCCTTCTCTTTCATCATGACCTTGACACTTTTGAAGAATATTGACCAGTTATTTTATAAATGCCCTTAAATTTGTTTTTTTCTGATGCTTTTCATGGTTAGACTGAGGTTAGCATTTATGGCAAGAATGCCACAGCATGATGTGCTCTTCTCAGTGTTTCATGTAAAAACGTACATGATGTCAATATGTCCCATTACTGGTAGTGTTAACCTTGATCACCTGGTTAAAGTGGTGTCTGTTGGGTTTCTCCACTATACAGGTGCCATCATTACCTTTATAGTTAAAAAATACCTTGGGAGACCAGATTTTTAAGAACAAAATAGGAGAAGATTGTTCACACGTATCAAATGACTAAGCAACTCTGAAGGGTGGGAAGACTAGTAACATGACTTTGAACACAGACAAATTTGTTATAGAGGAAGAAGTACTTTCCACTACTCTTTGCTGCTAATTAATTTATTCAGGGAGAAAAAAAAAAACCTTACATATTCAACCCCTCTTTAGGGAAATGGTAAGTATCTAATTTATTTTGGTTCTACTGCTATGCATTTCAGATATGGCATCAGATAGAAGCACTTAGAAGTCCTTGGGGTTAGAGATTTTGATTGTCTGTTTCTATTTCTTACTCATTGTTTCCTGAATGATCTCTTTTTCTGTGTGTGTAGGGAAAGAGAGTCTTTACAAAGTCATCAATATTTATTTTTAGATAATGGATAAATCTGATCCTAATTAATTATAACAATACTAGTCACATGACCAAATATTAAAAATCTTTTGCAATAAAAATAGTGGAATGGCATGAATCCTCCAAGTTACACTTTCAAGGTTAGCTCTGTCATTGCTTTGTCCTATTCTTTAACTTCTCCAAATAATTTGTTTATTCATTTGTTTGTTCATTCATCAATTTTTCACTCACTCATACATTTACTCTATTGGCTGAGTACAAACTAAGTAAAAGGCATTGCACTGAATGATTCAGGAGAAATGGAAAGGAGTAAGAGACTGTGTCCACCCACGGGAAATTTACTATTCTAGTAACATGAAGAACTATAATATACTATTATGTTATAACTATTGGGGATTCTCTGTTTCTCATGCATGGGCAGACTCCCCAAAGGGAAAAAGCTATGGATTCCATCTTTCCATCTGTTGTTCAAATTCCTTGGAACAAAAGTGATGACATATTCTTCAATGGAAATGAGTCTTTATGACTAAAAATAAAGGAACTGCATAAAAGAACAAAATAGATGACTAGGAGATCCCTTCCTTTTTTTCCCAAAGTAGTTGGGGTCTCAGCAGACAAAACTTGAGACACCATTAGAATAATCAGAGAGATTCTGTCTGTTACACCATGAGCTCCTTGAAGGAAGGGAGTTTGTCATCTGCAGCACTGTATCCTTAGTACTTGGCACCAGGCCTGGCCTGCAGAGAGGGCTCAGGAGAGGTCCCATGAATGGGCAGCTTCAAGCTTTTATAAACATATGGGGGACTTTTATACATGCATAGTGTGGATACAGTTTTCATAGATGTTATTTGCAATTGAATAATTTGCTTTCTGAAGCCCCAAGCTGTGTGAATATGAGTGGATTCCTCTGGGATTTCCAGAACAATGCATTTTCATCTAATGGGACTCAAGACAAGTGAAGTGTAGGTCAAACCTCAAGTCATATAACTTGATCCCTGTTGACCAAGGACAGACATTACTGACCCATTAGACTAGGTTAGAGACATGACCTTTTAGGCACAACCATAATATCTTGTGTTTTCTCTTTTACAGAATTCATTATTTTTGTAATTCTTTCATTAATGTCTATATTTCCTGACAGAATAAGAGCTTCCAGGGGACACAGACCTACAGAATTGTTTTAATTAATCATCCCTGGTACATGCCACCTAGCACATAGGAGACATTTAATAAATAATTGGTGCATAAATGAACAAACAAAAGGTACAAAACACAGAATAAGATACGTATAACGAGTAAGGTGTAGTTAAAGGATTATGGGTAAATAGGGAAAGGGGAAGTTATATTTATCCAGAAAGGATATCAAGGAGGTGCATTTAAACTGAGTCCAGAAGGATGAGGATGATTTAGAGCTCTGAAGATGAGAGTGCATAAAAGGAGTGGTGGCAGTAATGCAAGGAAAGCCTTTCAAATGAAGGAGCCACAGCAGCAGCAGAAATGGAGTTTGGCTAGTTGGGCAGGAAAGTAGTGGATATGAAAGTGAGCAGGCAGAAATAGGATTGGAAATAAAGTAAACCAATAGATATATGTGTGATGGGTTGAGAATTTAAATAATGAAAATATAATTATGAAAATATATATGATTGTCATTATCATAGTTCAAGTATAGGATGATTCTCATTACTTTTTATTATTATTTACTGTCATATTTTGAAGGCTTCAGTGTGTAGTTCTATTCAGAAAATGTATAATAGGTTCTTTTAGAGAGGAGTGAAATTGAGTCATGATACATTTTACTGTAATATAAAATCAATTTAATAATTTTACTTGCCATAAGTATGATGAAAAACTCAGAGCAGGATGGTTAATGGTGAACAAAAGGTTGTTATACTTGTTTGAAATAACTATTTCTGATTTGACCTCATAATATTACTTCCTTAATATGACTATACACTAAAGTCTCAAAGGATAAAAGTAATTTGAGATGCTTTCTAGACTATCTCTGACTAGTGTCTCAAATTGACAGCATGGGGGCCATCTTCCCCTCCTTAGGCTCTCCAGCAAAATATCCTATTTGAGAAATCTTAACAAGTTAATGGGTTTTTAAAAAATATATGTGAACTAAATACCTCTTTCTATGCTTTATGCTACATTTTAAAATTGAGATATAATTGACATATAACATTGTGTAAGTTTAAGGTGTATAATGTGTTGGTTGATAGATTTATGTATTGTAATATGAATATCACTGTATTGTGAGGGTGGGAGGTGAGGGAATTACAGAGATGTTGGTCAAAGGTACAAACAAAGTTAGAAGATGAACAAGTTCTGGAGACGTATTGCAGAGCATTATGATTATAGTTAAATTTTTTTCCTTCACTTGTTCAGGAAGATGGAGGGTCATCATTTTACAACTGCCAATAGTGTTGTTTTCCACTTACATGTTGACTCTGTACGCAATTACCCATATCCCATCATACAACCTTCCAATGTTAAATAGCCTCTTAATTTAAGAGATTCCTGAGAGAATCAATATGACTTCCTGTTTTCATCTCTACTTGCTTCACCTCAAAAATGTGTCAAGAAGTATAAACTTTGTATAGATTCCCATCACAGCATGTAGAGTTTAATACCCACCCACCACCCCACCCAAAAAGGTGAATAGCCATACAAGGAAATGGAATAAGCCACTTAGCATCACTCTATGAGCGGTTTAAAATGACAGCTTTGCAGAACATATGTGAGCTCAGAATAAAGACCCTTGGTAAATTCATGCAATATGCTTTGTACACTAATAAAATTCATCATAGTCTCTTGGAATGCAACAATTATTCATACTCTCCTCACTCCTTTTTTTTTTTGGAGAAGAACAAACTGAAATAGTTCTTTATAGCAGCATGTTGGGATGAAAGCAAGTAGGATGTGATTTTTCTCAGGTGTGTAGTTCAGCGAGAGAGAGCAGCCTGACTATGAAGGTTGGTAGCAGTATTGCTTTTTCCCATCAAACACTGGAATTAAGTGAAATGGATTTGAAATAGAAGAACATATTGTACTGTACTTCTTATGGAAGAAAACATATCCCTATAACACTTTGTACAAGCTAACATTAGACATGGTAATTAAATTCAGTGGTTGTTCCAAGATTAATAGATGCTTTACTTCAAGTACTTTGCTAGCAGAACAGAATCAGATAGAAGCAAAATGAGAGAAAAACGAATCTTATCCTTTTCAATTCATTGAGCTACAGGAAAGCACTTCACAGCTAACCCTTCTCAGAGACCCAATATATAATCTCATGAGGTGGTCCCCTTTCCTTCTGATAAAGGTGATTCCCAAGCACATTGACTGTAAAGCAATATCCTTTGACCACCAGCTAAGTTCTATCCAGGTCTTTGACAGGATATATCATCATGCATATTAATCATCAAAGTAATCTAAATCTGAATTTGAAACTCTCAGCTTGTGTTAATAAAGGTGATATTCCATAGGTTATCTTCACTACGAATTTACTTTTTCTTTTTAAAGAAAATACTGTGTGTTTAGGTCAAATCAACTTAAATTTTTGCTTACTTATAAAAAAGCACCAAAATTGATCAGCACATTGTATTGATTTGGGTGAGATTGCTTTTACTCGATCTTTTTTCTAGTGAAGGTATTCTCTAATCACTCATAAAAGGACAAGATAACATCATATACATCCTGATTGAATGTATTGAGAAGGGCACATTACTTTTGTGGCATTCTTGTCAAAACTATATAATCTGAATATAATCATTAGAAAACATCAGACAAATCCAAATGGAGGGTCTCTAGTAATTCTTAGAGGAGACTACAACAACAAGACAACTAAATGTAATTTGAGGGGCGCCTGGGTGGCTCAGTCAGTTACGCATCCGACTTCGGCTCAGGTCATGATCTCGTGGTCAGTGAGTTCCAGCCCTGCATCGGGTTCTGTGCTGCCAGCTTGGAGCCTGGAGCCTGCTTCAGATTGTGCGTCTCCCTCTCTCTCTGCTCCTCCCCTGCTCACGCTCTGTCTCTCTCTGTCTCTCAAAAATGAATAAACATTTAAAAAAATAATATGAAATCCAGGACAGGATCTTAGACTTTAAAATAATAGTTATAAGTGGTTTTATTCAATTGGCAAAATTGAAATATGGATTACAGATTAAATAATAGTATTGTATCAATGTTAAATTTCCTTATCTTGATAATGTGATTATGTAAGAGAATATTCTTGTTCTTGGGAAATACATATTTATATGTCTAGGAGTAAATGGACATAATTTCTGAAACTTACTCTTAAATGATTCAGAAAAAAATATATCAGTGTTTGTCTGCCTATCCAGAGACAGAGTGATAAAACAAATGGGAAAGAATATTAACAACTAGTAAATCTAGGTAAAATGCACATGGAAATTTTTCATACTATTTTTTTAAAAGATTAAAGTTTAGTTATTTTGAAAAAGAGAGAGAGAGAGAGAGAGAGAGCAGGGGAAGTGCATAAAGAGAGTTAGAGAGAGAAAACCCCAAGCAGGCTCCACAGTCAGCATGGAGACCAACATGGAGCTCCAACCCACAAACTGTGAGATTATGACCTGAGCCAAAATGAAGAGTTGGATGCTTAACCGACTGAGCCACCCAGGTGCCCCAAAGTTTTCATACTATTTATGTAACTCTTATGTAAGGTTGAAATAAAAAGTTTTAAAATACTTTAAAAAGATATTATCTGTACTTTCCATTGAGTATGAATAGTCTCAAAAGTCTTGTCTTGCCTGGCTTTCATCTTGTATGCAGTAAAATTATTAGCAATGACACAAAAATTCTTAACTGTTAAAGAACTATAAAAAATGACCTGTTTTAAATTATGTAAAACTCACTTAAAATCTGTTGAATTTGAAATAGGATTCATTCGTGTCAACTTCAGATCCATTGCTTGAATGTGAGTTTCACACAGAGACTAAATTTATGTACCTATTCAGTGGATATTACAAATATTCTTTATTATTGTTGAGTGAGAATTTTCTACTTGGTTCTGTATTTTAACTCAATGTGTCCCATTTTGAGGAACAATAAAAATGGAAATATTTCATCTAAGTATCATGTTTTTAAATAACTTTTGATTTGATTATTTTTAAGTGACATCATTTGAGACAATTGCTATTCTTAAGGAAATGTGTAGGTGTAAGTATGATCCCATTGTTTTGGGGAGGCATTATTGACATGTAGTGGGAGGAAGTCAGAATTGAGAGAGAATGAGTGGGACAAACCTAATCCATGAAAAGTTTTACTTCCTGCACTGCCTTCAAGTGTCCCACTGGACATTCATGTTGTTAAAAACCTGTTAATAATTAACAAATATAAAGCATAATTACACTTTTTAAATTAAAAAAGTATCTTGCACAATTCTAATAATCATTATATTTTCCAGGAATGTAAATGGCACTATCATATGCATTGAGGAAAGACTGAATTCATTTTGTTTAGAATTTTACTAGAAACTTTACTAATCTGGAAAATCATGTCACCAATGGCAGTGTCACTCATATTTGAATAGCTGAATCAGCCTGTATTATGTAACTATCCTCATTATGGAGATTCCAGGAATATACATATATACATAAGTGTAATTATCTACCTTTTAATTCAAAATTTAAAAAAATTAAAGTTTCAAGAATATTCAATTGTATATTGTCTTATTTCTTTTTTAAATTGAAAATTACCTGATTTGGGCCCTTGACTATTATTATTATTATTATTATTATTATCATCATTAACTTTATTTTTTAGAGCAGCTTTAGGTTCACAGCAAAATGAAGCAGAAAGCACAGAGCATTCTTAAATACCCCCTCCCCCAGACAGCCTCACACAGTATCAACATCTTGCACCAGTATGGTAGATTCATTATAATCAATGAACCTACACTGATGCATCATTATCACCCCAAATCCTTAGTTTACATTAGGATTCTTGGTGATGTACATTGTTCTATGGGTTGTGACAAATGTATAATGACTTGTACCCACCATTATGGGATCATACATAACAGTTTTACTGCTCTAAAATCTCTCTGTTTTCCACCTTCATTCTTTGCTCTTCCCTAACCATGGACAGCTGCTGATCTTTTTACTGTCTTCATGGTTTTGCCTTTTCCAGAATGTCATATACTTGGAGTGAGAACCCTGCTAATACACACTGTATGTAGCCTTTTCAGATTCACTTCTTTCACTTAATAATAAGCATTTTAAGTTTATTATTTCTTTTATTTATTTTTTTAACATTTATTTATTTATTTTGAGAGAGAGCATGAGCGGGGGGGGGGGGCAGAAAGAGAGGGAGAGAGAAAAGCCCAACAGGCTCTGCTCTGTCAGCACAGAGACTGACACGGGACTCAGTCTCACGAATCTTCAGATTATGATCTGAGCGGAGAATAAGAGACGCTTAATTGAGTGAGCCATCCAGGCACCCTTATTATTTCTTTTACATCCAAATTTATTTATTATGATTAGTAGTAAGCATCTGACCCTTTCTTTTGTGATTGTGCTCAAACACATTTGAAATATAGTTTATATTAAAAATTACTTTCCTTTCATTTTTCCTTTATATCACTGGATATTATGTAGAATTGCCCACAGCAGGCAAGGAGAATATCTGCAGACCACTGGTCTGAAGGATAGAGCAGACAAAATACAACAGCAGAGTACATGTAGCACACACCAGAGACATTCCCTGAAGCACAAAGCCCTCCCTGGGTACTATATGACCTCTTCTTCATAAAGCCTTTACTTTTGGGATTAGGAGACATAACTGACTTTTCTAACACAGAGAATAAGGCAGAGGCTTAGACAAAATGCCAAGAGAGAGGAATTTCTCCCAAGTGAAAAAAAAAAAAAGATAAAACCACAGCCAGAGATCTAAGCAGAACAGATATAAGTAACATGCCTGATGGAGAGTTTAAAGCAACAATTCTAAGGATACTCACTGGGCTTGAGAAAAGAACAGAAGACATCAGTGAGACCCTTACCACAGAGATAAAAGAGTTAAAAAAGTCAATCAGAGAAGAAGAATGCAATACACGAGATTGGAAATGGGCTTGATGCATCGAACAACTGGCTGGAAAACACAGAGGAATGAATCAGTGATCTAGAAGATAAAATACTGGACAGTAATGAATTTGAACAAAAGAGAGAAACAAGAATTATGCAACACGAGAATAGACTTAAAGAACTCAGTGACATCATTAAACATAATAACATTCATATTATAGGAATCCAAGAACAAGAAGAGAGAGAAATGGGGGCAGAAAATTATTTCAAGAAATAATAGCATAAAACTTCCTTAATCTGGGGAAGGAAACAGACATCCAGATACAGGAGGCACAGAGAAATCGTAGCAAAATCAACAAAAGCAGGCCAACACCAAGACATATTGTAATTAAATTTTCAAAATATAGTGATAAAGAAAAAAATCTTAAAAGCAGCAAGACAAAAGAAGTCCTTAAATTGCAAGGGAAATCCCCTAAGGCTAGCTGGAGATTTCTCTACAGAAACTTGGCAAGCCAGAAGGGAGTGGCACAATATATTCAAAGTGCTAAATGGAAAAAATCTGTAGCCAAGAATATGCTATCCAGCAAGGCTATCTTTCAGAATAGAAGGAGAGATAAAGAGTTTTTCATATAAGCAAAAACTAAGGGAGTTCATAATTACTAAAATCAGCCCTTCAAGAAATATTAAAGGGGACTCCGAGTGCAAAGGAGAGAACAAAAATGACAAAGACAAGAAAAGATCAGAGAAAATCTCCAGAAATATGACAAAAGAAGCAATAAAATGGCAATAAATACATATCTATCAATAATTACTTTGAATGTAAAAGGGCTAAATGCTCCAATCAAAAGATGTAGGTGTCAGAATGTATAAAAAACAAGATCCATCTAATACACTGCCTACAATAGACTTATTTTAGACCTAAAGAGCCTGCAGATTGAAAGTGAGGGGGTGAAGAAACATTTGTCACACAAATGGATGTCAAAAGAAAGTTGGAGCAGCAATATTTCTATTGGACAAACTAGACTTGTTATTATATATATTTTTTCATCCTGCTTTGGTATCAGGGTAGTACTGGCTTCATGGGTTGATTTTTAATGTGTTCCTTCTATTCCATTATTTGTAGGAATGTGATAAAGATTTTAATTTACTATTATTTTTAATGTTTTAATGTTCATCAATGAATCCATGTAGCCTTGGGCTTTTCTGTGCTGGGAGATTTTTGGTTCCTAATTCAACCGTCATTCTTGGTTTTGCTCTAAGATTTCCTTCTTCTTAGATTCGACAATCATGATTCAGCCTTCGTAACTTGTGCATTTTTAGGAGTTATCTGTTTTATTTCTAAGTTATCTGATTTGTTAGTATATAATTATTCATAGCAATCTGTTATCATACTATGTATTTCTGTGGTTGTTGTATTGTTTTCTCTTCCATTTCTCATTTTTTTGAGTCTTCCTATTTTTTCTTAGTTAATATAGTTAAACCATTGCCAATTTTGTTTATTTTCTTGGAAAAACTGGTCATTACTTTCCATGTTATGTTATTGTTTATTCTGCTATTTATTTCTGACTTTTCTTTGTTACTTACTTCCGCTACTAAATTCAATTAAGTTTCTATTTATAGTTCCTTGTGGTGTAATGTTAAAGTTGTTTATTTGAACTTTTTTTCTTAATACAAGCATTTATAGCATAAATTTTACTCTAACATCTGCTTTTGCTGTACCCATAGGTTTTGGAATTCTTTTTCTTTTGTTTTGAGACATATTTTGGCTTGCCATTTGATTTCTTATTTGGCCTATTGCTTGTGCAGTAGTGTGTTGTTGAATATTTACATATTAAATATTTAATATTTACATTATAGATTCCAGATTTGTTTTATTGTTGATCTTTAGTTTTGTACCATTGTTGTTGGAAAATTTACTTGGTAGGATTTCAGTCGTCTTAAATATGTAATATGTGTTATATCTGTTTTTATGCGATTTAACCAGAGGATCTTCAGTGTGTACTTGAAGAAAATGTGTATTCTATTTTTCTTGGATGGAAGGTTTTATATATCTTTTAGAGCCATGTATTATGAAGTATGCTTCCAGTAAAAAAATGTTCTTGTTGAAAAAACATAACTTTAACTGAGGATACTTGTCTAAAATAAAGAATATCAGAAGGGAGGCGGGTGGGGAGAAGAGTGAAATAAGTGAAGGAAATGAAGAGTACACTTATCATGATGAGCACTGAGTCTACTCAGAATCGTTGATTCACTGTACACCTGAAACTAATAATATAACACTGTATGTTAACTATATGGGAATTAAAAAACTCAGTAGAAAAATTTTAAAAATTAAAAAAAATTACTTGCAAAGACAGGCTATATTACCCTTGAATTTCATCTCAGTAGAGCACAGGGGATGATACAAAATATTTCTTTTCCTTTTTAAAATTTAATTTATTTAAAAATTTATATTTGAAAAAATTTCCAGCTTTATTGTGGTATAATTGACAAATAAAAATTCTATATATTTAGGTTGCACAACGTGATTTACTTTAAGGTATACAATGTTATGTGGAATCTAAAAAAGTTGAAATCATAGAACCAGAGAGATGAGAGATTAGAGAACCAGAGATTAGAATAGCTGTTGACAGGGGCTAGGGGTGGGGGACATGAGGAGATGTTGGTCACATGGTACAAATTTTCAGTTACAAGATGAATAAATTTGGGAGATCTAAAGTATGGCATGGTGATTAGAGTTAGGAACACTATAGTTTATAGTTAATATTAGTAACAGAGTACAGATCATAAGTGTCCTCACCACATACACAAAAATGATGACTATGTGAGGGGATGGATGTGTTAGTTAACTTGATTGTGAAAATCATTCACAATGTATACATACATCAAGCCATCATATTATAAAATATTTCTTTAAAAATATAGTGTGTGTAGAACTGATACATGAATTCAGCAAAGTTGCAGGATACAAAATCAATGTACAGAAATCAGTTGCATTCTTATACACTAACAATGAAGCAACAGAAAGACAAATAAAGAAACTGATCCCATTCACAATTGCACCAAGAAGCATAAAATACCTAGGAATAAATCTAACCAAAGATGTAAAAGATCTGTATGCTGAAAACTATAGAAAGCTTATGAAGGTAATTGAAGAAGATATAAAGAAATGGAAAGACATTCCCTGCTCATGGATTGGAAGAATAAATATTGTCAAAATGTCAATACTACCCAAAGCTATCTACACATTCAATGCAATCCCAATCAAAATTGCACCAGCATTCTTCTCGAAACTAGAACAAGCAATCCTAAAATTCATATGGAACCACAAAAGGCCCCGAATAGCCAAAGTAATTTTGAAGAAGAAGACCAAAGCAGGAGGCATCACAATCCCAGACTTTAGCCTCTACTACAAAGTTGTCATCATCAAGACAGCATGATATTGGCACAAAAACAGACACATAGACCAATGGAATAGAATAGAAACCCCAGAACTAGACCCACAAACGTATGGCCAACTCATCTTTGACAAAGCAGGAAAGAACATCCAATGGAAAAAAGACAGTCTCTTTACCAAATGGTGCTGGGAGAACTGGACAGCAACATGCAGAAGGCTGAAACTAGACCACTTTCTCACACCATTCACAAAAATAAACTCAAAATGGAGTTTCCTGAATGTGAGACAGGAAACCATCAAAACCCTACAGGAGAAAGCAGGAAAAGACCTCTCTGACCTCAGTCGTAGCAATCTCTCACTAGACACATCCCCAAAGGCAAGGGAATTAAAAGCAAAAATGAATTACTGGGACCTTATGAAGATAAAAAGCTTCTGCACAGCAAAGGAAACAACCAACAAAACTAAAAGGCAACCCACGGAATGGGAAAAGATATTTGCAAATGACATATCAGACAAAGGGCTAGTATCCAAAATCTATAAAGAGCTCACCAAACTCCACACCCGAAAAACAAATAACCCAGTGAAGAAATGGGCAGAAAACATGAATAGACACTTCTCTAAAGAAGACATCCGGATGGCCAACAGGCACATGAAAAGATGTTCAACGTCGCTCCTTATCAGGGAAATGCACATCAAAACCACACTCAGATATCACCTCACGCCAGTCAGAGTGGCCAAAATGAACAAATCAGGAGACTATAGATGCTGGAGAGGATGTGGAGAAACGGGAACCCTCTTGCACTGTTGGTAGGAATGCAAATTGGTGCAGCCGCTCTGGAAAGCAGTGTGGAGGTTCCTCAGAAAATTAAAAATAGACCTACCCTATGACCCAGCAATAGCACTGCTAGGAATTTACCCAAGGGATACAGGAGTACTGATGCATAGGGGCACTTGTACCCCAATGTTTATAGCAGCACTCTCAACAATAGCCAAATGATGGAAAGAGCCTAAATGTCCATCAACTGATGAATGGATAAAGAAATTGTGGTTTATATACACAATGGAATACTACGTGGCAATGAGAAAGAATGAAATATGGCCTTTTGTAGCAACGTGGATGGAATGGAGAGTGTGATGCTAAGTGAAATAAGCCATACAGAGAAAGACAGATACCATATGGTTTCACTCTTATGTGGATCCTGAGAAACTTAACAGAAACCCATGGGGGAGGGGAAGGAAAAAAAAAAAGAGGTTAGAGTGGGAGAGAGCCAAAGCATAGGAGACTGTTAAAAACTGAGAACAAATTGAGGGTTGATGGGGGGTGGGAGGGAGGGGAGGGTGGGTGATGGGTATTGAGGAGGGCACCTTTTGGGATGAGCACTGGGTGTTGTATGGAAACCAATTTGACAATAAATTTCATATATTGAAAAAAAATGCAGTGTGTGAAGTGGTTCCTAGAAAATTTAAATATTGAATTATTATATGATCCAGCAATTTCATTTCTGGGTATATACCCAAAATAATTGAAAGTAGAGTCTCAAACAGATGGTTGTACACCCATGTTCATGGGATCATTATTCACAATAGTCAAGAGGTGGAAGCAACCCAAATGTCCATTAACAGATGAATGAATAAACAAAATGTGATATATACATACAATGGAATATTATTCACCTTAAAAAGGAAGGAAAGTCTCACATATGCTACAATATGGATGAAATTTGAGGACATTAAGCTAACTGAAATAATCCAGTTATATAAAGACAAATACTATATGATTCCACTGATATAGGTACCTAGAGTAGTCAAATTCATAGAGACATAAAGTGGAACAATGGTTGCCAGGAGCTGGAGGGAGGATTGGGGTGTTATTTTTTAATGAGTATAGAGTTTCAGCTTTGCAAGATGAAAAGAGTTCTGAAACAAGACAAGGATGTCCACTCTCACCACTTTTATTCAACATAGTACTGGAAGTATTAACCACAGGAATCAAATAAGAAAAAGAAATAAAAGGAATCCACATTAGTAAGGAAGAGGTAAAATCGTCGCTATTTGCAGATAACATGATACTATATATAAAAAACTCTAAAGACTCCACCAAAAACCTATTAGAAACAATTAATGAATTCAGTAAAGTTGTAGGATATAAAATTAATACACAGAAATCTGTTTTGTTTCTATACACTAATAATGAGCTAGCAGAAAGAGAAATTGGGAAAATAATCCCATTTATGAGGCAATAAAAAGAATAAAATATCTAAGAATAAATTTAACCAAGGAAGTGAAAGACCTGTACTCTGAAAACTATAAAACAATGATGAAAGAGGGCAACTGGGTGGCTCAGTTGGTTAAGTGTCTGACTCTTGATTTCGGCTCAGGTCATGATCTCACAGTTAGTGAGTTTGAGCCCTGCATCAGCACAGAGCCTGCTTGGGATTCTCTCTCTTCCTCTCTCTCTCTCTCTGCTCCTCTCCTGCTCACACGTTCTATAAATAAATAAATAAATAAATAAATAAATAAATAAATAAATTTATTTAAAAATTGATGAAAGAAATTGAAGAGGACACAAACAGAAAAAATACTATGCTTATGTATTTGGAAGAATTAATATTGTTAAAAATGTCCATACTACTCAAAGCAATCTACAAATTCAATGCAATCCCTATCAAAATACCAATGGTATTTTTCACAGAACTAGAGGAAATAATCCAAAAACTGGTATGGAACCACAAAAGATCCCAAAGAGCCAAAGCAATATAGAGAAAGAACGACAAAGCTAAAGGTATCACAATTCCAGATTTCAAAATATACTACAAAGCTGTAATAATCAAAACAATATGGTACTGGCACAAAAATAGATACATAGATGAATAGAATAGAATAGAATAAAATAGAACAGAATAGCATAGCATAACATAACATAGCATAGCATAGCATAGCATAGCATAGCATAGCAAGCCTAGAAAGAAACCCACCATTATATGGTCAATTTATCTTTGACAAAGGAGGAAAGAATATATAATGGGGGAAAAGACAGACTCTTCAATAAATGTGCTGGGAAAACTGGACAGCTACATGCAAAAGAATGAAAGTAGACCACTTTCTTACATGATACAGAAAAATAAACTCAAAATGTGTTAAACATCTAAATGTAAGAAGAGAAACCATAAAACTAAAGGAAAACATAGGCAGTAAGTTCCTGGACATAGATCTTAGCAATATGTTTTTGAATCTGCCTTCTCAGGCAAGGACAACAAAAGTAAGAATAAACAAATGGGACTACATCAAATTAAAAAGCTCTTGAACATGGAAAGAAACCATCAACAACAACAAAAAAGGCAACCTATTGAATGGGAGAATATATTTGCAAATGATATATCCAATAAGGGGTTAATAACCAAAATATATAAAGAACTCCTACAACACAGCACCAAAAACAAACAAACAAACAAACAAACAATCTGTTTAAAGATGGGCAGAAAATCTGGATAGACATTTTTCCAGAGAAGACATGCTGATGGCCAACAGACATATTAAAACAATGCTTAATATCACTAATCATCAGGGAAATGAAAATCATAACCAAAATGAGATATCACCTCTCACCTGTCAGAATTGCTAGTATCAAAAAGACAAGGAGCGCCCGGGGGGCTCAGTCACTTAAGTGTCTGACTCTTGATTTTGGCTCAGGTTATGTTCTCATGGTTCATGGGTTTGAGCCCTACCTTGGGCTCTGCACTCACAGCCTGGAGTGTTTGGGATTTTCTGCTTCCCTCTCTCTCTCTGCCCCTCTCCCACTTGTTTTCTATCTCTCTCTCAAAATAAGCATTTAAAAAAAAAATACAAGAAATAACAAGTGTTGGCAAAGACATGAAGAAAAGGAAACCCTCATACACTGTTGGTGGAAATGTAAATTGGTGCAGTCACTATGGAAAAAATGGAGATTCCTCAAGAAATTAAAAATAGAAATACCATATGATCTAGTAATTCCACTTCTGGGTATTCACTAAAAGAAAATGAAAATACCTATTAAGATATATGCACCTTTATGTTTATTGCAGCATTATTTATAATAGCTAAGATATGGAAGCAACCCAAGTGTTCATCAATAGATGAATGGATAAAGAGAATATATATATATATATATATATATATATATATATATATATATATACATATATATATGTATATATATGTGTGTGTGTGTGTGTGTGTGTATATATATAATGTAATTTTTACTCAGCCATTAAAAAAGAATAAAATTTTGCCATTTGCAACAATATGGATGAACCTTGAGGATATTATGCTAGGTGAAATAAATCAGACAGAGATAAGCAAATACCACATGATTTTACTTATATATGGAATCTAAAAAACAAAACAAAACAAATGAACAGAAACAGACTCATAAATACAGAGAACTGGTATTTGCCAGAGGGGAGGAGGGTGGAGAGATGGATTGAAATAATTGGAGGGGGATAAAAGCATCCTGGAGATGGGTTGCACAACAATGTGAATGTACTTAACACTACCAAACTGTGCACTTAAAAACGGTTAAGATGATACATTTTATGTTATGTATATTTTACCACAGTTAAATAAAAAACAGAATGGAAGGGCGCTGAATATTATCGAGTTGAGATCCACTACTCTGCAGCTTTGAAGGAAAGGCATGGTCTATGGTCTATGACCCCACTTCTTTTTCCCAGCATGTTACACATCCTCCAGTGGAGGCAAGAAACTGTGAAAGGGATAAGTCATCTCCTCATATGATCACCAATGACAAGTCGATTAAGCCCACTGTATAGTTTTTCACTGAGCACTCATCTTACCGTCAAAAGATTCAGTGTGAGTAGGTGATGATCGCTAAAGAAGGAATCACCTCTAAGCCGCTCCCCGGGAGACAGCACAGCTACTAGCTTACTCTCAGCTGGGTCTTTCACCACACCCACATCCATCACTTTCCTCTGAGCGAAATCCTAGAAATTTGGCAGCCTGTCTCTGGGACCTGTTGTCACAGGAGGGATTCATCTTTCCATACCCTTCAGACAGTGAAAACTGGGAACTTGAGTGAATCAGGATTTTTTTTTTTTTGTAAGAGATCTTGTCTTTTACATCTCCCATTTTTCTCCATTACCTATGGAGGCAAAGCAATACGTCCAATGATAAAGACATCTGCTCTCCCTTGTAGATATACCCAAGCATGGACTAGTTTTCTCAATATTGGAGGAATAACCAAGAGAGTGACTCCCTCCTGTCATCCCTCAGGAAGGTGAGGTGAAGGGATAATTTCCTTTTAGGAGTATAGGAGGAACACAGGACTACAGGAAAAATGTATTGTCATCTCTCCATTTAATGTACCCTAGGCATGCTCCCCAACATGCTGCTCTCCTCCTTTACATGCCCTTAGTTCTCTTTATAGAAAATGCCAGGAGGCATAGAATCTTTGAGTCAAGAACCAAGCCTCTTTAAATCCAGTCTGGGAAAATTTATCTTTGTTTCAAATAAGGCTTGATCTCAGTTATAATCTCTGCTTTATTCTTTAATCTCTGGAAAAGGGAAAAAGTCTCAAACAGTCCCTCATGGAACTCTGTCAGACAAGCCTTACAAACAGTGCTTTTATTGCAAACAACCACCTGCACTCTCCTAGTTATACTCCTTCATCCTATATGTGCAAATTCTTGTTAGGGCTGCCTGAATTTCATCCTCCCCCCACAGTCATGTCTTGGCTTTCACAGCTTCCTACTCCAATTCTGTAGTCTGATCTTGCTTTGGACTTTGGTTTCCAGCATTGATTCATTCATTAATTTAGTGAGAAAAAAACATTAAGCATCTTCTCTGTGCCAAGCCTTCCCAAAGCTGATGATTCTACTGCCTGTGGAAGTCATTAAGACCTCAGAGAAGAAACTCATTATTCCAACTCTGGCCCTCATAAACCTCTCCATTCAGGTTAGCACCAGTTCCTGGAACACCACTCTCCACTCCCTACTACCAGATTCGGTATCTTTGGTGGGAAAATCATTACTACCTTGCTTAGGGTTTATGAGTTTCCTAATCTGAAGGGATACTTTTGCTCTTCGAGATCTTCTGCCACTTCCTGATATTCTCCTAGCAATGGCTAGATATTTCCAAATCATGAGAAACCACTCTTTCTATATCAAGTAACTGCTGAATAACAAACTACCTCAAAACTCAGTGCAAAACACCAGTTATCATGTATTATAGGACATACATTCTTGTTTTGGATATGCTTTGCTCTAGGCTAGCCAGTCTAGGGTACATTAGCTGTAACAGCTCTGATTCACACACCTTTTATCTTGCCCTTGGGAGCAGAAGACTAAGATATGCATGTTCTTTTCACTTGGAAGGCATAAGCACAAGAGTCAGTGAGCCCATTTGTGCAAGCAGTTTTGAAGACTCTATCACATTTGCTAATTCCATTGTCCAAAGCATGCAATTGTGACTAAACCCAAGATCTCAGAATTATATCCCACCTATGTTGGAAAGGACTGAAAAGGTACATGACAAAGGATAGGGATCCAGGCAGAAATGAAGAACTGGGGTCATTGATGCAACCTTTTGCACTTCTTATGCCCCTGACTCCCACTCATCATTTTTCCCATAGTCTTTCCCTTAGATTGCATTCACATATCTTCCCAAACCACACTTCATTTTGACATGCCTTTTAGCATTATTAAAGATGCCTTTCACTGGAAAACTTTTAATTTGCATTTAGGCTGCTCAAATTCAGTTTGTTGACCTCATAGCCATATTCACATCTTTGTCCTACATAGTGACATGCCAAAATCTAGTACAAGAAAATTATTAATACACCTAAAATTATTTTTAAACCAGAAAGCAGCTTGTGAAAATATGATTATTAGAGACATATGATTATTAGAGAATATCTCAGATCTGAATTTTAAAAATTGTTTCATGTGCTATTTGATTAAGAGATGGCCTTCTGTACAAGTCTACACCATGGAGTTAGCTTTGAGGATGCAAACAAGCCCAGGAAATGCAAGGGGATGCACCAATTTAGATGATGAGGTTTAAAAGGACACATGGCTCCCCATGTATTCTTTCATTTGGTAGAAATGAAATAACTGGTAATTCTGGGATGATGTTGACATAAGCTTGAAATCTTATCTCTTGCAGGCTGGTTCAAAGAAGTTCACAGAGCAACAGGTAGTGGTTGAACCAAGTGTGACCTTAGGGCAGCATGATAAGACAGAAAGATCACTAAATTGGCAGCTTGGAACTCTGAATTCTAGACCCTAATAAGCCACCACAATAGCTAAGTATACTTGGATGAGTCTGTTAACCTCCCTGAATCAGCTTTCTCATATGCAAATGTAGGTTGATATTAGGTATTCTTAAGGCTTTGTCCAGCTCTAATATTCTATGATACTAAGAAGTAACATTACCTATTTAACAACTGGAATTCCTTTACGATTGGTTCTAAGCATATCATAGTTGCTAAAGGGAAATGTAGGGATTTGTCTGAGTTTTATCCCCCTATTTATTAACTATATATTATGAAAAGATAAACTGTACCATAGATAATGTTTCCAGCCCTGCTGTATCTTGAATCTAGGCAAAAATATATAACTTACTTAAAAAAAAAAAAAACAACAACTCATTTTAACTACTAGAGAAACAGCTCAAAATGTATGTCTTACTGATAATGGGTTAGCATTATCATGTTTATATGTAGAGAATCCTTTTCCCCATTTAACAAATTCATGCTCTAAATGATATAATGAAGGCCTTGCTGATGAATGGTGACTGGGGTGTCTTTTACCACTTCAAGAATGGATTTTAAGCAATCAATGATGGATTATTTTTCAAATCCCCACTGCTATTATTTTAGTTACATGCAGAAAGGAATCACAAAGGTATTGTAATTGATTTGCTGTCAAGTTTACAGCCTCTATCAGTGATTTATCAAGTTTATACAGATCCCTGTGAATTTCAGCAGCTAGAGTTATCTACTTATTATTTCCAAGTGCATTAGGTTGGTGGTATGATAGGCTGTCTTCAGATGTAGGTTATGTCTTCCATCTACTTCTCTCTACCATTAGCAAGTTAGATGGTTTTAGACTATAATTACTGCCACTTGAGCTCTTGGAATCAACACGTTCACTCAATAGTTCAATAGAGCTCTATTCCCAAAAGCCAAATATTTTGGACACCTGGGAGTAAGCAGTCATTATGAAAAAAAAAAAATAAGTTCTTTCTCACATTACTCTATAAATTGATGAGATAATTCCAGAGCACTTTGTACATTGTAAAATGCTATGCAAAAGCATGTTATAATTCTTTGTATTTTTCATCTACTTTTTGTTTTCCATAATGGTAAAATTAACAAAATATTTGTCTATAAGTGATTAATAGCTACTGTAATTTTCATCACCAGTACAAAGTCCCTAATTTCCATCTTTATTTAAAACAGGAAGTTGTGATATTTACTCTTTTACACTCCTCTCCTTCTTTATTTCATCTCTTTTTATGTGTGCATCTTTATAAACAAGTACAAGTTTCATAATGCAAAATAGCCACCATCTCCTGATCACAGCCTTTTTTTGTCCTTTAATTAAATCTCACTATATGAAGGAAACAATCAACAAAACTAAAAAAGCAACCTATGGAATTGGAGAAAATATTTGCAAATGTCATATCTGATAAAGGGTTAGTATCCAAAATATATGAAGAACTTATAAAACTCAAAACCCTGAAAACAAATAATCCAGTTACAAAATGGGCAGAAGATATGAGTACACATTTTTTCCAAAGAAGATATACAGATGGGTAACAGACACATGAAAAACTGCTCAGCTTCACTCATCATCAGGCAAACACAAATGAAAACTGCAATGAGATACCACCTCACACCAGTCAGAATGGCTAAAATTAACAACACAGGAAACAACAGGTGTTGGTAAGGATGTGGAGAAAGTGGAACCCTCTCAGACTGTTGGTGGGAATGCAAACGGGTGCAGTCACTCTAGAAAACAGTATGGAGGTTCTTCAAAAAGTTAAAAATAGAACTACCTTATGATACAGCAATTGTACTACTAGATACACAAAGGATACAAAAATACTAATTCAAAGGGATACATGCACCCCAATGTTTATAGCAGAATTATCAACAATAGTCAAGTTATGGAAAGAGGCCAAAAGTCCATCGACTAATGAATGGATAAAGATGTGGTGTGTGTGTGTATGTGTGTGTGTGTGTGTGTGTGTGTGTGTGTGTGTGTGTGTGTGTAGAGAGAGAGTATTACTTAGCCATGGAAAAGAATGAAATCGTGCCATTTGAAACAATGTATATGAAGCTAGAGAGTATTATGTTAAGCAAAATAAATCAGAGAAAGTCAGATACCATATGATTTCATTCATATTTGGACTTTAAGAAACAAAATAAATGAACTTGGGGGGGTGGGAAAGAGAGGCAAACCAAGAGACAGATTCTTAACTATAGAGAGCAAACTGATGATTACTGGAGGGGAGGTGAGAAAGGGGAATAAGTTAAAGAGGTAATAAGTATTAAGGAGGGCACTTGTGAAAAGCACTGGGTCTTGTATGTAAGTGATGAATCACTAAATTCTATACCTAAAACTAATGCACTATAAGTTAACTAGCTGGAATTTAAATACAAACTTGGACAAAATATAAAAGCATATGGGAATGAAAAACAAAAAGAAACCCAAAATGAAATAAAATAAAATAAAATAAATCTCACTCTAATCAAATCTACTGAGTTTTAAGTTCGTCTTTTCTTGTCTCTTGAATTTTAAATGATCAAAAGATACATCTGTGGAAACACTTTATTTTGTTTTATTTTATTTTTAAATTTATTTATTTATTTATTTATAGATTTTTATTTAAAAAACATTTTTTTAACGCTTATTTATTTTTGAGACAGAGAAAGACAGAGCATGAATGGGGGAGGGTTAGAGAGAGAGGCAGACACAGAATCTGAAACAGGCTCCAGGCTCTGAGCTGTCAGCACAGAGCCTGACGCGGGGCTCGAACTCAAAAACCGCCAGATCATGACCTGAGAGGAAGTCGGACGGTTAACCTACTGAGCCACCCAGGCTCCCCTATTTAATTATTTTGAGAGAGAGAAAGAGCAAGCAGGGAAGGGGCAGAGAGAGAGGAAGAAGACTGAATCCCAAGCAGGCTCCTCACTGACAGCGTGGAGCCCAATGTGGGGCTCGAACTCATGAACCATGAGATCATGACCTGAGCCAAAACCAAGAGTCAGACACTTAACCAACTGAGCCACCCAGGTGCCCCTGTGGAAACACTTTTTTAAATTTAGTCCTCATAAATGCCCAATGCAATATGACTTTATAGCCTTGCAGTCAATTCTAGAAATTGTTTAATATTTCATTAGGGTTGGTTCCTCATTCTCTATTTGGTAAAATCCTTACATTTGAATAGCTCTAAGATGATGTTCTAAAATCACTTCTAGCTTTTCATGTTTCTTTAAATTTATAAACAGACAGTGTATTAGAAAAACATACTGTGGCACCCAGTTCCTTTTATCATTTCTATGTTAAGGAAAATACACTTCTACATCTGATACCTTCAATGATTCTATTATAGAATAAGCAAAATTGATATCTTAATTTATGCCCATCAGCTTAGACTAGGATTTCTCAACCTCAGCACTATGTATATTTTTGGCCAGATAATAATCCGTTGTGGGGGGCTGACCTGCACCTTATAGGATGGTTAGAAGCATCCATGGCCTCAATCCACTAAATGCTAGTATCATCTCCCTGAAATTGTGACAACCAAAAATGTCTCCAAATGCCCCTGAGGGACATTTCCCCTAACTGAGAACCATTGGCTTAGATATATCAGTCAAGGTATTTCTCAGCTCAGTTTTTATAATTTAAAGGGTGGAAGCTTTGATTTGCTCAGTTTAATCTGCAAGTATGATCATTCTCTGTTACTAACACTACAGGAACTGTTCTATGCCTGGAGCTAATTGTTCATCCCCAGTAGAGACCACCTATTTACACTGGCATACTGTGTGCTATTTATGCTACTAAGTACTATTTGTATAGTATTTCATTTACTTCTTCTGTTTCACCTATGAAGAAACTGGGGCAGGAAGTCAAATTTCCTAGGAACTTTTTATCCAGATTCTAGATAAAGCAAATGTTCTAGTCCTTTAAAGCCTCTAAACTGTTTTTGCATTCTTGACTATGCTCATTTTGTGACCTTAAAGAACTTATTAAACCTCAAAATGTTTTCATTTTTGTCAATAGTGTTAGTTATTATCATCATTACCTGTATAAACTACAGTTTGAGAAAAACAATTATTCTTTAGTTTAGAATTCTACTTGAAATCTCCACCAAAAGAAACTGGATTTCCATGTAGCTTGTTGATTTGCTATTTTGCAATACTAGAGTTGTTCCTTTTGTTTCCCCTCTCTTTGAAGTATCAGCCATTCTGGACACATAGACACTCAATAAGTCCTTGCCAACTGACTGCATAAACAACCATGAATAAATACAAATTGATTATCTATAGAAATTCAGAGTATTTTTCCCCTAAGATATTAACCCTTTATATCCCAGCAGTTGATGATCCACTGTGAATATTTGTGTGTATTGGTATATTCTAGTAGTGGTATGAGGCAAATGAGGTATTTCTATGTCACCGACTGGTGAATGGATGGTCACAGGAAGGCAAACAATGGCCAGCAGTATTGGATACTACTTAAGAATTGATAAATGAGATTAAGTGTTTTCTTTTCTCTGAAAGATGAAGGGTGACGTGACTAAAAGGCATTGGTAGGGCAGGTAAACATCAGGAAGCAAGGGTCTGAATGAAACCTTAGGACTAACTTATGCAGGAAATGAGTTTTGCTGCAGTGATATCCATTTTTGACAGTGCCTGCACAGCATGTGCCTCATACAGCACCTGGGGAAAGAAAACATTTTGACTGTATTTCTTTGAAGAAATGAAGGAACAAAGACCATTAGATTGCATTCTCAAAGGTAGATCTGCAATCTGTCTCCTCAGAGGGTTTAATATGTAAATGCTTTTGGTTTTACTGCATTTGAGTCTCAGCAGCCTATTTTCATGTTTTCACCTTGATTATTAAGTATTATTTCTGTTTAAATGAAGCTACCTTTTATAACTGCATTGTTAAATCTGTATTTCCAGATATGGACACTATTCATTCAGAAGAGCTATGAGGCTTTGGTCCTCAAATCAGTTCATGTTGTCCCTTAACACTGACAAGAATAAACCATGCAAAGTTAATTGAGATAGTGTCCACTTTTCTTGTACAAGCAAGCAGAGATTTTTGTAGTCAAGCAAATGAAACTTATTCTCTCTTATATTATAGCAAAGAGATAGACCAAGTCTCATTTCCAATAACTCTCCTTCAATGAATACACTTATAAATGGAAACACGAGCTCAAACATCTATTGGATGAATAATGGTCAAGCTTTCTGGTAAGGAGATGCTCACAGATATGTTTTCATGTTAAAACCAATTGTTTGTTAAGACACCTCTTGCAAACATCTTGTAAATTAATGTTTAAAATCCTTGCAAGAAACACCATATGCCAGTCAAAGCTTCTCCTTAGGTGGCCTAAGAAGCCAGCTCTGAAAATAAAGCCAACATTGGTTAAGCCAAGAAACACTACTGGAAATGTTTAATATAACATTAAATACAAATGCTAAGATTGATCTATAGAACAATCAAGAGCTAAAGAAATTTTTGTATCTATAAAGTGAGAGAATTTTAAAAGATAAAATATAGAATGCTGAGCACATGGAATAAGAAATGCTCAGTTACCTCAGAATCATTTTTGCTTTCTTCCCAATATATGGTACCTCATATACATTTATATAAACGTAAGTATATATGTATATATAAAAATACACACATATGCATAACTTTTGAAGTTGTTCCTGGGACTATAAATATTTATTATCTTTTAAAATTAGTGTATTTCCTTGATAGTTATTGTTTTTTGTTTTCATTTTTTAGAGAAAGAACATAAGCAGGGGAGAGGGGCAGAGGGAGAGAGAGAAGAGAGCATCTTAAGCAAGTTCTAAGCTCAGTGCAGAGCCGACGTGGGGCTCCATCTCATAACCCCGGGATGATGACTTGAGCCACAATCAAAAGTCAGACACTCAACCGACTGAGTTACCCAGGCGCTCCTATTTGATAGTTTCTTAAATTTTTTAAAATATTTATTTATTTTTGAAAGAGACAGAGACAGAGTGCAAGTGGGGGAGGGGCAGGGAAACACAGAATTTGAAACCGGCTCCAGGCTCTGAGCTGCCAGCACAGAGCCCAACACAGGGCTCAAACCCATGAACCAGGAGATCATGACCTGAGCTGAAGTCCAACACTTAACTGACTGAGCCACCCAGGCACTCCTGTTTGGTAGTTTCACTTAAGAAATTTTGGCTATTCTTTACTAAGAGATGCATTATATTTATATTGATTTAACTTTTACTAAGGGATCTGAGAGGTAGTCTATGTTACTCTAAAAGAGAAATGTTTTAAGGCAAATTTCCAAAGCAATAGTTCCCAAACCACTGGTATTCTCAAGTTATCACTATCAAGTTAGTGATAATCATGTGTCAAAAACTTGGTGTCATTTTTTTTAACTGAGGTGAAATTGGTATATAGCAAAATATTGATTTCAGGTGTACAACACAAATTATTCAATCTTTGCATACACTACAGTGACTACCACAATGTCTAGTTCCTGTCACAATAAAATTGATCCCCTTCACCTTTTTCTCTCACCCTTCCAACACTCTTCCCCTCTGATAACCATCAGCCTGTTATCTGCCATCTAAGAATTTGGTTTTGTTTTATTTGTCTTTGTTCATTTGTTTTGTTTTGTTTACATATAAGTGAAATCATACTGTATTTGTCTTTGTCTGTTTAACTTATTTCACTTAGCATAATACCATCTAGGTCCATCTATGTTATCAAAAAGGGCATAATTTCATTCTTTTTTATGGTTGAGTAGCATCCCACCATATATGTATAAAATATATAATATATACATACATATATGCATATACATACACACAACATCTTATTTATACATTCATCTATTGATAAACACTTAGGTTGCTTCCATATCTTGGCTATTGTAAATAATTTTGCAACAAACCTAGCAGTACATAAATCTTTTTGAGTTAGTGTTTTCATTTTCTTCACCCAGAAGTGGAATAGCTGGATCATATGGTAGATCTGTTTTTTCAGGAACATCCATATTGTTTTCCATAGTGGCTGAACCTATTAGCATTCCCACCAATAGTGTATGAGGGTTCCCTTTTCTCCAAACACTAACACTTGGTATTTCTTGTCTTTTTAATACTAGCCATTCTGACTAATGTGAGGTGATATCTCATTGTGGTTTTGGTTTATATTTCCCTGATAATTAGTGATGTTGAACATCTTTTCATGTTGTCCAGCTCTATGTATTCTTTGGAAAAAATGTCGATTTAGATTCTCTGTGCATTTTGTTATCAGCTTGTTTGTTTTACTATTGAGTTGTTTGGATTCTTTAACCATTTTGGAAATGAACTTTTTATCAGACATATGATTTGCAAATATTTTCTCCCATTCAGTAGGTTTTCTTTTCATTTTGTTGATGGTTTATTCAACTGTGCAGTAGCTTCATAGTTTTTGCTTTTGTTGTCTTTTTTTGAGTCAGATCCAAAAATTCAATGCCAAGACTGATGTCAAGGTGCTTACCACCAATGTTTTCTTCTGGGAGTTTTATGGTTTCAGATTTTGCATTCAAGTCTAATACATTTTGAGTTAATTTTTGTGTATGGTAAAAGATAGTGGTCTAGTTCAATTCTTTTGCATGCCCAGTGTTCTGAACATCTTTTATTGAAGAGATCCACTTGTTTGAGTGTTTTTTACCACAAATGAATGTTGAATTTTGTCACATATTTTGTCTGCATCTGGTAAGACGATCTTATAACTTAAATACTTTATTTTGTTAATGTGTTCTATCACATTAATTGATTTGCAGATGTTGAACACTCCTTGCATTTCTGGAATAAATCCATGGAATAAATCATGGTATATGATCCTTTTAATGTATTGTTGAATTTGTTTTGCTAATATTTTGTTGATGATTTCTGCATCCATGTTTATTAGGGATATTGGCCTGTAATATTCTTTTTTGTGGTGTCTTTGTCTGGTTTTGGTATCAGTGTAAGGCCAGCCTACAATGACTTTGGAAACATTTCTTCCTTCTATTTTTTGGAAGAATTTCAGAAAAATAGGTATTAAATCTTCTTTGAATGTTAGATAGAATTAACCAGTGAAGCCATTTTGACCTAGACTTTTGTTTGTTTGAAGGTTTTTATTACTGATTCAATATCCTTAACAGTAATTTGTCTATTCATATTTTCTATGTCTTCAAGATTCGGTCTTAGAAGACTATTTCTAGGAATTCATCCATTTCTTCTAGGTTGTCCAGTTTGTTGGCACATAATTGTTTGTACTATTCTCTTTTGATCTTTTAAATTTATTTGGTATTGATGACTCTAGCTAGAGGTTTGTCAGTTTCGTTTATCCTCTCAAAAACCAGCTCCTAGCTCCACTGATGTTTTCTATGTTTCTCTTAGTCTCTATTTTATTTATTTCTGTTCCGGTCTTTACTTTTTCCTTCCTTCAACTAACTTTGGGTTTCATTTGTTCTTTTCTATAGTTCCTTTATGTATAGATTTAGATTGCTTATTTGAGATTTTTTTTTCTTGCTATGAAATTTCCTTTAAGAATTGCTTTTGCTTGAGGCACCTGGGTGGCTTAGTTTGTTAAGTGTCTGACTTTGGCTCAGATCATGATCTCACAGTTTTTGGGTTTGAGCCCCGTGTCTTGTTCTGTGCAGACAGCTCACAGCCTGGAGCCTACTTTAGCTTCTGTGTCTCCCTCTCTCTCTGTCCCTCCCCTGCTCATGCTCTGTCTCTATCTCTCTCTCAAAAATGAACAAACATTAAGAAAAAGAATTGATTTTGCTCTATACCATAGATTTTGAATTGTTGTATTTCCATTTCCATGTGTCTAAGGTATTTTTGGATTTCTCCTTAGACCCACTGGTTCTTAAGTAGCATGTTGTTTAATCTTCACATATTTGTGATTTTTCCAGTTTCTTTTTTTTTAAAAAATAAACTTTATCCCCAACATGGGGCTCAAATTTATGACCCAGAGATCAAGAGTTGCATGACCTACTGACTGAACCAGCCAGTTGCCCCATCAGTTTCCTTCTTGTGATTGATTTCCAGTTTAATACCACTGTGGTCAGAAAAGATGCTTGACATGATTTCATTATTCTTATACTTCTTGAGACTTTTTTCATAGTGATCTGTTCTGGAGAATATTTCATGTGCACTTGAGAAGAATGTGTATTCTGCTGCTTTTGAATGGAATGTTCTGTATATATATCTATCAAGTTCATCCAGTCTAATGTGTCAGTTAAGCCCAATATTTCTTTATAGATTTTCGTCTGGATGTTCTTTTTATTAAATTTTTTTAATGTTTATTTATTTTTGAAAGAGAAAGAGAGAGAGACAGAGTGCAAGCAGAGGAGAGGCCGAGAGAGAGGGAGACACAGAAACTGAAGTAGGCTCCAGACTCTGAGCTGTCCACACAGAGCCCGATGAGGGGCTTGAACTCACAAACCATGACATCATGACCTGAGCTTAAGTTGGACACTTAAGCAACTGAGCCACCCAGATGCCCCTTCTGTCTGGATGTTCTATCCACTCATGTAAGTGAGTATTAAAGTCCCCTATAATTATTGTAGTATTGTTAACTTCTCCCTTTAGGTCTGCTAATATTTGCTTTGTACATTTAGTTGCTCATCAGCTGGGTGCATAATCATTTGCAAATGTGACATTCTTTTGTTATATTGACCCCTGTATCATTATGTAATTCCCTTCTTTGTCTTTTATTACAGCATTAAAGTCTATTTTGTCTCATATGAATATAGGTATACGAGGTTTTTCAGTTACATTTTTTTCCATCCTTTCACTTTCAGTCTGTACTTAGATATGAAGTGGGATTTGGTAAGCAATATATAGATAAGTCTTATTTTAAGAATCCATTCAGCCACTCTATCTTTTGATTGGAGAATTTAGTCCATTTATATTTAAATTAATTGTTGATAGGTATGTACTTAATGCAATTTTTTCATTGTTTCCTAGCTATTTCTGTAGTTTCTCTTTCTTCTTCTCTTGTTTTCTTCCCTTGTCGTTTGATGACTTAATTTATTATTATATTTACATTTCTTTCTCATTATCTTTCGTGTATCCACTGTAGGATTTTGCTTTGTGGTTACCATGAGGTTCACATATAATGGCATATATATATATATATATATATATATATATATATATATATATCCATTTTTTATAACAATTTGAATATAAATGCACACTAAAACCTTCGCATTTTAACTTCCTTCCCCAACATTTTTCATTTTTTTTCAAATTTTTATTTAAATTCCAGTTAGTTAACATACAATGTAATATTAGTTTCAGATGTAGAACTTAGTGATTCATCTCTTATATACAACACTGGTGCTCATCACAAGTGTACTCCTTAATACCGATCACCCATTTAACCCATTCCCCCGCCAAACCCCTTCTAGCAACCTTCAGTTTGTTCTGTATCTTTAAGATAGAGATGGCTAACAGACACCTGATTTGAGTCTCTTTTGTTCCTCTATACTCATCTGTTTTTTAAATTCCACATATAAATGAAATCACATGGTATTTGACTTTATCTGACCGACTTATTTCACCTAGACTAATACTCTCTAGTTCCATTTATTTCGTTGCAAATGGCAAGATTTCTTTCTTTTTATTGCTAAGTAATACTCTATTGTATATATACGCCACTTCTTTATCCACTCATCAGTTGATGGACATTGGGGCTTTTTTCATAGTTTACTGTTGTTGATAATGCTGCTGTAAACATCAGGTGCATGTATCCCTTCGAATCAATATTTTTGAACCATTTGAGTAAATACCTTGTAATGCAATTACTGGATAATACGGTAGTTCTATTTTTAATGTTGTGAGGAATCTCCATACTGTTTTCCAGAGTGGCTGCACCAGTTTGCATTCCCACCAACATTGTAAGAGGGTTCCCTTTTTTCCACATCGTCACCAACACCTACCTGTTCTTTCCTGTGTTGTTAATTTTAGCAATTCTGACTGGTGTGAGGTGATATCTCATTGTAGTTTTGATTTGTATTTGCATGATGATGAATGATATTGAGCATCTTTTCATGTGTCTGTTAGCCATCTGTATGTTTTCTTTGGAAAAATGTCTATTCATGTCTTCTTCCCATTTATTAACTGCATTTGTTTTTTGGGTGTTAAGTTTTATAAATTCTTTATATACTTTGGATACTAACTCTTTATCAGGTATGTCACTTGCAAATATTTTCTCCCATTCCGAAGGCTGTCTTTTAGTTTTGGTGACTGTTTCTTTTGCTGTGCAGAAATTTTTTATCTTGATTAAGTCCCAATAGTTTATTTTTCCTTTTGTTGCCCTTGCCTCAGGAGACATATCTAGTAGGAAGTTGCTATGGCTGATGTCAAAGACGTTATTGCCTGTGATCTCCTCTATGATTTTGATGGTTTCCATCTCACATTTAGGTCTTTCATCCATTTTGAATTTATTTTTGTGTATGGTATAAGAAAGTGGTCCAGTTTCATCCTTTTGCATGTTGATATCCAGTTTTCCCAACACCATTTGTTGAAGAGACTGTCTTTTTTTTTCCATTGGATTTTCTTTCCTGCTTTGTTGAAGATTAAATGACCATATAGTTGTGGGTTAATTTCTGGGTTTTCTATTCTGTTCCATTGATCTATGTGTCTGATTTTGTGCCAATACCATACTGTCTTGATCACTATGGCTTTGTAATATAACTTGATGTCCAGAATTGTGATGCCTCCATCTTTGCCTTTCTTTTTCAAGATTGCTTTGGCTATTCATGGTCTTGTGTGGTTTCATATAAATTTTAGGATTGCTTGTTCTAGCTCTGTGGAAAATGCTGTTGTTATTTTGATAAGGATTTCATTAAAAGTGTAGATTGCTTTGAGTAGTATAGACATTTTAACAATATTTCTTCCAATCCATGAGCATGGAATTTTTTTCCATTTCTTTGTGTCATTTTAAATTTCTTTCATCAGTGTTCTATAGTTTTCAGAGTACAGATCTTTTACCTCTTTGGTTAGGCTTATTCCTAGGTATCTTATGGTTTTTGGTCCAATTGCAAATGGGACTGATTCTTTGATTTCTCTTTATGCTTTTTCATTATTGGTGTATACAAATGCAACAGGTTTCTGCACATTGATTTTGTATCCTGTGACTTTACTGAATTTGTGTATCAGTTTTAGCAACTTTTTGATTGTGTCTTTTGGGCTTTCCATATTGAGTATCATGTCATCTGCAAATAGTGAAAGTTTGACTTCTTCTTTGCCAATTTGGATTCCTTTTACTTCCTTTTGTTGTCTGATTGCTGAGACTAGAACTTCCTGTTATATTCAAAATAACAGGGGAGAGTGGACATCCCTGTCTTGTTCCTGAACTTAGAGGAAAAGCTCTCTGTTTTTCTGCATTGATGATATTAGCTGTGGGTTTTTCATATATGGGCTTTATGATGTTGAGGTGTGTCCCCTCTATCACTACTTTGTTCAGCATTTTTATCATGAATGGATGTTATATTTTGTCAAATGCTTTTTCTGTATCTACTGAGAATAGTGAATGATCCCTGCAATCCAGGAATAAATCCCACTTGATCATGGTGAATGATTCTTTTAATATACTCTTGGATTTGACTTGCTAGTATTATGTTGATACTTCTCACATCCACGTTCATCAGGTATATTGGCCTGTAGTTGTCATTTTTAGTGAAGTCTTTATATGGTTTTGGAATCAGTCCTCATAGAATGAATTTGGAAGTCTTCCTTCCATTTCTATTTTTTTTAGAATAGTTTGAGAATGATAGGTACTAACTCTTCTTTAAATGTTCGATAGAATTCCCCTGTGAAGCCATCTGGCCTTAGACTTTAGTTTGTTAGGAGAATTTTTTATTACTGATTCAATTTCTTTGCTGGTTATCAGTCTGTTATTGTTTTCTATTTCTTCCTGTTTCAGTTTTGTTAGTTTATGTTTTGAGAAATTTATCCATTTCTTCCAGATTGTCCAATTCTTGGTATATAATTTTTTCATAATATTCTCTTCTAGTTTGTATTTATGTAGTGTTGGTTATTATTCCTCCTCTCTCATTTGTGATTTTATTTATTTGGGTCATTCCTCTTTTCTTTTTGATAAGTCTGACTAGGGGTTTATCAATTTTATTAATTTTTTTCAAAGGCCAGATGCTGGTTTCATTGATCTGTTTTACTGTTTTTTATTTGTTTGTTTTTTAGTTTCTATGTCATTTATTTATGTTCTAACCTTTATTATTTCCCTTCTTTTGCTGGATTTAGCTTTTATTTGTTGTTCTTGTTCTAGTTCCTTTAGGTGTAAGGTTAGGTTGTTGATTTGAGGTTTTTCTTGCTTCTTAAGGTAGGCCTCTATTGCTATATACTTCCCTCTTAGGACCACTTTTTTGCTGCATCCCAAAGGTTTTGGACTATTGTGTTTTCATTTTCATTTATTTCCATATATTTTTTAAAGTTTTTGTTAATTTAAATTCAAGTTAGTTAATATACAGTGAAGTATTATTTTCAGGAGTAGAACCCAGTGATTCATTACTTACATATAACACCCATTGCTCATCCCAACAAGTGCTGTCCTGAATGCTTATCGCCCATTTAGCCCATCCCTCCATCCACATCCCCTCTAGCAACCCCCAGTTTGTTCTCTGTATTTAAGAGTCTCTTATTTTTTGCCTGCCCGATTTTATCTTATTTTTCCTTGCCTTCACCGATGTTCATCTGTTGTGTTTCTTAAATTCCACATATGAGTGAAATCATATATTTGTCTTTCTCTACCTGACTTAGACCACAAATATATGGAGGTTAAAGAACATCCTACTAAAGAATGAATGGGTCAACCAGAAAATTATTTCAAATCCAGTGTTTCCTTATTGATTTTCTGTTTAGATGATCTGCCCATTAATGTAATTCGGATGTTAAAATCCTCTACTATTTTTTTATTATTATCAATGAGTTCCTTTATATTTGTTACTAATGGTTTTATATATTTGGGTGCTTCATGTTGAGGGCATAAAAATTTACAATTGTTAGATCTTGTTGGATAGTGCCCATATGATATAGTGCCCTTCTTCATCTCTTGCTACAGTCTGGTTTAAAATCTAGTTTGTCTGATATAAGTATGGCTACTCCAGCTTTCTTTTGACATCCATTTGCATGAGAAGTATTTCTCCATCCCCTCAGTTTCAATCTGCAGATGTCTTTAGGTCTAAAATGAGTCTCTTGGAGACAGTATATAGATGGGTCTTGTCTTTTTTTAATCCATTCTGACATCCTATGTCTTTTGATTGGAGCATTTAGTGATTATTGATAGATTCATTCAGAGTAATTATTGATAGATATGTATTTAGTATCATTTTATTAACTGTTTTGTTGTTGTTTCTGGAGATTTTCTCTGTTCCTGTCCAGTCTTTGTTGTTTTTGGTCTTTCTTTCCCACTCAAAGAGCCCCCTTTTATCATTTCTTGTAGGGCTGGTTTAATGGTTATGCATTTCCTTAACTTCTGTCTGAGAAATGCTTTAGCTCTTGTTATCTTCTGAATTATACCCTTGCTGGATACAGTATTCTTGGTTGCAGAGGTTTCCCATTCAGCATGTTGAGCATATCATGCCACTCCCATCTAGCTTGCCAAGTTTCTGTGGAGAGATCTGTAGCTAGCTTTATGGGTCTCCCTTGTAAGTTAGGGACTTCTTTTATCTTGCTGCTTTTAGGATTTTTTTCTTTATCACTATATTTTGCAAATTTAACTATAATATGACTTAGTAGTGGCTTTATATACCCTACATATGAGTCCTTTACCAGATATAAGGTTTGCAAATATTTTTTTACAGTCTGTAGGTCATCTTGTCATTCCCTTAACAAGGTCTTTCACAGAACAAAAGTTTTAAATTTGGAAGTCCAATTTTGATTTGGTTCTTTTATGAATTATGCTTTTAGTGTCATGCCTGAGAACTTCTCACAAAGCCTTAGATCTCAAAGATTCTGTCCTGTGTTATATTCTAAAAGTTTTATAGTTTTAGATTTTATATTTAAGTCAATGAGTTAATTTGAATTAATTTTTGTATAAGGTATGAGATTTAGGTTGAGGTTCACCTTTTTGCCTATAAATATTCAATTATTTCAGTACCATTTGTGACAAGACTATTCTTCCTTCATTGAATGCCATCACAATTTTTCAAAAATTCAATTGGCTATAGTTTTGTGGCACTATTTTTGGTTTTTAAATCCTGTCCCATTGATCTCTGTGATTTATGTGTCTATCCTTTTACCAATATCAACACAGTCTTGATGACTGTAATCAGGTAATGATTCCCAAAATAGGATAGATTGATTCCTCAGTTTATTCTTCAAAATAATTTTTTTAAACTAGTCTATTCCGTCAGTTGTTCCACTTGAATTTTAGAATAATGCTGTCTATACCTACAAATAATGTTATGCTGGGATTTTGACAGGAATTGGTGTTCCACCTGTATATCAACCTGGGAAGAATTGACTTATTTTTTGTCCATTTTGAGTCAGCCATATCATGAACATGGTATGTTTGCCTCTTTATTTGGATATTTGATTTCTTTCATCAGCATTGTGTAGTTCAGCATACACAAGTCCTGTACATGTTTTGTTAGATTTACACTCATATATTTCCTTTTCTTTAGAGAAATTATAAATTGTTTTATATGTTTTATTTTGCCTTTCACAGTTCACTGCAAGTTGACAGACAGTTAATATACATTAATCTTATATTCTGTGGTTAGGATATTTCTTGTAATTCTCTGCAAATTACTATGTAGACTATCATGTCATCTACAAATAATAAGTTTTATTTCTTTCTTTCAGATATGCATGATATTTATTTCCCTTTCTTATCTTATTGTGTGGGCTAGAAATTCTAGTAACAGGTTGAACAGCAGTCGTGAGAACAGACATCCTTGCCTGTTCCTCATCTTAGAGCAAATTATTCAGTCTTTCAAAATTAAGTATCATTTTAAATGTATACTGTTTTTATTTTGTTATAGATATTTTTTATCGAGATGAGAAAGTTTTCTTCTATAATTAGCTTCCTGAGAGTTTTTACCCTGAATAGGTGTTGAATTTTGTCAAATACTTTTTCTGTGGTTGGTATGATATTTTTTCTTCTTTAGCCTGTTAGTATGGTTGATTCCATTGACTGTTTTTTGACTACTAAATTAGCCTTGCATCCCTGGAATAAACAATTTGTTATGGCATATAATTATTTTAATGTATTAATAAATACTATTTTTAAATATTTTGTTAAGAATATTTGCATCTCTATTCATGATGGATATTAGTTTGTAATGGTTTGGGAGGTACTGTCTTTTTTGGCATCAGGTTATTTCTGGCTTCATAAAATGAATTTAGAATTGTCCTCTAGAGATTTCTTTTTAAGGAATTTTAAATTATGAATTCAATTTCCTTAATAGCTTTAATATGTCAAATGACCTATTTCATATGGGGTGAATTGTGACAGTTTAAACTGTTAAAAAATTTGGACCATTTTGTCTAAATTGTCAAATTTATATGAGTAGTGCTTTTTACAGTAGTCCTTTATTATCCTTTTGATGTACATTTCTGAGGTTATTAATTTGTATCTTCCTTCTTTCTTGATCAGTCTTGCTAAAGGTTTGTCAATTTTATTGTTCTTTTCAAAGAATTAGTTTTTTCTTTCATTGTTTTTCTTTATAACTTTTATGTTTTCAATTTCATTGATTTCTGCTCTTATCTTTATTGTCTCTTTCCTTCTACTTGCTTTGGGCTTATTTTGCTCTTATTTTTCTAGTTTCTTGAATTAGTGGCTTAGACTATTGATTTGAGGCTTTTCCTCTTTTATAATGTAAACATTTAGTGCTATAAATTTCCCTGTCAACACTACTACAGCTGCATCTCACAAATTTTGTTATGTTGTATTTTTATTTTCATTTACCTCAAAATATTTTAAAAATTTGTCCTGAGATTTTCATTTTGGCAGCATGGATTATTTAGAAGGGTGCTGTATAACTTCCAAATATTTGGAGATTTTCCTGTCCTTTCTGATTTCTAGTTTGATTCTATTGTGGTCAAAGAAGGCACTCTGAATGGTTTAATTCCTTTAAATGTTTTGAGGTTTGTTTTACAGATCAGAATATATTATATCTTGGTATATGTTCCATGGGCTCTTGTAAAGAATACACATTCAGTTGGTGTTAGATGGAGTGTCTTATAAATGGTAGTGAGATTCTGTTGGTTAATGGTGTTGCTAAGTTCTATAACCTTGATTTTTCTCACTAGTTGTTCTATTAATTTTTGAGAGAGAAGTACTGAAGTTTCTAATTGCATTTGTGGATTTATCTACTTCTTTCAATTCTGTAAGTTTTTGCCTCACATATTTTGAAGTTCTATTGTTTGCATATATATTTAGGATTACTATGTTTTCTTGGTGGATTGACCTATTATCATTTTGTAATGTATCTCTGTGTCCCTGGTAATTTTCTTTGCTCTGAAGTTTACTTTAACTGATATTAATGGCCACTTGTGCTTTCTTTTGATTTTATTTGTATGATGTATTTTTCCATCATTTTACATTCAACCTACCTATTTCATTTTATTTGAAGCAAGTTTCTTGTAGATGGCATACAGTTGGGTCATTTTTTAAAGCCCCTCCAATCTGTGTTTTTTAATTGGTATATTTAGATCATTTATAATTAATGTAATTATTGTCATTCTAGGACTTTAGTGTTCCATTTTATTTTGGAGTTTTGTTTTTTTCTTTGTTCTCTCTGTTTTACATTTCTCTGTTTTCTTTTTGCTACTTTTTTGTGGGTTACTTGACCATTTTTTATAATTCCATTTCTATCCATCTAAAGTTTTTCCAGTTTATTTAGTTTTAGTTTATCTCCTTATATAGCTTTTTTACTAGTTGCTTTAGGTATTTATGTATCTGTCTGTCTATCTATCTATCCATCTATCTATGTCTATCTATAGATATATCAATCATCATATATCTATCTAAACTCAGTCTAATGGTATTATGGACTGAATGCTTGTGTCCCTCCAAAATTCATATGGATGGTGGTGGTGACTAATTTGTCACTGAGACTCTAAAGAGACTATGGGAGCAGCTTGGAAACTGAACTTGAGGGCTGAGGCCTAAAACAGGTAGGCAGTACAGGGCTCCCTGTAATGGGACTTTAGGATTACTAGAGCTTGATAATCAGTTTTAAGTGTTCTTTTTTTCTGTATTGTAATTCATTTAGAACATCCTGAAAACTTCATTAGTTTGGAGTCAGCCTTGTGTTTTATTTGTGATACTTAGGAGACTCAGAGGAAGGTGTTATAACTACTTTTTTTTAATCATCCAAAAAGAATTTTCTGTAGCTTAATACTTCCTTACCTTTTAGTTTACCTTATTGTCCATGTTGTTGGTTACAATACAGTAAAAACCTTAGATTGTGAGTAACTTGTTCAGCAAGTGTTCTGCAAGATAATCAAACATTTATAATACATTTTAACTTGATAAACAAATTATGTCTTGCAATACATCATTGCAGTAGTATGTGATGCCGAATATCACATGATCACAACTGAGCCAATGGTTCTTCTCTCTCTCACTTGCTGTGGGATTGTGGGTGATCGCCTCCCATGATCAGATGCTTGGTCTCAGGCTGCAGTGTTTGACATAAAGCAGTGATTTTTCAGAATGTTGGAAGGTGCCCACAACTGGCACTAGTATATTTTTTGTCACTTCAAAGAACCTATGGGCAGTCCTTGCTTTTCCATACAAGAGTAAGCCTAGGAATGCTTTGCTTCATTCTAGGTCAGGCTGCCTGCAGATAGAGACCCTTTCCTCTGCTGCCTTATTGCCAGTTACATAAAATAGAGTATATGACAAGAGTTTATTGCTGGTGTACCATAGTCAATATCCGTGCAAGTGTATACAGTGGCCCCCACGCAGAAAAAAATTCCATTAAGCCAACAGATAGCACGTGTTAGTGAAAACTGTTCTACACAATAATCCTCCTCTCTCATCTCCCTCACAGCAGCCATGAAGGTTTTCAAAGGTAAGTGCAGGTTAATTTATTTTTCTTTATATTTTGTATTTTACTTATTATTTTTCATTATATTACAGTACTGTAATCATTTTATATGAATATTTTTGGGGTTACAGAAGGAATCATCTGAGTTTCCATTATGTCTTATGGGGAAATTCACTTTGATACTCAAGTGCTATGGATTACAAACATGTTTCTGGAACAAATCACAAACCAAGGTTTTACTGTACATACTTTATTCAAGAAGGCTTATGGAACTTTATAGCTGTCCATTCTTTGGAGATATATATGCACACATTTTTGGATTATTTTTATAGTCTCCATTAGTTCCTAATCATTAGTGATTTTCTTCTTGGATTATTGAAGGGGAAAATTTTCAATTTTTCCCAGACTGCTATGGTGGAGAGATCACAGGCACTGGATGTAAAAGAACCTGAATCAAATTTGGCTGACTGATCTTTGGCAAATCCATTTGACTTGACATTGACTTTATCTTCTGGCTATTCTCACCTTAAGCATCATTCTCGAACTATTCTCTAAAACATCAATTTGCTGCTTAATGGTGGGCAAATTAGATTTGCCTTTTCAAAGTACAGTTTCACTGTTTGTGGAAAAGATAAGATTCTAGAGAAAAGGCTTTGAAATAAGGAGGATGTCAGAAAATTCATTCTGTGAGCCTAGAAATCACACTTTAAAAGGCTTTCAGTAAAATAGTCATCTGGTAATAATATATAAACACTCCCTCTAAAGACTTCCTTACAAAGTCTATGAGAAAGTTGAAACAAGAAAAATTCATCTGTGTTTAAAAAATATGAGCCTTAATTGCAAAACCTCTCTCTGCCCTTACTAAAATGTAACACCCTCCAAATAACAGCCATATGAAAGTAAAATGTTTGTTTGTATCAATAGGTGGTTTGGTTTAGAAGCAATATGGCTAAATAATTTCTTTAAAGGCTGCAGTGCCTGGTTTGAAATGTTGGAAATCTTATTTGGGGGGACTCTGCATGGTAATCAGCTCTAAGGATGACATGACATCGTTAATAATGAAGGTATTTAAAATAGGACTTAGGCAAGGCTGACTATTTACAGAGCTGCCTGACTGCTGTGAATCTGCACAGACCTATTTCTGGGCCTTTGTTTGCAATTCATGGTAATTTACACAGTAAATGCCTTAGGATTTGCAAAATGGAACAACAGCCTATATAGATTCAGGGGGCTAAATGGAACTTTTCCTCTTTGACACAAGGAAATCGGTATATGATGAATAGCTGATGGCTGGGTTTTCATGCTCTTGCATGAAATTCAGTTTGATTTCTTTGGGTTTTAAATCAACTCATTGATAATGTGGGAAAATGAATAAAAGAGAACTTATTTACTCTTTAGTAGATGCTATTTAATAGACAAGACTTAACTTATTTGCAATAATGAACTGTTTTCTATGACTATCACATCCACCATTACTGTAGTGCAATATAGTGGAAGCAACCCTAAAGTAAGTAAATATGTGCATACAATATAAAAAGGGTACACTTATTGAGCACCACTAGGTGCCTTAGGCATTGTGCTAAGCAATTTATATTCATTATTTTTTTCACCTGTATTCCAGCTCTATTTCCACTTACCAGCAATTCTCCCCTAAGCAAATTATTGAACATCTTTGAAAACATTTTTATTTTGTCTCATCTCTATTGTAGAAACCTTAATAAGTGTCTTGCTTTCTCATTCACTTATCTATTAATGCAACAAATATTTACAGAGTGCCTATTACATACCAGTAGTTGTATTAGGGGCTGAGGCTACAATGACAAATAAGACGTTTTCCCTGCCTAAACAGAGCTTCTAGTTTAGTTTCCTAAACATGATGTATGTAGAAATGTATTTTTTCCAACACTTGTTCAAAAAAAATAAAAATCTTTTAAGGTGGTACATCTAACAAAGTTGTTAATTTGGATCAAATGAAATAATGTACATGAAAAGTACTTGATAAATGATAAAAGGACATAAACCTACTTTGATTGGAAACTGGTCTTAACAGTAAGTCAATAAATTCCTTATGGATAATAAATACTTTCAGGCTGATATTTTAGATTAAACTCTGGAAGAATGTATTTTTTTATTTAATTAACTTGAACTGCAAACTATTGTTGGAATAATTAAAATATGCCTAATACTCATCAAAGACTGATTCTCAGTAAGATTATAATGTGAAGATGATGTTAAAACTGGTCCTCCTTTACAAAACAAACTGGACTTGATTGTCAGGTTAGTTAAAGATACCATCCAAATGAAGAAGCTTGTGTTAATTTGAATGAAAGCATCTTTATTCAAATAAAGCTAATAATGCTGAATGTCAAATTCTTTTGAAAGGAACATTTGACTTGGGATAGGTACTACCAAAAATATAAATCGATTGATTGATTCATTCATTGCTTCATTCGATAATAAACTTCCTCACTCCACAAATAATTTGGACCCCAACTAGTGACCTTATATCTTTCACTTTTAATGGCAGGTAAAGGAAGTACATGAAAGCTGGAGGCAGTTAGAAGATATAGCAAAATGAGACCATCTTTTTTTTTCTTTTTTAACAGAAACTAGATCTTCAGTTTTCCTTTGTTTCAGACTTTATTTTGTATTGTTTTTCTTAATTATCACCAATTGGTTGTTTTTCAATTCTTAAATTTTGATTGCTTCTCCTGATGTTTGCTCTTGAGACACAATACTGGGGGAACATGAGTAACCAGTGAATTTTTCTCCAAAGTGAAGTTTTTGCAAATTAGAGCCTTCATATATTGAATTTCCCTTAAGATAAATAAGGCTGACAAGCTCCAACACAAAATAGCTATAAATTAAAGTAGGTAATGGCAAACTGGCTCAAGGGACAAATTTCGCCAATTGCCTATTTTTGTAAATAAAGTTGATTGGAATATGGCCACTCCCACTCATTCGCATAATTTCTATGGCTGCTTTCACACTACAAAGGCAGAGCTGACTAGTTGTAACTAAGATTTCATGGCCTGCAAAACCAAAAATATTTACTATTGAATTTTTACAGAAAAAGATTGTCAACACCTAAGCTAAACAGTTAACTCACCTTAGATATATATGACCGTTTTACAGATGTATACTGGGTATAGCACTTACATAACCATCGTGGTTAATTATATGTTTACATTCTTTTTTTAAAAATTTTTTAACATTTATTTATTATTGAAAGAGAGAGACAGAGCATGAGCAGGGGAGGGGCAGAGAGAGAGGGAGACACAGAATCCGAAGCAGGCTCCAGGCTCTGAGCTGTCAGCACAGAGCCCCATGCGGGGCTTGAACCCACAGACCGTGAGATCATGACCTGAGCCGAAGTTGGACACTTAACCGACTGAGCCACCCAGGCGCCCCTATATGTTTAGATTCTTAAATAAAGTTATTTGTGAGAATTATTTTTAAAATATCTAAGTGGGCATTTTTCCTTCAAAGGCAGAATTCTATCCTCTTCCCTCCCCCAACTTTTTCTACCATTACTAAAGCAGCAGGAGTGCTGGTTATTTAAACATCTTAATTATAGTGCTAAAGAAAGAAGACATGATCATTTCTCCCCCAATTGTTCAGCAAAATCATTGCCTTTTCAACAAGAATACTAAAGGAATAGCTACAGAGTGATATAAAAGAGCTGTTGCATGATATCATCAAATTAAATTATATATTTCATAATTTTAGTATAACTCAACCTAAAGTTTGATATAGAAACCATGCCTTAACTTTGAAAACCCCAAATCTTATAAGGGAAAGGATCATTTTCATTAAGAGAATGTAATTATAAAATTTCCACAATAATCACAAACTATTCTGGCTGAAAAGTACAGCTCTATTCAATGCTTTTTAAAGGAGAAATGTCAGATCTTTCTCTTCAGACTATAGCTATTCCAAAGATATTAATTTAATATGGCAAAAGCAGAGTTATTTTAAAAAGTGGGGATGTTATATTTGCCAAGTGAATCAATGAATCATAACACCACTTAGTTTAGGTAATTCACAAAGTAACTGCATCATTTGTTTGCAGGGACATGAAGACTACCTTTGTTCTGAAATATTTTCTGATATATCTCTGAACCTGAGTGTGGGTACACAGGGAGTAGACATTACCCTCAACGAAATGAAACATCCCCTTGACTTTGGTCCACTATGTTTACTTAGTTATCCTTCCAAATCAATAACTTGTTCCTCTTTGCCTTCTGTACCTATTTGTTTTCCCCCTCTCTTTTCCTAAATGTAGGCATTCCCCAAAGTGCTTCCTCAGCACTTCTTCATAAACACACACACACAAACACAAACACACACACACAAACTTTTTATTTTGCTATCATCTCAAGCTTAGAGGAAAGTTACAAGAATACTACAAGGAATTTATAGTTTGCTCTATTTGCTTTATCAGGCTCTCTCCTTGCTTCCTTCTGTCTCTCAACCTTCCTCCCCCACCACCTACCTATATATCTCTATCTCTATCTATCTATCTTTATCCATCTATCTATCTATCTATCTATCTATGTGTATGTATACATATGTAGGTGTGTGCATATTATTTTTTGATCCATTTAATAGCCTTGTACCTCTTTACCTCTAAAAATTTCAGTGTGTATCTTCTAAGAACAAGTACCTTCTCTTACATAACCACACTATAGCTATCAACATCAAGACCTTCAACATTAATCTACAGTCCATATCTAAATTTTATCTATTGTTCCAAAAATGTCCTTTATAGCTATTTTTTTCAGTATAGTATCCCAATCCAGGATCATGCCTTTCATTTAGCCATGGTGTCTCTAATTTCCTTTAATCTGGTATAGTTTTTCAGCATTACTTTTTGTTTCTTTACCTAGACATCTTAAAATAATGTAGGCTAGTTATTTTATAGGAGGTCCCTCAGTTTGCTTTGTCTGATGTTTTCTCAGCAGCTATCATTTTATTCTTTCCCAATCAACCTATCTTCTGGATCTCATCCAATTCCCCAGCTTCAACATCTTCCTGTCTATGTCATTAGTTCTCTTGTCTCCTCTTGTCTTAAAGATATACCATGACTTCTATTTCTGGCAATGCAGAAGAGTAGCTATTTTAGGGAAAAAATAAAGCCCTCAAATGTAAAATGTCTTGATGTGCTGGAATAACATTATTTTAAATGCATAATTGAGCCTACAAAAAAGTTTTAAATGCCCCAGGGGACAAAAATACAATGATAGCCAGAAACTAGGGTGGTAAACTATCTCTGACGATCTGCAGGGTAAGATTTGGGTCTGAACTGAGATTCCTCAAAAATACAGTATATGGGTACATAGAGAAATGGTGAAATAGAATAAAGAATCTACCAGCAAAAGAAAATTACAAAGAAATTTGTTTGCATGACAAATTGATCTGGGTTCTGGATACAAAAACAAAATAAATTTAAACCCCTCTTCCCTGAGAATTGTAGACCCTAGGCTTGCTTCTTGCAGATTTGGGGTTCAAATTTAAACAACTTCCATATTTTAAGAAGCCCTAAGTCAATGTAAGAAGTTAAAGTGGTCTTGAGTTTGTCTGGCAGAAGCAAATTCAAATCTTAACAGAAGAGTCACATTCCAGTCCTTACAGGATTCCCTTAGATAAAGACTAATCAAATATGAAGTCATAATCCAAGGTTAGAAAACACATGGAGGAGAAAACCTATCATGAATAAAAATCAGAATTCAACCCTCCAAAAATTCAGATGATAGAATTATTGGTATATACCAATAATACCAAATAGGTAGACCTGAAGTGATTAAAGAATAAGAAGATACAAGTAAGAACATGACTCAGTGTAAAATATTACCAGGCAGATTTTTAAAAAAAACTAAATAGAACTTTTAAGAATAAAAAAACATAGTCATGAAAGTAAACAAAACCAAATAAATAGATGGTTTAACAGCAGATAAGATATGAAAAAATTATGATTTCAACACAGAGATGTAAACATAGCAAATATAAAAGAGATCAAGAGACATAGAGGACAGAATAAGATCTAACATATTTCTCAACAACAACGGATTAATATCTTTTGTATGCTGAGAGAAAATAACTGTGAAACTACAATTGTAATATATGATACATTATTATTCAAGAATAATGGTGAAATATTTTTCAAAACTGAGAGTTTACCTGCAAAGTTTCATTAAAAGAACTTCTAAACTAGATGCTTTAAGAAGGAAAATGATCCCAGAGAAAGGAATGAATTAAAGATAGTGAACAAAGAAATTGAAAAATATGTGGGTTTAGAAAATCATGCAATAACAGTAACCTTAATTTGAACACATCCTAACTTGCTTAAGTTTGGCATACTCATTTCCTTTTACAGTATCCTGAAATTTCACTAAAGCAAAGACAAAGAAAAATTTTTAAAGGCATGAATTCATTATGGAAGATGGAAAGCAGAGAAGAAAGTATTCACTAATTTAGCAAACCTGAGAGAACCTAGAGCAATCTGATTTGTATCAAGAACTCTGAATTGGAGGTATGAGTTACCTCTGGAGTTCAAAAAAAGAGGATTTATTGAAAGTTTGTTTAACAAGCAAACTCTCATATCCCCCTCCTCCTATTACTCAGCCAGGCAACTACCCCTCTGAAAGCAGGGTCTTTTTTTTTTTTTTTTTTTTTTTTTTTTTTTTTTTTTTTTTGAGAAAGTAAAACAGAGGTTCTGGACCTGCAAACCCAAGAGTATTGTATTTAAAAAGAAGATCAAGTCTAAATTTACATACAAAAAGACATCAGCTCTCGTCTTTCACCTAGAACCAAGAATGCTAACAAGCAGCCTTGTACCATCCAGTCAAGGGTACTGGAAGTTTCTTCTCAGGATTATCTAACCAAGCTGAGAGAAAAGGCCAAAAGATAATGACACAAAGGACTCTTCAAGGAAATGGCTCAGCCAGATTATCCTAGAATGAGTTTAAGCATATTGAAAAGAAATGTATATAACAAAGGGAAAGTTTGGGCTTGAATTTGTAAGTATGTAGACAACTAGGTAAAACACAGTACAGAACAAAAAAGCAAAAACCCTATTATCTTCAGAGAAAACAAAACCTTTTCCAGGAAAGCAAATGTGACCATGGCCTGCTATCTAGCCTCAGATGAATTATTAGCATTTGTGTAGTCATAATAACATAAAGTTGAATATTGGTGTAACATCCTGTCTTTTACAGTGGAAGGACCAAAGAATCACTGAAGCCAAAGAATCAAAAAGTAGCAGTATTTTTCTATTTTTTAATGTTTATTTATTTTTGAGAGGTGGGGGTAGGGGCAGAAAGAGGGAGGCACAGAATCTTAAGCAGGCTCCAGGTTCTGAGCTGTCAGCAAGGAGCCCGACGTGGGCTTGAACTGAAGAACTGTGAGATCATGACCTGGGCCAAAGTCGAAATCTTAACCAACTGAGCCACCCAAACGCCCCTTTATTTTTTTTTTAATGTTTATTTATTTTTGAGAGAGAGAGAGAGTGTGTGCATGTGAGTGAGCGGAGGAGGGGCAGACTGAGGGAGACACAAAATCTGAAGCAGGCTCCATCCAGGCTATGAGCTGTCAGCACAGAGCCCCAAGAAGTAGCAGTATTTTTCAATATTTATTTAGAGATACGGAGGTAAAGCTGGGGCACCTGAGTGGTTCAGTGAGTTGGGCAACAGACTTTGGCTCAGTTCATGATTTCACGGTTCCCGGGTTGGAGCGGTGAGTGGGGCCCTGTGCTGACAGCTCAGAGCCTGGAGCCTGCTTCCAATTCTGTGTCTACCTCTCTCTGCCCCTCCCCGACTTGTTCTCTCTCTCTCTCTCAAAAAAAAATAAACACAAAAAAATAGAAAAAAGGAAATACGGAGGTAAAACCAAAAGAACAATTTTTAACAGCACTGAAAAGTAGTCGCTTTGGGGGCTCAGAAAATGATGGGGAGGGATAGGGCATGGCATCGTTTCCCAGGAACTTTATAGGTTTTTTGGACTCTAAGCCATTTTACATGGATAATGTTGATATCAAATAAGACAAATTAGAATATAATAATACAAAACCAATTAATGGCCTAATTTGGATATTAACAAGATAGAAATAAAATACTGGAGAAAATATGTAAGAAGAAGGGGTTGAGTGGAATTCAAATATTCATTATATAGTAGGAGATATTAAGTTTAGTTTTTTTGATGATGTATTTTTTTTTAATGTTTATTTATTTTGAGAGAGGGAGAGAGTGAGAGAGAGAGACAATGAGCACGTGAACAAAGGACAGGCAGAGAAAGGGAGAAAGAGAATCCCAAGCAGGCTCTGCACTGACAGTGCAGATGCACGACTCGATTCCACAAACCATGAGATCATAACCTGAGCTGAAATCAAGAGTTGGATGCTTAACTGACTCAGCCACCCAGGTGTCTCTTTAATGGTGTATTTTTAAATTTTAAGAAATTTGAGATAAAAAGTATAATCTCCATGTCAACAGAAGAGAACAATTAAATTTACCAAGTGCATAAGTATATTAAAATACATATAAAGATATAAGTATAGATGGGTAAGATAGAGATACAGGAGATATACAAGCACTGCTATCACAAAGTAAGGACTTCTATTACAATATCCAATATTTGAGTCATCTTCCAATTTCTTATTAACCAGTTAATTCTAAATTTTTTTTTCAGCTGAGACAAAGATAGACTAAGTGTACTATTACTATAATTTTTTTATAATGATAATAATAGCTGTGAGTTGTGATATTTGTTTTAAATTTGCTTCAAAGAAGAATAAGAGACTTTTAAAATAAGTGTGTACAATATGAATATGAGTAAAAATATCCCTAAATTAAGCCATAGGCTCAATCTAGCCCCTACTGAGATTAGATTACATTTGAATAAAAAATAGATATCAGATGAACCATGCCCCATATATGCAGCCTCCAACTGAAGGAAAGCAAAGATTTTTGTTGTTATTCTGTCATTAGAAGTTACTGTACAACAAAATCCTATTGAATAGTGGGACTATTTCCAGAATAATTCATCAAATCATCTATTTTAGTTCTAAGATAAATTTTAGAATCATGATGAAAAGTATTGGAAGGGAATGTTCTATGTATTTTTAATACAGAATCCACCAAAACTGGTATATTTTATGATAGGACCTACTAGCAAGATAGGAAGCCACTTGGGAACTTTTGTTTTCTTTTCTACTTTTGTTTTAATGGATTAAATACAGAAAACAGAAGCTGAAAGAGTAGGTCAAGCAGTACAAAACAAAGAAGTGATTGCATCTGTATTTTATGCCAAGGGTAATGTGAACACAAAACAGTCTCATCATTTCTAATTTGCAAGTTGCCTAAAATATTAGACCAAATTGAACAAATTGTTAGAAGGAAAACAGGATGCATTTCGTAGCATTGTTTTATTTTTTCATTAAGATTCTGACTACATGTCACTCAGTGCTTTTTATAACTGGTATAAGGCTTATCACATAGCAACCATTTGTCCAGTTTTACTTCAACCAGTGGTTCTTAAACCTGATTGTAACACTGGAATTGCCTGGGATACTTTAGAACCTGCTGACACCTGGGCCCCACTCCCACAGATACTGTTGTAATTGGTCTAGAGAGCAATGTGGGCATTGGTTTTTTTTTACTCCCCAGGTGATTCTAATATGTACCAAAGAAATGCTGAGAAACAATGAGTTGGAGGGTCCAACTTAGGCTTCACATAACTTCCAAACCCCTGGGTTTCTAAGTGCTTCATAAAATTAAAAGTTCATTTCTTTGGTCAAAATTATTAATGTTAAACAAAAGGTCTCCTTTTTTTCCTTCCTTTAAAGTTAATGAGGCCTGTAACTCCTCTCTCTCTCCCTCTTCTTGTTTCCCACCCACTCTACTTTCCCAACCATTTAATATTTGCCATGATCCCAGGCAGTACAAAGAGTGGACACCCAGCCCCACTTTCCACACCATGACTCATCCTAAAAGCAGTTTGCCAAATGGCTCTGGTTTTTGTTTCAGACTTCGTGCAGGGGCATCCACAACCCTGTACAACAATGCTTGTTCTTGCTCTACTCCCCCTCTGTCCCCGCCCAACCTCCTACTCTCTATTTAAAACCATACCAGAAGAAAAACAACGCATTTGTCCCCAACAGTTTGCAAACCAGTCATGCTTTTCTAACATATGCAAGGCTAGCATTCAACAATCCAGGATTCATGAAACTAGTTTCCTAAGCATCTATCAAATAAACTTGGAGATCTCTGAGGACATTCAGAATTTCCTGCCTCCAACTAAGGATGGGATAGGGCTTTCACAATGCTTATTTTAAAAGATTTATAGGACTCCTGTATATTCTCATATCTCTAGGCAGCATATAGAGGCCCCTTTTAGAGTATTTGCTGGGCATTTGCACCAAACTCTCCTATGAGAGCTCTATTTGCCTGTGTTATATATAGAGAGTTATATATTTACTGGTTAACCACAGAGGAAGGCATGATGAGGATTTGGGACAGAGAGATAGAGCTAGATCTACCCAGTGGACCACAGTGAAGATTAATAGCTATTGTAATTTTCATCATTACACTGATAGGTGAACTCTAGCAACCAGAGGGTGACTAAGACACAGTGGATGGTAGTCCCGGCCTGACATGGGAACTAAAAGGAAGAAAAAAGGCTGACAGATGTCTGAAACACAACAAAGAGGAATCCAGCCCTAACAACCTTCTGAGATCCAGGAAGGCCAGCAGTCACTATTGGGTCAATCTCTTGATGACCCTCACTCCACTCCTTGAGAATGAGATGGAGTATGAAATGGTTTAAGGTGGCAGTAGAGTAGAATAGTGTACAGTAGGGTTCTAAGTCTCTAGGGAACTGGACAGGGGCTCTGTAGGAATCATCATTAGTCTGTCTTTTTTTTAAAAATTGAAATATAGTTAACTCAAAATGTTATGTTAGTTTCAGGTATACAACATAGTGATTTGACAAGTCTATACACAATGCTATGCTCATCACAAGTGTAGTTACCATATCTCAGAATACAATGCTATTACAATACCATTCACTATATTTCCTATGTTGCACACTCTTTATTCCCATAACTTATTTATTCCATAACTAGAAACATGTATCCCCCATACCCCCTCAGTGACTTTGCTCACTTCTCCACTCCCCTCACCTCCAGAAACCATCAGTTTGTTCTGTGTATTTATAGGTTTGTTTCTGCTTTTTGTTTGTTTTGTTTTTTAGATTCCACATATAAGTGAAATCATACAGGGTTTGTCTTTTTCTGTCTGACTTATTTCACTTATATCTAAGTCCATCCATGTTGTCACAGATGGTATGATCTCATCCTTTTTATGGCTGAATGACTATTATTCCATTGTGTATACATATATGTGTATATATATATATATATATACACACACACATTATTCAATTCTGTATAAATATATGTGTGTGTGTATATATATATATACACACAGATATATATACACACACATATATATATACACACATATAAACACCACTTCTTTTTCTATTCATCTATCGATGGACAGTTGGGTTGCTTCCATATCCTGGTTATTGTAAATAATAGAATAAACACAGGGGTGCATATATCTTTTAGAATTAGTGTTTTCATTTTGGTGTGTGTGTGTGTGTGTGGGAATATCCAGTAGTAGAAATACTGGATCATATGGTAGATCTACTTTGAATTTTTTGAAGAACCTCCATACTGTTTTCCAGAGTGTCTGCACCAATTTACATTCTGACCAACAGTGTACAAGGGTTACTTTTTCTCTACATCCTTACCAATACTTGTTATTTCTTGTGTTTCTGATTCAGGCCATTCTGACAGGGGTGAGGTGGTATTTATTTGCATTTCGCTGATGAATAGTGATAATGAGAATCTTTTCATGGGTCTGTTGGCCATCTGTATGTCTTCTTTGGAAAAATGTCTATTCAGGTCCTCTGCCTACTTTTTAATTGGATTTTGTTTTCAGGGTGTTAACTTGTGTAAGTTATTTATATATTTTACATATTAACCCCTTACCAGATATATAATTTGTGAATATCTTCTATTAACATGTCTTCTGTCTCAGTTCAAGATATAGCTATGAGAGAAAAAACATCATGTGAAGGCTCAGAAAATGGTGGAGTAAGAGAACTCAGCTCATTTCTTCCCAAAGATACAACTAGATAACACATCAGAGTAAATAACCCAGAAAATGACCCAAAGGCTGGCAGAACAAACTCCACAACTAATAGTTTTGAAGAGGCCACATCTGTTCAGCGTGCTGCATTGGAAAAATATGCAGCCAAGAATTCTTTATCCAGCAAGGCTGTCACTCAAAATGGAAGGAAAGATAAAGAGTTTCCCAAACTAAAACTAAAGTTCATGACCACTAAACCAGCCCTGCAAGAAGTTTTAAGGGGGATTCTTTGAGTGGAAAAAAGATGAAACAAAACAAAACAAAAAGACCAAAAGCAACAAAGACTAGAAAGGACTAGACAACATCACCAGAAATTTGAACTATACAAGCAACACAATGGCATTACATTCATATCTTTCAGTACTCACTCTAAACGTCAATAGACTAAATGCTCCAATCAAAAGACACGAGGTATCAGAACAGATAAGAAAACAAGACCCATCTATATGCTGCTTACAAGAGACTCATTTTAGACCTAAAGACACCTGCAGATTGAAAGTAGGGGAATGGAGAACCATTTATCATGCTAATGGTCATCAAAAGAAAGCTGGAGTAACCATACTCATATCAGACAAACTATATTTTAAAATAAATACTGTAACAAGAGATAAAGAAGGGCATTATATCATAATTAAGGGATCTATACACCAAGAAGATCAAACAATTGTAAATATTTATGCCCCCAACGTGACAGAAACCAAATATAAAAATCAATAATCACAAACATAAAGAAACTCATTGATAATAATACCATAATAGGAGGGAATTTCAACACCCCAGTTCCAGCAATGGAAAGATCATCTAAACAGAAAATCCACAGGGAAACAATAGCTTTGAGTGACACACTGGACCGGATGGACCTAACAGATATATTTAGGACATTTCATCCTAAAGCAGCAGAATACACATTCTTTTCGAGTGCACATGGAACATTCTCCAGAATAGATCACGTATTGGGACACAAATTGGCCCTCAACAAGTACAAACAGATAGAGATCATACCTTGCATATTTTCAGACCACAAGTTTATGAAACTCGAAATTAACCACAAGAAAAAATGTGGAAAGACCATGAATACTCAGAGATTAAAGAACATTCTACCAAAGAATGAATGGGTTAACCAAGAAATTAAAGAGAAAATTAAAAAGTACATGGAAGCCAATGAAAATGAAAACACCACAGCCCCAAACCTCTGGTATGCAGCAAAGGTGGTCATAAGAGGGAAGTATATAACAATCCAGGCCTTTCTAAAGAAGGAAGAAAGGTCTCAGATATACAACCTAACCTCCCCCCCCCAAAAAAAAAACTGAAAAAAGAACAGCAAATAAATCCCAAAACCAACAGAAGAAGGGAAATACTAAAGATTAGAGCAGAAATCAATGCTATTGAAATAAAAAACAAAACCAAAAAAAAAAAAAAAAACAAAACAGTACAACAGATCAATGATACTGGGAGCTGGTTCTTTGAAACAATTAGTAAAAGTGATAACTCCATAGCCAGATGGATCACAAAGAAAAAGGAAAGGACCCAAATAAATAAACTCACAAATGAAAGAGGAGAGATCACAATCAACACCACAGAAATACAAAGAATAATAAGAGAATAGTATGAACAATTATATGCCAACAAATTGGGCAATCTGGAAGAAATGGGACAAATTCCTACAAACATATAAACGACCAAAACTGAAACAGGAAGTAACAGAAAATTTAAACAGATCCATAACCAGTAAAGAAGTTGCATCAGTAATCAAAAATCTCCCAACACACAAGAGTCCAGGGTCAGATGGTTTTCCAGGGGAATTCTACCAAACATTTAAAAAAGAGTTAACACCTATTCTTTGAAGCTGTTCAAAACCACAGAAATGGAGAAAAACTTCCAAACTCATTCTACGAGGCCAGCATTACCTTGATTCCAAAACCAGAGAAAGACCCCACTAAAAAGAACCATAGACCAATTTCTCTGATGAACATGGATGCAAAAATTCTCAACAAGATACTAGCAAACCAGATCCAACAATACTTTAAAAGAATTATTCACCATGATCAACTGGGATTTATTCCTGGGCTGCAGGGCTGGTTCAATATCCACAATCAATCATGTGATACATCACATTAATAAAACAAAGCATAAGAACCACATAATCCTCTCAAAAGATGCAGAGAAAGCATTTGACAAAATACAGCATGATTTCTTAATAAAAACCCTCAAGAAAGTAGGGATAGAAGGATCATACCTCAAGATCATAAAAATAATATACAAAAGACCCACTGCTAATATCATCCTCAATGGGGAAAACCTGGGTGTGTTCCCCCTAAGGTCAGGAACACAACAAGGATGTCCACTCTACCACTGTTATTCAACATAGTGTTGGAAGTCCTACCTTCAGCAGTCAGAAAACACAAAGAAATAAAAGGCATCCAAATTGGCAAGAAAGAAGTCAAACTTTCACTCTTCACAGATGACATGATACTCTATGTGGAAAACTCAAAAGACTCCACCAAAAGACACTAGAACTGATACATGAATTCAACAAAGTCACAGGATGTAAAATCAATGTAAAGAAATCGTTTCCATTTCTATACACCAACAATGAAGCAGCAGAGAAATCAAGGAATCCATCCTATTTAACAAAAATGCATCGAAACCCATAAAATACCTAGGAATAAACCTAACCAAAGAGCTGAAAAATCTATACACTGAAAACTATAGAAAACTTATGAAAGAAATTGAAGAAGATATTAAAAAATGGGAAAACATCTTTTCATGTGCCTGTTGGCCATCCGGATGTCTTCTTTAGAAAAGTGTCTATTCATGTTTTCTGCCCATTTCTTCACTGGGTTATTTGTTTTTTGGGTGTGGAGTTTGGTGAGCTCTTCATAGATTTTGGAGACTAGCCCTTTGTCCAATATGTCATTTGCAAATATCTTTTCCCATTCCGTTGGTTGCCTTTTAGTTTTGTTGGTTGTTTCCTTTGCTGTGCAGAAGCTTTTTATCTTCATAAGGTCCCAGTAATTCATTTTTGCTTTTAATTCCCTTGCCTTTGGGGATGTGTCAAGTAAGAGATTGCTCAACGTCGCTCCTTATCAGGGAAATACACATCAAAACCACACTCAGATACCACCTCAAGCCAGTCAGAGTGGCCAAAATGAACAAATCAGGAGACTATAGATGCTGGAGAGGATGTGGAGAAACGGGAACCCTCTTGCACTGTTGGTGGGAATGCAAATTGGTGCAGCCACTCTGGAAAACAGTGTGAAGGTTCCTCAGAAAATTAAAAATAGACCTACCCTATGACCCAGCGATAGCACTGCTAGGAATTTACCCAAGGGATACAGGAGTCCTGATGCATAGGGGCACTTGTACCCCAATGTTTATAGCAGCACTCTCAACAATAGCCAAATTATGGAAAGAGCCTAAATGTCCATCAACTGATGAATGAATAAAGAAATTGTGGTTTATATACACAATGGAGTACTACGTGGCAATGAGAAAGAACGAAATATGGCCCTTTGTAGCAACGTGGATGGAACTGGAGAGTGTGATGCTAAGTGAAATAAGCCATACAGAGAAAGACAGATACCATATGGTTTCACTCTTATGTGGATCCTGAGAAACTTAACAGAAACCCATGGGGGAGGGGAAGGAAAAAAAAAAAAAAGAGGTTAGAGTGGGAGACAGCCAAAGCATAAGAGACTGTTAAAAACTGAGAACAAACTGAGGGTTGATGGGGGGGTGGGAGGGAGGGGAGGGTGGGTGATGGGTATTGAGGAGGGCACCTTTTGGGATGAGCACTGGGTGTTGTATGGAAACCAATTTGACAATAAAGTTCATATACTGAAAAAATAAATAAATTAATTAAAAAAATGGGAAAACATCCCATGCTTGTGGAATGGAAGAACAAATATTGTTAAAATGTCGGTACTACCCAAAGCAATCTACATACACAATGCAATCCCTATCAAAATAACACTAGCATTCTTCACAGAGCTAGAACAAACAATCTTAAAATTTGTATGGAACCAGAAAAGACCTGAATAGCGAAAGCAATCCTGAAAAATAAAACCAAAGCTGGAGGCATCATAATTCCGGACTTCAAGATGTATTACAAAGCTGTAATCATCAAGACAGTATGGTACTGGCACAAAAACAGATGCTCAGATCAATGGAACAGAATAGAGAACCCAGAATTAGACCCACAAACATATGGCCAATTAATCTTTTACAAAGCAGGAAAGAATCTCCAGTGGAAAAAGACAGTCTTTCAGTAAATGGTGTTGGGAAAACTGGAAAGTGACATGCAGAAGAATGAACCTGGAGCACTTTCTTACACCATATACAAAAATAAACTCAAAATGAATGAAAGACCTAAATGTAAGACAGAAAGGCATCAAAATCCTAGGGAAAAAACAGGCAAAAACCTCTTTGATCTTGGCCACAGCAACTTCTTACTCAACACATCTCTGGAGGCAAGGGAAACAAAAGCAAAAGTGAACTACTGGGACCTCATCAAGATAAAAAGCTTCTGCACAGCAAAACTAAAAGGCAACCCATGGGATAGGAGAAGATATTTGCAAATGACCTATCAGATAAAGGGTTAGTATCCAAAATCTATAAAGAACTTATCAAATCCAACATCCAAAAAATAAATAATCCAGTGAAGAAATAGGCAAAAGACATGAATACACACTTTTCCAAAGACATGCAGATGGCTAACAGACACATGAAAAGATGCTCAACATCACTCATCATCAGGGAAATACAAATCAAAACCACAATGAGATACCACCTCACACCTGTCAGAATGGCTAACATTAACAACTCAGCCAACAACAGATGCTGGTGAAGATTCAGAGGAAGAGGAATCTTTTTGCACTGTTGGTGGGAGTGCAAACTGGTACAGCCACTCTGGAAAACAGCATGGAGGTTCCTCAAAAAATTAAAATTGAACTACCCTATGACTCAGCAATTGCATTACTAGGTATTTATCCAAAGGAGACAGGAGTACCTTTTCAAAGGGGCACATGCACCCCAATGTTTATACCAGCACTATCGACAAGAGCCAAAGCATGGTAAGAGCCCAAATGTCCATTGACAGATGAATAGATAAAGAAGATGTGCACACACACACATACACAGACACAATGGAATATTACTTGGCGATCAAAAAGAATGAAATCTTGACATTTGCAACAATGTGGATAGAACTAGGATGTAATATGCTAAGTGAAATAAGTCAGAGAAAGGCAAATATCATATGACCCCACTCATATGGAATTTAAGATACAAAACAAATGAATATAGGGGAAAGGAAGCAACAATAAGATAAAAACAGGGAGGCAGACAAGCTCTAAGAGATTCTTAAATACAGAGAACAAACAGGATTGCTGGAGGGGTGTTGGGTGGGGATGGGCTAAACGGGCAAGGGACATTAAGGAGGACACTTGGTGGGATGAGCACTGGGTGTTATATGTAAGTGGTGAATCACTAAATTCTATTCCTGAAAACATTACACTATATGTTAACTAACTTGGATTTAAATTTTGAAAAATAAATAAATAAATATTTAAACAATAACAAAAAGAGAAGGGGCCACATCAAAGAGGGTAGGAAGGGTGGGGATGCAGTGGGGAGCTAAATGGACCACAGTGGGAAGGTAAATGGCCCACAGTGGTCTGTATAAGGGAGGAAGCCATAGGGGCAGAGAGGGAGGAGAAACAGACCCTCAAACTGGGGAACCTACATAGGGAAGAGGAATCTCTATAATATTTAGCTTTGAAACCGAGAGGGGCTGAATTTCATGAGTTCTTACAACCAGTGAGACTTAAAGCCTGGATTTTTAAAAATCAATGGGCTCAGTTCTGGGAGAGCCTAGAGGATGATAAGAAGCTAAGCCTCTGCCCTTTAAGAGACAGCATGACAAACAGGACGTGGAGATATAGAATAAAAGCAGCAATTTGAAAAATGCCTGGGATATATTGGGGGGAGGCTTATTTACTCATCTCAGAGCATGTTCTGGAGGGGCAGGGTTCACAGGGAGACTCCCCCAGGAACAAAGGAGCTGGCAGATGCCATTCCACTCTTCCGCCCCCCTGCCAGCACAAACATATGGCCACCTGCAGGAACCAGTATAGAACATTCACTACTTAACTTGCTTATACCAAGTCCCATCCCATGCACTTGGTGAATCCGCCCTTTCTACTCACATTTGTCTCAGTGCCACCACTACTGGTCCACTCCTAGAGAAGGCCAGCACAAACCTTGCCAACACCACATCTCCCAACACGTGCATTTTGCAGGGCCTCAGTCCCCACAATGGTGGTGGTAGTTCCTGTAGGAGCCCTACATGCACCTTGTTAAAATTGCCTGTCCCTCAAAAAAAATTGCCACCCTTCCACAAGTGCTTTTTGGATCTGCCTAGGCCAGCTCCAGTCCCACAAGTGGTGCATGGTCTCATTTTCCAAGCAGACCACTGTGCACCTTGTTAAAACTGGATTCCCAACCCCAGCTGGGAACTAAACACTACTCACAGCTGGCAAATAAACCTGCTTCAGATGACTCGACTGAAGGAAAAGTTGTAGGAACACAACAGCAGGGTGCATGCAACACACATAGGAGACATCCCTGAAAGGCCAGGTTCCAGTGCAGAGAGGACACTGAACTGCAGGACACTATAGGACCTCTTCTTCATAAGGCCTACTATCAAGAGAAGAAGATGTAGCTGACTCTCCTGACACACAGAAATAGACACAAAGAGTTAGACAAAATGAGAAGACAGAAGAATATGTCCCAAATGAACAGGACAAAACCAGAGCAAGAGACCTAAGTGAAACGGATATAAGTAATATGGCTGATAGAAAAGTTAGTAATGACCATAAAGATACTCACCAGACTTGAGAAAAGAGTGGAGGACATCAGTAAGACCCTTAACAAAGAGATAATAAAAAAACAACCAATCATAGATGAAGAACACAATAAGTGAAATTAAGAATACACTAGATGGAATAAACAGCAGGCTAGAGGAAGCAGATGAACGATGTAGTGACCTGGAGGACAGAATCATGGAAAGTAATCAAGCTGAGCAGGAGAGAGAGAAAAAAAATATGCAAAATGAGACTAAACTTAGGAAACTCAGCAACACCATCGAGTGTAATAACATTTGCACTATAGGGATCCCAGAAGAAAAAGAGAGAGAAAAGGGGGCAGAAAATTTACTTGAATTGCTTAAAATGTCCTTAACCTGGGGAAGAAAGCAGATATCTAGATCCAGGAGGCAAAGAGTTTCCCACAACAAAATCAACCCAAGGAGGTCCACACATAGTACTTTAAATGGCAAAAAAAGAGTGACAAAGAGAATTTTAAAAGAAGCAAGAAAAAAGAGAATAATTACATGCAAAGGAAACCCAATAAGGCTATCACCAGTTTTTTCACCAGAAACTGTAGGCCAGAAGGGAGTGGAATGATATATTAAAAGTGCTAAAAGGGAAAAACCTACAGCCAAGGATATTCTATCCAGAAAGGCTATCATTCAGAATAGAAGAGGAGATAAAGAGTTTCCCAGACAAAAGGTAAAGTAGTTCATGACCACTAAAATAGCTCTAAAAGAAATGTTAAAGGGGACTCATTAAGTGGAAAGGAAAGGCTGTAAGTAAGAGTAAGAAAAATAGGAAACACAAAAGCAGTAAAAATAAGCATATCTATAAAAATCAGTCAAGACACTCACAAAATGAAAGGATGTAAAGTATGACACCATATACCTAAAATGTTGGGTTGGAGGGAAAGTGCAGAATGGGTTCAACTTAAAGAAATACCAAATTCATATAGACAGATGTATGCAGAAGATGTCATATACAAATTAAATGGTAGCCACAAATCAAAAACCAGTAATGGATGAGCAAAAAATAAATTGAAAGGAATCTAAGTATATCACCAAATAAAGCCAGTCAAGCATAAGAGAAGAGAGCAAGAGAAGAAAGGATAAGCGAAGAGCTACAAAAACAACCACAAAACAAGTAACAAGATGGCAATAAATACATACCTATCAATAATTACTTTGAATGTAAATGGACTAAATTCCTCAGTCAAAAGACATAGGGTGACAGAATGGATAAAAAGCAAGACCCATCTCTATGCTGCCTATAAGAGACTAATTTGAGACCTAAAGACATATGCAGATTGAAAGTGAGGGGGTAGAAAAACATTTATCATGAAAACGGATGTGTTAAGAAAGCCAGGACAGCAATACTTATATCAGGCAAAACAGAATTTAAAATAAAGGATAACAAGAGACAAAGAAGGACACTATATAATAATAAATGGGACAGCTCAACAGGAAGATATAACAATAGTAAATACTTATGCATTCAATATGAAAGCACCCAAATATATAAAATAGTTAATAACCTCCATACAAGGATTAATCTACAGTAATACAATGATAGTATACGACTTTAACATCCCACTTAAATCAATGTATAGATCACGGAAACAGAAAATCAACAAGGAAACAGTGTATTTGACTGACACACTGGACCAGATGGATCTAATAGATATATTCAGAACATTCTATCTTAAAACAGTATAAGACACATCCTTTTCAAGTACATATGGAACATTCTCCAGAATAGATCACGTTAGGTAACAAAACAACTCTCAACAAATTCAAAAAGACTGAAGTCATACCATGCATCTCTTCTGACCACAAAGCTATGAAACTAGAAATCAACCACAGAAAAAAATCTAAAAAGAGCACAAGTTCATGGTGGTTAAATAAAATGCTACTAAACAATGAATGGATCTACAAAGAAATCAAAGAAAAAATAAAAAAATCACAAGTAAACAAATGAAAATGAAAACATAATGGTCCAAAATTTTAAGGATGCAGGAAAAGCTGTTCTAAGAGGAAAGATCATAGCAATACAGGTCTACCTCAAGAAGCAAGGAAAATCTCAAATAAACAACCTAATCTTATACCTAAAGGAGCTAGAAAAAGAAGAACAAAAAAAGCCAAAACCAACACAAGGAATAAAGATTACAGCAGAAATAAATTAGACAGAAACTAAAAAAAAATATATATATATATACAAAAAAACAAAAACCAGAACGTATCAATGAATCCAGGAGCTGATCCTTTGAAAAAATCAACAAAATTGATACACCTCTAGCCAAACTCATCAAAAAATAGAGAGAGAGAGAGAGAGAGAGAGAGAGAGAGAGAGAGAAGCAGGACTCAAACAAAATCACAAATGAAAGAGGAGAAATAACAACCAACACCATGTAAATTCAAATGATTGTAAGAGAATATTATGAAAAATTACATGCTAACAAATTGGACAACCTAGAAGAAATGGATAAATTCCTAGAAACATATAACCTCCCAAAACTGAATCAGGAAGAAATAGAAAATTCTAACGGACCAGCAATGAAATTGAATCAGTAATCAAAAAACTCCCAACAAAAAAAAAGTCCAGGACCACAAAGCTTTACAGGTAAATTCTATCAAATATTTAAATAAGAGTTAATATATATTCTTCTCAAACTATTCCAAAATCTAGAAGAGGAAGGAAAACTTATTTATTCTATGAGGCCAGAATTATTCTGATACCAAAACCAGATAAAGACACCACTAAAAAAGAGAACTACAGGCCAATATCTCTAATGGACACAGATTCAAAGATCCTCAACAAAATACTAGCAAACCAAACTGAACAATACATAACAAAAATCATTCACCACAATCAGATGCGATTTATCCCTGGGGTGTAAGGGTGGTTCAATATTCACAAATCAATCTATGTGATATGTCACATCAATAAGAGAAAAATAAAAACCATATTATCATTTCAAAAAATGCAGAAAAAGCATTTGTTATAGTACAACATCCATTCATGATAAAAGCCCTCAACAAAGTAGGTTTAGAGGAAATATGCCTCAACATAATGAAGGCCTTATATGAAAAATCCACAGCTAAAATCATCCTTAGGGAAAAACGGAGTTTCTCCCCTAAGGTCAGGAATAAGACAAGGATGTCTACTCTCACCACTTTTATTCAACATAGTACTGCACATCCTAGCTACAGAAATTAGACAATGAAAAGAAATAAAAGGCATCCAAATTAGTAAAGAAAAAGTGAAACTTTCCTATTTGTAAATGACATAATACTATATATAGAAAACCCAAAAGACTCCACTAAAATCTACTAGAACTGATAAAGAATTAAGTAAAGTTGCAGAGTACAAAATCAATGTATAGAAATTGTTGCATTTCTATACACTAGCAATGAGGCATCAGAAAGAGAAATTTAAAAAATCCCATTTACCACTGCACCAAAAATAATAAAATAACGAGGAATAAAGTTAACCAAGGAGGTGAAAGACCTGTCCTCTGAAAACTATAAAACACTGATGAAATAAATTGAAGAAAACACAAAGATATGGAAACACATTCCCTGTTTATGGATTGGAAGAACCAATATTGTTAAAACGTCTATGCTACCCAAAACAACCTACAGATGTTGTGCAATCTCTATCAAAATACCAACAGCATTTTTCCTAGAACTGAAATAAACAATCTTAAAATTTGTATGGAACCACAAAAGACCACGAATAGCTAAAGCAATTTTGAAAAAGAAAAACAAAACCGGAGGTGTCATAATTCCAGACTGCAGATAATATTACAGAGCTGTAGTAATCAAAGCAGTGTCATACTCACACAGAAATAGACACAAAGGTCAACAGAACAGAATAGAAACCCCAGAAGAAACTCACAATTATATGGTCAATTAATCCTTAACCAAGGAGGCAAGAATACACAATGGAAAAAAGACAGTCTTTTCAAGAAATGGTACTGGGAAATCTGAACAGGTATATGCAAGAAAATGAAAATGGACCACTTTCTTACACCATACACAAAAATAGACTCAAAGTGCTTTAAGGACTTAAATGTGATATCTGAAACCACAGAACTTCTAGAAAAGGGCATAGGCAGTAATTTTTCTGATATCAACCATAACAACATCTTTCTAAAAATGTCTTCTGAGGCAAGGGAAACAAAAGCAAAAATAAACAATTGGGGTGACATCAAAATAAGAAGCTTCTGCACAGTGAAGGAAATAGGCAACAAAAGTAAAAGACAACCTACTGAATGGGAGAAGATATTTGCAAATTACATATCCAATAAAGGGTTAGTATCCAAAATACACAAAGAACTTATCAAACTCAACACCCCCAAAACAAAGAATCCAATTAAAAATGGGAATGAGACATAGATATTTTTTCAAAGAAGACATACAGATGGCCAATAGACACATGAAAAGATGCTCAACATCAGTCATCATTAGGTAAGTGCAAATCAAAATCACAAGGAGATACCACCTCACACCTGTCAGAATGGCTAAAATCAACAACACAAGTAACACAAGGTTTTGTCGAGGATGTGGAGAAACACAAGGTTTTGTTGAGGATGTGGAGAAAAGAGAACCCTGGTGCACTGTTGATGGGAATGCAAACTGGTGCAGCCACTGTGGAAGACAATATGAAGGTTCCTCAAAAAAATTAAAACTAGAACTACCCTACAATCTAGTAATCACACTACTGGGTATTTACCCAAAGCACACTAAAAACACTAATTCAAAGGGGTATATGTACCCCTATGTTTATTGAAGCATTATTTACAATAGCCAAACTATGGAAGCAGCCCAAGTGTCAGTCGATAGAGGATTGTGGTATAATATATACAATGGAATATTACTCAGTCATAAGAAAGAATGAAACCTTGCCATTTGCGATGACATGGATAGAGCTAGAGAGTATAATGCTAAGCAAAATAAGCCAGTCAGAGAAAGAAAAATACCGTATGATTTCACATATGTGGAGTTTAAGAAATCAAACAAAGGGAAAAAAAGAGACAATCCTAAAAACAGACTCTTAACTATAGAGAACAACTGATTTTTACCAGAGTGGAAGAGGTTGGGGATGAGTGAAATAGGTGAAGGAGATTAAGAATACACCTATCTTGATGAGCACTGAGTAACATATGGAACTGTAGAATCACTATATTGCACACCTGAAACTAATATAACACTGTATGTTAAGTACACTGAAATTAAAAATACACACACACACACACACACACACACACACACACACACACCTAGGAGTACTTGAGAAGTGACTTAACATTTTGAGCCTCAACTTTGTCAACTTTAAATTGGGTGAAGTAATACTTCTCAAATCAAACTTCTCAAGAGCTTGATAAAGATTAAATGGCATGATCAATGTACAGCAATTAAATGGCATTTGTGGGGTGCCTGGGTGGCTCAGTTGGTTAAGTGCCTGACTCTGATTTTGGCTCAGGTCAGGATCCCAGGGATGTGGGATCAAGCCCTGTGCTGGGCTCCATGCTGGGTGTGGAGACTGTTTGGGATTCTCTCTCTATCCCTCTGCCCCTCTCTCCTGCTCACGCTTTCTCTAAAATAAAATAAAGAGATTTAAAAATATACTTAAAAATAGCATTTGTAGTAGATTTTATATAAAAATGGCCTCAACTATCCCTTTCTTTGTATCCATACCCCATTGTAATGTGACTTTGTAGTTCTTTATATTAAGAGATGAAGTCTCTCTCTTCACCCCTTGATTCTGGGATGGTCTTGTGACTTGCCTTGGACAATGGAATGTAACATTAGTGTTCTATACCTGGGCCTCAGAAGGCCCTCTTGCTCTCTTGGAATGCTGCTGCTGCCATGTAAATAAGCTCAGGCTAGCTTACTATAGGACAACAAAAATGTGGCCTCATTACCTGGAACATCTGAGAGGACAGCCAGCCAACCCCCCCCCCCCCAGAGAATAACCACTTAGCCAACTGAAAGTTAACCTTAGATATATCAGGAAAACAGCCAAAGCCAGAAATGCCCAGCTGAGCCCAACCTCTGTTGCAAACCCAAATTTTGAAATAAATAAAAAATTTTCACTTTAAGCCATTGGGGTGGTTTTTATGCAGGAAAGGCTAACTGATATAATACCTGCAACAGATTAAGAGCCTAATGATGATAGCTGCTGTTATTAATAATAATATTAACTGAGTACAAGATGGGAGACTTAGAGTCAAATGAAATTCACAGATGTATATTGTGTGGTCTAAACTGGTGGCTATACATTGTAAGCTTTTAAAATTCCTGGTAATATTTTAAAATTGGGAGCCTTTACATCTTTACATAAAAAATTGGGTAATCTACGTCTCCTTCCTTGGGCAACAACTGCAAGTTCTGAGTAGTTGCTGCCCCTTGAAATGGGGCAATTGTACCCTGGATGCTCCAGTTTTCACCATTTCCCATTGTTTCTAATACACAATTATTCACTCAACAAATATTAGTTCAGTTCCTAATATGTGCCAGACATTGTTCTAGGGTCTAAGGATACATGACAAACAAGAAAACAAGCGTGCTACTTAACCATGGAGTTCATATGTGTGTAAAAGTTCATATGTGTTAAAACACAAAGAAGTCCATAAGTGCTATGGACTTGGCTGGAAGAATGGAGGTTGTATAGTGGCTTGGAAATAGATCAGAGCTAAGTCAAAATTTTTTTAATGTTTATTTATTTATTTATTTTGAGAGAGAGAGCATAAACAGGGGAGGGGCAGAGAGAGAGAGAGAGAGAGAGAGAGAGAGAGAATCGCAAGCAGGCTCTGTGCTGTCAATGTAGAACCTGACATGGGGCTCAATCCCACAAACCATGAGATCATGACCTGAGCCAAAATCAAGAGCTGGATGCTCAATTGACTGAGCCACCCAGGTATCCCTAAGTCAAGTTTTTCATTATGCCAAAAAAAAAAGCCAAAAATAAATAAATTTGTTCATTATTTCTACAAGCAAGATAGCTTAGAAAAGAAAGAATAATAACAAATCATTTGCTGAACCAGAGATGGTTTGTTGAGAAGGGTATTGTGGCCTCATCCAAACTTAAAGCAGCGTTTCTCAACTGAGGCTACTGACATTTCAGACCATATAATTGTTTGGTAGGGGTGCAGTCTGTGAATTACATGATATTTAGCAATATCCCTGGCCTCTACTCACTACATGACAGTAACACTCTAGACATTGCCAAATTTCCCCTAGTGGAGAAAATTGCCCCTGATAGAGAACCACTGACATAGAATGAATAAGTAATATGATGGACAAGAGCTGAAAAAGTAAAGGTCCATGTTTTCCATCTGCATTGGTTGGGATAAAGCTAGCTGCTATAACAAATAAACTCTTAAACTTAAATATCATGGAAATCATTTCTTGCTCACAGAACAGTTCAATATGGAATTCCTGGAGAGCAGACAGTATAAATGGCTTTCATGTTCATTTGCATCAATTCAGCAAATGAAGAAAGAACATAAAAAATAGCACATGGGGTGTTTTATGGGTAATGCCAGAGGTTGTGTATATCAATTCTGCTTATATTCTATTGGCTAAGATTCAGTCACATGGTTTCACAGGAAGCTGGAATAAGTTAGTTCTAGTTATGTGCTCAGAAAGAAGAAGAAAGAATTTTGGTAAACAGTTTTCGATTTTCCCCATCATTCTTACACTAGACTATATAGGACACCATATAGAAAACACTTCTATAGAAATTATAAATAGAAATCAATAAACATTGAGTCTTTCACTGTATTCTTCATTTTAAGGAGATTTACTGACCTTTATATTAACAACACACTGCTAATCAAGGTTGTTGGTCCAAGTCAGATGAGACCAATTTAAAGGACAAAATGAAACAAATAAGAGGCACAGCATAGGGAATATAGTCAATGATACAATAGTGTTGTATAATGACAGATGGTTCGTATAGTAAAACCTATTGAGATGTTGAATGACTATGTTGTACACTTGAAACTAATGTAATATTGTGTGTCAACTATACTCAAGTTAAAAAATTAAAAACAAATATATTCATATATACAAATCTCAGAACCAAGCATAAAGACTTCCTTTCTGAAAGCAACAGCATAAAATTAAAGAAGCTAGAAAGGCTATTGACCTATTTATGGAGGGGGATGATAGCATGTTATTGTTGGCCAAGAGGATAACAATGAGATTTCTATATATTACCCTTGGATAAAACGCCTATGTGATGGTTGCATGACTACATACTTATTCTATGACACTTCTACATACAAAAAAAAGGCTTCTTTTATCTAAGTCTTGCTGGGAAAAATGACTGTAATGTGAGTAAATTAAAATTCTAACAGCTTTCGCAACACCTTTTGTCCCTGTCTCCGGGTCTCACAGGTGTAGGCCATGCAAAACTGAGAAGCATTCTGTGCAAAAAAAGTATATCAAATGGATGTGCAATTTGAGATGTGAGTACCTGTCCTTTTGCTGTGTTTGATATGGAATCTGTCCCATTTTTATAGCATCTTATTCTCATTACTGTCATTTATATTAAGTATAGAAATGATTTCTCACATGATGATGTTTCTCTTCCTCTCCTCATTCTGGGCTGTGGGGGGGGGGGTGGGAGCAATAAATATGCTTACTCATTTTCAAATCCCTTTAATTTTGTAATTCACCCATCTCACCAAACTGGAACTAGATTTTTTTAAACAGCTGCTGTGAAATCATTTTAATATCTACAAAATGAGGCTCTGTGCTTTAAAAAAATCACCTTTTCCTGGTTGAGTTGAAGATCTGTTCTTCATGTTGTTTTAATGTTGATGTGCAATCATCCCCTCTAATTTTGTCACACAGTGTGCTCTACAGGAAGCCCCCATTGCAGGAGATTTATGTGATACCTGGTGAGGGATTTATCAGAAACTGGAGAATGTAAATGAGCAGTGGAATTGGTGTTGTCTACTTTACTTGTTTATTAGAATTTTCTTGAAAGATCTCTTACTTCAAGTTTCCATATTACACGAGAAAAAAAAAGAATCAGGGGTTTCCTGGATTTTATGATTAAGAAAAATCTATACTGCACTAACTCTTTTTAAAAACCACCCCTTTCCACTCCTAAAGTAGTTTTATAAGTTCAAATACCCTGGATAACAATTTAGCAGAAGTTTTCTTTCTAGTTATACTGCAGGGGCTTCTCTCTGCTTTACTCACCTCTCAAGAATGGCTCCGAGAGAGTCTAACCTGAAAAACTATGATGCAACATCTTAACTATAAAGCTGTAAAGGATAATGCTATCTACCTTTCACTAAGTTCCTACTATAATACACACTTTAGTAGGAACATTATATCTATGGTAATTCTTAGAACAGCCCTCTGAATTTGTTGGTATTATGTGTATTTTAGAGGAGGAAATGGAGGTTCAGTGAAATGAAGAAACTTGGCCAGAATCACACAGTGGTCATTTGGTGGCATAAATCTAGGTTGATCGCCTGCTAAGACCTATGCATTTTTCAGTTGTCCACTAATGAAGAAGCTCCTATCTTTCTTCATTTAAGGATATTTGGAAGTAAGCCATTGAGTAAACCTTGTGATGTTAATGGGTAGTGCTGAAAATGATGGTGCTTCCAACAGCAGGCTTTTCCTTAAGCAAGGGTTATCTCTAGAGGCTACTGTTGCTCTTTAGGTATTCTACAATGTTATCATTCAAAAATAGCCACCTCCCTGTTTGAATGTCTCTTTGTCTGAAGGAGTAGGGGTCAATTCCCATCCTAGGTTGACATTTTGCAGAATGCTATGAGGAGCTCTTCTACTCAATGCTTTCACCTTAGCTTGCCACTTTTTTTGTTTAAAAAAGGCTCTGAATATTAGTCACTTTATTAGTTGATTGATATCTCATTTTTATCTATCTAATGTTTATTAACACTGGACTAAAAGTTAATACCTGCTAATGCACATTCAAAAATGAAACTTTACTTTCTTACTAGCATTTTTAATTCATACAACCAGGGATACCTTATGTTGATCCTGCTATCAACATAATCCTTGTCTATTTCTTTACATTGAAGTCCACCATGGAAATACACCCTCATAATATCAACAACAGACATAATTTGTAAAGAAAAAAATTATTCAGGAGCAGCAAACAATAGTTTCTCTTGTGGGAACAATTTCTTCTTTCCCCTAAATCTTGAATGAGCTGTAGTCAAGCAAATTTCAATTAATTACTATGCAGAAGAGTTAACATAGCAGGCCTATGACTACCATACTTTAAAAGGCTTGCTTGCAAGGTTGGTCCTTGGCTGGCAACAGCGAACTTGGATTATGGGAGTGTTCCTATCACCCTAACTAATAAGAGTGCCTAGATGTGCATAAACTTTATGCAGAATACCTGCTTTCCTTCTGGGAGTCTGATATTTTGGTATGTCCTGGACATAGGGTGCTGATGTGACATTTCTCCAATAAAAACCATGGGTGCTGAGTCTCTAATGAGCTTCCTTGGTAAACAACATTTATATTAACCTGTTTTTAAGCCCATGGAGTCTGTTTTCAAATATGTCCAGTCTACTGATGGTTCCATTGAGGGAATTTTTCACTGATGTTGGTTGATCTTCGGTGGGATTTTCCTGGGCCTTCCTCAGTGGTAGGCAAACTCTGGTTGGTACTGGTGTAGGATCCCAGGCCCAAGATCGTTTTCTGCCATACTCCAGGGGGAACAGATTTTTTTCCATATTTTCCCCAAGTTGTAAGGTTTTGAGGGCAGAGACTGTGCCTAGCTAGTCTTTGCATTTCACATTGCTTAACACACAGCAAGATCTCAGTAAGTGACTGTTGGATAATGAGTAGTTTTATCAGCTACCTATCATGTTTCTAAAATAATGTCAAGAAGAAAAACAGAGGATAATCTGAAGAAAAATAGTCCTATGATCTTAAGAAATGTGTCCTATTGATAGACAAATTAAGAGTACATTAAACATTAAGACCAATTAATTCAGTTTGCCTTGCAAAGTAAGATTTTCTCAATATGTTAGTTCATTGTTAGTGTGGTACTTTGACAAAATATCAGCTGATTATTTCTCCAAGAAGTATAATAGTTACTGATCTTTAAAATTGTGCCTGGAACAGTGGACAATATTTTATACATTACAAAGAGTTTTAGCTAGAATTGAGAGTTCTTAAAATTAGGAATACATCATATTATTGGCTCATTTTCTCAACTACTGTTTCACATTCTCCAAAGGTTTTTTAAGTGCACAAATTCATTTTGCCAAGAGGAATATATATCTCCTTTTAAAGGAGCATATTTTAACCAAATTAATTCCATAAATAGCAGGGCAATTTATAATGCTTCTTTTTATAGATAACATTTTTTCTACCACATAAAATGATTTGCATTTCCAATCTCCTCAGTTATCTTTGGCTTTGTAACAAACGACTCCAAAACTTAGTGGCTTAAAACAACAACAACAATCTATTATTTATGAAGGTTCTGTGTGTTGATTGGGCAGTTCTTTTGCTCTGTGTAGTGTTATCTGAGCTCGGTCATGTGATTGAATTCAGCTGGTACCTGATCTGATCTACAAGGGCCCTGAAGGCTTCTCTCTCATATCTGGGGCTTGCTGCTGATCATCGCCTGTGGTACTTCAGTTTTACCCCATGTGATCTCTCTCTCCACATGGCAGCTTATTCTGTAGGGCCTTGCCACACGTCTTCTATCTCCACCAGGGCAACTAGGTTCTGATGAAACAAAAGTATAAGCTGCCCCCTGGCACAGTAGCACTTTTGCTATATTCTATTGGTCAAAGAAAGTCATTGACCAGCCTATATTCAAAAAACAACAAAACAAACAAAACAAAACAAAACAAAACAAAACAAAACAAAACAAAATGGAAAGCCTGACCCTTGATCTTTATGAGAGGAACAGCATGTAATTACAGGGAAAGGAGAAATTTTCACAAATGTCTTTAGAGAACATCTACCATAATTCACTCTTTAGCCACAACAATTCACATCCCTTCCTCATTAAAAATACATTGAACATCCTCAAAAATGCCATACCATTGTAGCATTAGCTCAAAGTCCAGCATCTTATCATCTAAAAAATGTTTAAATATGGACCCTCATGTGTTTTGTGTGTGTGTGTGTGTGTGTGTGTGTGTACATGCAGATGCTTCAGTATAGTTCCTCTCAAATAAGAAAACTGCAAATTAAAAATATAATTTATTTGTCCCCCATATACTCACTACACAAAAGTGAGACAAGGATAGGAAAAATCACAATATATATCTCCATCCAAAACGGAGGAGATGAAAGGTACAGCAGTCACTGGACCATAGTAATTCTGAAATCCACCCAGCCACATGATGTCAAGGTCCCCTACTCTGGGAAACCTGTAGTTTTTATACTTAATCAAATATTAATGTATTCCATTACAATAAAGCCTACAATTTTTTGCTTAATGGGCTTTCTCTACACTGGACTGTGGTTAAAGTATTATAGGACAATGCCATTATGGGTTTTAAAAGCCCCTTTGTCTAGCTGATAACAAGATTTTTGAGGTACTTGACTAAATGGTTAAGCCTCACTTTTGATTTGATCTTGACCTTGAGGCTATAGACTATTGGTAGCATTCTGATATTCATATTCTCCCTGTGTCCATTTTGAACTGTTTTCTCACTGTTTGGCAGCTCATCTACCATTTGAGAAGACTGTCTTGAGCACTCTATATTACCTTTAAATTCTTATTAAAAACTTCAACAGTTTCTTCTTTAGCTTATCTTTTTCTCACAATATATTATACAGAGCTTAAAGAAGCCAATTGTCATCATTGACATTCTTCCTGGAAATTTAGCCAAATAACACAAGTTCATTAGGTTTCATCCTATCTTCTAAGGTACTGCAGGCAAGCATCTTGCCAAATATTTTGCCAGTGAATAGCCAATTCCCTATTTTCCAGCCTCCAGTAGCAAATTCCTCACTGCTTTTCCACCCTTTACCTTCTGCCAAGTCTCAAAGCCAATGTAACATGTCAGAATTATCTTTCCTGGGGCGCCTGGGTGGCGCAGTCGGTTAAGCGTCCGACTTCAGCCAGGTCACGATCTCGCGGTCCGTGAGTTCGAGCCCCGCGTCAGGCTCTGGGCTGACGGCTCGGAGCCTGGAGCCTGTTTCCGATTCTGTGTCTCCCTCTCTCTCTGCCCCTCCCCCGTTCATGCTCTGTCTCTCTCTGTCCCAAAAATAAATAAAAAACGTTGAAAAAAAAAATTAAAAAAAAAAAAAGAATTATCTTTCCTTTTTTTTTGTCTCTGCTATTTATTGATAGGTAACAAACCACCCCAAACTTAATGGATTAAAATAATAACAATTTTTTATGTATTATTATTATGTGGATTTAATGGTTCCACATTATGGAACATAAATATTATAAAATAGTGGGATCATACATGTGGTTGCATTGGCTGGGCTTGAAGGTACAAGATGGACTTGCACTTCTGAGGTCTCAATGCTGACTGTCATTTGAGTCCTACTCAGTGTGTCCTCTCTCCATATGGCAGCACATCCTCCTCATTCTGTAGGGTCTTTCCTAATGTTTTGTCTCTCCATCAGGACAGCTTGGACTTCCTTACAGAATGACAGTTGGATTCCAAGAAAGCAAAGGTGAAAGCCATTTTTAAAGGGCTAAGCCTGGAACTGGGAAATTCACCAGTCACTCTACATTTAAGGGAAGGAAAATAGATTCTATGTCTTAATGGGAGGAATAAGAAGAGTATCTACATATAGGTTGGGAAGACATTGCTGGCAACCATGTTTGGAGACTGTCTACACACATTCTTTAGCATGTAGCCAACAAGGAAAGATTTAAGATTTTCAAGTTTTAAGTTCAACTTTAAAAAAACCTGTAAACATATAATGTATTGCTTCTAAGTAGAAGCAAATATATATATTTATTTATATATTTATAATATTAAAATATAATAGATAATATATAATTATATATATTATATATAATAACATATATAATAGAATAATATACAATATATTATAATATATAAAATATAATATATATATATGTATATATAAATGCCTTTAGGTAAATCTTATAATATGCTTAAAATTATTCTTTCAGATGGAGATTTTATTTTATTTTATTTTATTTATTTTTTTTTATTTTTGAGACAGAGAGAGACAGCGCATGAACAGGGGAGGGGCAGAGAGAGAGGGAGACACAGAATCAGAAGCAGGCTCCAGGCTCTGAGCCATCAGCCCAGAGCCTGAGCGGGGCTCGAACTCAGGGACCGCAAGATCGTGACCTGAGCTGAAGTCGGACGCTTAACCGACTGAGCCACCCAGGCGCCCCAGAGATGGAGATTTTAAATACACAAAGCAGGAAGACATGAAAGTTTGACTTTGACCTTGGAATTCAGTCAATTTCTTGTTCTCAACTTGTGCTTTGACTGTGGCCTTTGGAAAGCTAAATAATCTCTTGCCTTCTCTAACATCAATTGAAGGATTGTAAATTGTCATTACATATACTTAGTGTAATAGTAACAGTAATATAAATAATAACAGTACAATAAGATAGATCATCAGGATTTATTGTTAATTTTTGATATTCACTTACATATAAGCATTCTAGGTATAACATGGAGTTAAAATCTCCTTGTGTACTTTAATTGTTGAAATCCTAACAGTCAATTGTAGCATAAATATGTATTTATTATTGTGGGATTAAAATGCTATAATAATTAAGGATAATGGTGAAAGCCATTAATTTTTATGTACAAGACAGTTATTAAGACCTTTCAAATAGTTAAATTAATAATGAAAAGATGGACAGTTTTTGTATACAGTATTAAAGTGCATGAGGAAAATAACTTAGAAATAACTTTTTTCTTTTTGACTAATAACTTTTTATATAATTTGAATAATAATAAAAGACTGAAGAATACATATTCAATTACATATTAACTCTAAATCTGTGGAATTGTTTGGTATATGAACAATTATAACATCAAATAAAATAATCTTTTAAGAATTTTATTTAAATGTAGTTATTTACTTCTATTTAGGGAGAGTACTTCAAGAAAAAAATCCTGAAATGATTCATCACATCTTTGGAGTATGATTTCAAATTTAATGTCAATTTTGCCACCTCAAATTATCACAAGCAGAAAAAACTAACAGATAAACTAAAAGTTAATTTAATAAATGACTTTTGATTCTATTATGATAAAGTATATAAAGAATATACAGAAGGAAAATGTTAGAAATAAAGTACCCCAAACCTATTTTTTTCTTACCATCAAACTTTAAAATAATAGATTTTTAAAGAATACACTTTAAGAAGACAATCCTTTATAGTTTTAAGTATTCAGAGTCTAAAACTTTTGGGTTTAAACTTTTAAACAAAAAACTTATTTACATTATCCCTATAGAGTGCCAATCACTTCTATGAGTTAAAGAGAAAGGAAATCTGAGCTCCCTAAATTTGGACATTAAAAAAATCCCAGGTACAAATTTCATCTAGAAAACACATTACTGAAAGAAATTTTTTTCTGAATTATGTTCTATCAATAAGTCTAGTGGTATTATTGAATGTGTAATGTCTGCTGTATTTTGTATCAGACAACTGGTAGTTCAGAAATCAGTAGAAGTCTCTTAAATTTAACAACAACTTGGTGGAACAAGGATGAATTCAACTGTGCTTCTGCTTTACTTGCTTGTCAAGGGATTTCTAGGTTTTACACAACAACTAACATAACCCATTTTACTGAAAAACTATTTGTAGGATAGAGAATCAGGGTATAAAATTATCATGTAATTGTCTTCATGAATTTAACAAATATAAGGTTATAAATCATTCAGGATCTGCAATCATACAATGTTTTGTCCACTCACTTCACTTGTGTGTTCAGAAAGAAATTATAGGACAGCAGAATAGTGAGATACCTTTAGCATTCTTCAGCAAGTGACAGATTCCTCATCATAAAAGAGATTTTGGAGTGATATGTTACATAGAGTTTCAAGCTATGTTGGAATTGTCTTGTCATGTGTTTTATGTGATGTCCAAATGTAATGGAAGGACCACTACTACGTGCCTAAAAAGGCAGCTTGAATATAAAAATGCCTTAATGCCATACTTTGGAAATAATAGCAACATTGCAGTGCTTAATAAAAACTGATGGTTGCTTGTGGGGAAAGTCATTACGTTACTGGAACCTGTTGGAGACATAACATTGTGTCTTGAGAATGAAAGTATTTCTTATATGATAGCTGATGGAAAGACACTTCTATGATTCCTCTCTAGTCAAGATGGATATCCTGGAAATGAAATCTAAAATGCAGATGAAAATTCAGGGATGACTTTATCTTGAAAGTTAACTACTTAATTCAAAAGCCAATTATTTTGCCCCATTGCAGATTTAAGGTACAGAGACTTTTTATAAGTTATTGTTTTAAGTAGCAAATGCATGGAAATATTAGAAATAAATAATATAGTGGGGACATCAACTGCATCTTTGCCTCTAAAAGTATTTAGAAAACTTCTTTAAATAGGGCACAATATTTCCATTTGTGGGATTACTTTAATGCATTAGCACCATCACCATCAACCAAACATCATGACTGGGAGTTAAAAAGGAGAAGTCTTTATCTTATCCATTTACTATTAGAGAGGAAGTAAAGTATGAAAACTTGGTGGCATCATCACCATTAGTATCTTACACTGGCAAAGCTAGCAATGATGATCTTGTTCCTTTACTACTTCAGTTGAAGGGAGAGACTATTTATTTTTTTTTTATTTTTTTTATATGAAATTTATTGTCAAATTGGTTTCCATACAACACCCAGTGCTCATCCCAAAAGGTGCCCTCCTCAATACCCATCACCCATCCTCCCCTCCCTCCCACCCCCCATCAACCCTCAGTTTGTTCTCAGTTTTTAACAGTCTCCTATACTTTGGCTCTCTCCCACTCTAACCTCTTTTTTTTTTTTTCCTTCCCCTCCCCCATGGGTTTCTGTTAAGTCTCTCAGGATCCACATAAGAATGAAACCATATGGTATCTGTTTTTCTCTGTATGGCTTATTTCACTTAGCATCACACTCTCCAGTTCCATCCACGTTGCTACAAAAGGCCATATTTCATTCTTTCTCATTGCCACGTAGTATTCCATTGTGTATATAAACCACAATTTCTTTATCCATTCATCAGTTGATGGACATTTAGGCTCTTTCCATAATTTGGCTATTGTTGAGAGTGCTGCTATAAACATTGGGGTACAAGTGCCCCTATGCATCAGTACTCCTGTATCCCTTGGGTAAATTCCTAGCAGTGCTATTGCTGGGTCATAGGGTAGGTCTATTTTTAATTTTCTGAGGAACCTCCACACTGCTTTCCAAAGCGGCTGCACCCGTTTGCATTCCCACCAACAGTGCAAGAGGGTTCCCGTTTCTCCACATCCTCTCCAGCATCTATAGTCTCCTGATTTGTTCATTTTGGCCACTCTGACTGGCGTGAGGTGATATCTGAGTGTGGTTTTGATGTGTATTTCCCTGATAAGGAGCGACGTTGAACATCTTTTCATGTGCCTGTTGGCCATCCGGATGTCTTCTTTAGAGAAGTGTCTATTCATGTTGTCTGCCCATTTCTTCACTGGGTTATTTGTTTTTCGGTTGTGGAGTTTGGTGAGCTCTTTATAGATTTTGGATACTAGCCCTTTGTCTGATATGTCATTTGCAAATATCTTTTCCCATCCCGTTGGTTGCCTTTTAGTTTTGTGGGTTGTTTCCTTTGCTGTGCAGAAGCTTTTTATCTTCATAAGGTCCCAGTAATTCACTTTTGCTTTTAATTCCCTTGCCTTTGGGGATGTGTCGAGTAAGAGATTGCTACGGCTGAGGTCAGAGAGGTCTTTTCCTGCTTTCTCCTCTAGGGTTTTGATGGTTTCCTGTCTCACATTCAGGTCCTTTATCCATTTTGAGTTTATTTTTGTGAATGGTGTGAGAAAGTGGTCTACTTTCAACCTTCTGCATGTTGCTGTCCAGTTCTCCCAGCACCATTTGTTAAAGAGACTGTCTTTTTTCCATTGGATGTTCTTTCCTGCTTTGTCAAAGATGAGTTGGCCATACGTTTGTGGGTCTAGTTCTGGGGTTTCTATTCTATTCCATTGGTCTATGTGTCTGTTTTTGTGCCAATACCATGCTGTCTTGATGATGACAGCTTTGTAGTAGAGGCTAAAGTCTGGGATTGTGATGCCTCCTGCCTTGGTCTTCTTCTTCAAAATTACTTTGGCTATTCGGGGCCTTTTGTGGTTCCATATGAATTTTAGGATTGCTTGTTCTAGTTTCGAGAAGAATGCTGGTGCAATTTTGATTGGGATTGCATTGAATGTGTAGATAGCTTTGGGTAGTATTGACATTTTGACAATATTTAATTCTTCCAATCCATGAGCAGGGAATGTCTTTCCATTTCTTTAAATCTTCTTCAATTACCTTCATAAGCTTTCTATAGTTTTCAGTATACAGATCTTTTACATCTTTGGTTAGATTTATTCCTAGGTATTTTATGCTTCTTGGTGCAATTGTGAATGGGATCAGTTTCTTCATTTGTCTTTCTGTTGCTTCATTGTTAGTGTATAAGAATGCAACTGATTTCTGTACATTGATTTTGTATCCTGCAACTTTGCTGAATTCATGTATCAGTTCTAGCAGACTTTTGGTGGAGTCTATCGGATTTTCCATGTATAATATCATGTCATCTGCAAAAAGCGAAAGCTTGACTTCATCTTTGCCAATTTGGATGCCTTTGATTTCCTTTTGTTGTCTGATTGCTGATGCTAGAACTTCCAGCACTATGTTAAACAACAGCGGTGAGAGTGGGCATCCCTGTCGTGTTCCTGATCTCAGGGAAAAAGCTCTCAGTTTTTCCCGGTTGAGGATGATGTTAGCTGTGGGCTTTTCATAAATGGCCTTTATGATCTTTAAGTATGTTCCTTCTATCCCGACTTTCTCAAGGGTTTTTATTAAGAAAGGGTGCTGGATTTTGTCAAAGGCCTTTTCTGCATCGATTGACAGAATCATATGGTTCTTCTCTTTTTTTTTGTTAATGTGATGTATGACGTTGATTGATTTGCGAATGTTGAACCAGCCCTGCATCCCAGGAATGAATCCCACTTGATCATGGTGAATAATTCTTTTTATATGCCGTTGAATTTGATTTGCTAGTATCTTATTGAGAATTTTTGCATCCATATTCATCAGGGATATTGGCCTGTAGTTCTCTTTTTTTACTGGGTTTCTGTCTGTTTTAGGAATCAAAGTAATACTGGCTTCATAGAATGTTCTGGAAGTTTTCCTTCCCTTTCTATTTCTTGGAATAGCTTGAGAAGGATAGGTATTATCTCTGCTTTAAACATCTGGTAGAACTCCCCTCGGAAGCCATCTGGTCCTGGACTCTTATTTGTTGGGAGATTTTTGATAACCGATTCAATTTCTTCGCTGGTTATGGGTCTGTTCAAGCTTTCTATTTCCTCCTGATTGAGTTTTGGAAGAGTGTGGGTGTTTAGGAATTTGTCCATTTCTTCCAGGTTGTCCAATTTGTTGGCATATAATTTTTCATAGTATTCCCTGATAATTGTTTGTATCTCTGAGGGATTGGTTGTAATAATCCCATTTTCATTCATGATTTTATCTATTTGGGTCATCTCCCTTTTCTTTTTGAGAAGCCTGGCTAGAGGTTTGTCAATTTTGTTTATTTTTTCAAAAAACCAACTCTTGGTTCGTTGATCTGCTCCACAGTTTTTTTAGATTCTATATTGTTTATTTCTGCTCTGATCTTTATTATTTCTCTTCTTCTGCTGGGTTTAGGCTGCCTTTGCTGTTCTGCTTCTATTTCCTTTAGGTGTGCTGTTAGATTTTGTATTTGGGATTTTTCTTGTTTCTTGAGATAGGCCTGGATGGCAATGTATTTTCCTCTCAGGACTGCCTTCACTGCGTCCCAAAGCGTTTGGATTGTTGTATTTTCATTTTCGTTTGTTTCCATATATTTTTTAATTTCTTCTCTAATTGCCTGGTTGACCCACTCATTCTTTAGTAGGGTGTTCTTTAACCTCCATGCTTTTGGAGGTTTTCCAGACTTTTTCCTGTGGTTGATTTCAAGCTTCATAGCATTGTGGTTTGAAAGTATGCATGGTATAATCTCAATTCTTGTAAACTTATGAAGGGCTGTTTTGTGACCCAGTATATGATGTATCTTGGAGAATGTTCCATGTGCACTCGAGAAGAAAGTATATTCTCTTGCTTTGGGATGCAGAGTTCTAAATATATCTGTCAAGTCCATCTGATCCAATGTATCATTCAGGGCCCTTGTTTCTTTATTGACCGTGTGTCTAGATGATCTATCCATTTCTGTAAGTGGGGTGTTAAAGTCCCCTGCAATGACCACATTCTTATCAATAAGGTTGCTTATGTTTATGAGTAATTGTTTTATATATCTGGGGGCTCCGGTATTCGGCACATAGACATTTATAATTGTTAGCTCTTCCTGATGGATAGACCCTGTAATTATTATATAATGCCCTTCTTCATCTCTTGTTACAGCCTTTAATTTAAAGTCTAGTTTGTCTGATATAAGTATGGCTACTCCAGCTTTCTTTTGGCTTCCAGTAGCATGATAAATAGTTCTCCATCCCCTCACTCTCAATCTAAAGGTGTCCTCAGATCTAAAATGAGTCTCTTGTAGACAGCAAATAGATGGGTCTTGTTTTTTTTATCCATTCTGATACCCTATGTCTTTTGGTTGGCGCATTTAATCCATTTACATTCAGTGTTATTATAGAAAGATGCGGGTTTAGAGTCATTGTGATGTCTGTATGTTTTATGCTTGTAGTGATGTCTCTGGTACTTTGTCTCACAGGATCCCCCTTAGGATCTCTTGTAGGGCTGGTTTCGTGGTGACAAATTCCTTCAGTTTTTGTTTGTTTGGGAAGACCTTTATCTCTCCTTCTATTCTAAATAACAGACTTGCTGGATAAAGGATTCTCGGCTGCATATTTTTTCTGTTTAGTACACTGAAGATCTCGTGCCAATCCTTTCTGGCCTGCCAAGTTTCAAAAGAGAGATCAGTCACGAGTCTTATAGGTCTCCCTTTATATGTGAGGGCACGTTTATCCCTTGCTGCTTTCAGAATTTTCTCTTTATCCTTGTATTTTGCCAGTTTCACTATGATATGTCATGCAGAAGATCGATTCAAGTTACGTCTGAAGGGAGTTCTCTGTGCCTCTTGGATTTCAATGCCTTTTTCCTTCCCCAGTTCAGGGAAGTTCTCAGCTATAATTTCTTCAAGTACCCCTTCAGCACCTTTCCCTCTCTCTTCCTCCTCTGGGATACCAATTATGCGTATATTATTTCTTTTTAGTGTTATCACTTAGTTCTTTAATTTTCCCCTCATACTCCTGGATTTTTTTTATCTCTCTTTCTCTCAGCTTCCTTTTTCCATAACTTTATCTTCTAGTTCACCTATTCTCTCCTCTGCCTCTTCAATCCGAGCTGTCGTCGTTTCCATTTTGTTTTGCATTTCGTTTAAAGCGCTTTTCATCTCCTCGTGACTGTTCCTTAGTCCCTTGATCTCTGTAGCAAGAGATTCTCTGCTGTCCTCTATACTGTTTTCAAGCCCAGCAATTAATTTTATGACTATTATTTTAATTCACTTTCTGTTATATTATTTAAATCCTTTTTGATCAGTTCATTAGCTGTTGTTATTTCCTGGAGATTCTTCTGAGGGGAATTCTTCCGTTTGGTCATTTTGGATAGTCCCTGGAGTGGTGAGGACCTGCAGGGCACTTCCCCTGTGCTGTGGTGTATAACTGGAGTTGGTGGGTGGGGCCACAGTTAGACCTTATGTCTGCTCCCAGCCCACCGCTGGGGCCACAGTCAGACTGGTGTGTGCCTTCTCTTCCCCTCTCCTAGGGGCGGGATTCACTGTGGGGTGGCGTGGCCCGTCTGGGCTACTTGCACACTGCCAGGCTTGTGGTGCTGGGGATCTGGCGTATTAGCTGGGGTGGGTAGGCAAGGTGGACAGGGGCAGGAGGGGCAGGCTTAGCTTGCTTCTCCATAGGTGATCCACCTCAGGAGGGGCCCTGTGGCAGCGGGAGGGAGTCAGATCCGCTGCCGGAGGTTTGGCTCCGCAGAAGCACAGAGTTGGGTGTTTGCGCGGAGCGAGCAAGTTCCCTGGCAGGAACTGGTTCCCTTTGGGATTTTGGCTGGGGGATGGGCGGGGGAGATGGCGCTGGTGAGCGCCTTTGTTCCCCGCCAAGCTGAGCTCTGTCGTCTGGGGGCTCGGCAACTCTCCCTCCTTTTGTCCTCCAGCCTTCCCGCTTTCTGAGCAGAGCTGTTAACTTATGACCTCCCAGACGCTAAGTCGCGCTTGCTGTCAGAACACAGTCTGTCCGGCCCCTCAGCTCTTGCCAGCCAGACTCGGGGGCTCTGCTTGGCCGGGGAGCCGCCCCTCCGCCCCGGCTCCGGGAGAGACTATTTAGTATCATGGGAACAAACCAGTAATAAGCACATTATTGTTCTTGCCCTGTATTATCAAATATTTAAAATATAACCACTAAATTTATGTGGGGGTGTAGTTTACATGTTTGCATAGCAGAGTACCAACAAGGCTGTATTGTTTTTCCTAATTACAATAGTGAAATTTATTCTAAAGATCAGACTTCACATAGTATTTGCAAACTTCTGGTTATCTTCCCACCCAGAGATAACCACTATTTACAGTTTAGTGTTTATTTATTTTTTTAATAAGGTGCCCTGTCATTGGATATAAACCACTTGCTGAACACTACCAGTTCTATGCCTAGTCCCTATTATCAAATGTGGGCAGTCAAAGATCATACTGGGGTATGGGGGTGGAAGAGGATTTGGAAGTGACCACCTAGCTGGGACTTGTTCAGTTCAATGAGAATATTTTTTACTTTTAAAAAAATCAACAAAAGTATCAGTGTGAAGCTTTCTAGTGGATGGAGACAGCCACCATGTCAACATCAGTCTGTCCTAGGATCCAACTCATATACAGAACCTGGCTCATCTCCCTTTCCTTCCACCCCTACCTACTTTTATGCTCATCTCTGCCCTGTAGTTGGTCCAAAGCATCTTGTTGCTCAGATTTCCTTCCCTTTTTTTGGACTAGACCAAAAAAGCCAGCACAGCTGCCTGCCTAGGAACCCCATTGGGGCAATACTACCTTCAGGTCTTGGATGCACAAGCTTGAACCAAGTTCTTGGAAGATATTTTTAAAAATTTGTTTTCATTGTATGTGGGATTTAAGAAACAAAACAAGCAAGCAAAGGCAAAAAAGAGAGAGGGAGAAACCAAGAAATAGACTTAACTATAGAGAACTTACGGTTACCAGAGGGGAGTTGGTTGGGGCGGGTGGATGAAATAGGTGATGGAAATTAAGGAGTGCACTTGAGACGAGCACCAGGTGATGTATGGAAGTATTGAATTACTGTATCATACATCTGAAACTAATATAATACTGTATGTTAACTATTCTATAATTAAAATAAAAAACTTTATGGGACGCCTGGGTGGCTCAGTTGGTTAAGCATCTGACTACGGTTTAGGTCATGATCTCACGGTTTGTTAGTTGGAGCTAGGTGTCAGGCCCTGTGCTGGCAGCTCAGAGCCTGGAGCCTGCTACAGATTCTGTGTGTGTGTCTCTCTCTCTGCCTTCTCCCCATCACACACACTCTCTCTCTCCCTCTCTCTCTCTCTCTCTCAAAAATAATAAATAAATATTAAAAAAATAATAAATAAAACAAAAAACTTTATTGGGGCACCTGGGTGGCTCAGTTGGTTAAGTGTCTGATGTCGGCTCAGGTCACAATCTCACAGCTCATGGGTTTGAGACTCTCATATGGCTTTCTGCTACCAGCACAAAGCCTGATTCAGATCCCCTGTCCCCCTTTCTCTCTGCTGCTCCCCTGCCATGCTCACTTTCTCTCTCTCAAAAATAAATAAACGTTAAAATTTTTTTTTAAAAACCTACTTTATTAAAATCTGGTTTTTGGAGTGCCTGGGTAGCTCAGGCGCAGGTGCTTAAGGGTCTGACTCTTGATCTCAGCTCAGGCCATGATCTCATGGTTTGTGGGTTTGAGCCCCACATTGGGCTCTGCGCTGACAGAGTGGAGCCTGTTTGGGGTTCTCTCTCTTCCTCTCTCTGCATTTCCCCCACTCATGCTTTGTCTCTGTCTCTTTCCCTCTCAAAATAAATAAATAAACCTTAAAAAATTCTGGTTTACATCAATCTTGCAGTGATGCAACCTTCCATTTTATGGGATGGAAATTTTTTGACTCTATTTATAGCATTATGGTAGAGTTTGCTGGTAGTCCAATATTTACTAGGAAGTCATCCATTTCCTTTAGATTTTCAGTTTTGTTGCCATGGGCTTCCATATCACCTCTTATAATTTCTTCAGTATTTTACATTTTTGTTGCTATAATATCCGTTATATTCCCAAACTGGCCTTCAAAATCTCCTTTGAGGAATTTATTAAGGACTTCTCAGTGTCCAATAAATAATTGTTTTTGTAAGTGTTATATCACAAAATAAATGAATGTGGACTTAAGTTTCTTATATTATTCTAATGTTGTGCCTTTACTTTTTGCCAATTTAATTTGTCAAAATTCTGGAAGAATATTTAATCCTTTTATCATTATTGTGCTCTTTTTATAAAGAACTTGTATTTCTGAGAGATTTTGTTGCCTGTATCTGGCTTCTGTGATATTTGGTGCATATTCTCTCATGAAGCAAAGCTGGTATTGTTATAAAATATCCTTTGTTTTCAAAGTTTAATTCTTTTTTTTTCCTGTAAAGTATTTAAAGTTGTTTATTAGTATTTAATTCTTTGTGTGACATAAGGATGTATGTCATATTTTGTAATCAAAGATGGAAAGATATGATTCATGTCAGAGCTAAAGGTGTTTTAAATTTTCTCTTTCTCAAGGCCTCATCACAATTAGAAGTTTATAAATTATCTGTGTATAATTTGTTACACTCAGTGTAACGCAAAGGAGATGAGCTCATCTTTCTTTGTCAGCACTTATTATAAAACAATATAAAGACAATGCAGCTGAACTAATATTTAACAGATATCTACAGTATTTGCCTGTTTTTGTTTTCTCTTTTTTCTTTTTACCTTTGAACTACCTTCACCTATTTCTCTAGCCTCCCACCTCCTGCTTTTGGCAGCCAACAGTCTGTTCTCTGCATCTTTAAGCTTTTTTTATTTTAGATTCCACACATATGAAAGATCATACAGTTTTTGTCTTTCTCTGACTTCTATCACTTAGCATAGTGCTCTTGAAGTCTACCCACATTATCACAAATGGCAAGATTTCATTCTTTTTATGGCTGAAAATTATTCATATATATGTAAATGGAATATTATACACACACATACATGTATGTCAAGGGACACTTAGGTTGTTTTCATATATTCTCTATTATAAATAACGCTGCAATGAACATAGGGGTGCATATATCGTTTTGAGTTAGTGTTTTTGTTTTTTCTTTGGATGAATACCCAAAAGTGGAATTGCTAGATCATATGGGAATTCTATTTTTAATGTTTTGTGGAACCTCCATACTGTTTTCCATAGTGACTATACCAATTTACATTGCAACCTTCAGTGCACATGAGTTCTCTTTTCTCCAAATCCTTGTCAACACTTGTTATTTTTTTGTTTTTGTTAATAGTGATTCTAACAGGTGTGAAGTGATATCTCATCATGGCTTTGATTTGCATTTCCCTGATGATGAGGGATGTTGAGCATCTTTTCATGTATCTGTTGGTCATCTGTATGTCTTCTTTGGGAGAATGTCTATCCATTTCAGCCCATTCTTTAATCAGATTATTTGATCTTTTGCTATTGAGTTGTATGAGTTCTTTACATATTTTAGATATTAGTGCCTTATCAGATTTATGATTTGCAAGTATTTTATTGCATTTAGTAGGTTGCCTTTTTATTTTGTTGATGGTTTCCTTTGTTGTGCAGAAACTTCTTAGTATGATATACTCTTGCTTATTTTTGTCTTTGTATCTTTTGCTTTTGGTGTCAGATTTAAAAAATCATCACCAAGGATCTTACCACTAGTAAGGTCACAGGATACAAAATCAATATACAAAAATTTGTTGTATTTCTGTACACAAATAATGAACTATTAGAGAAATAAAGAAAATAATTCCATTTACAATTGTATCAAAAAGAATAAAATACCTATGAATAAATTTAACCAAGGAGGTGAAAGACCTGTATGCTGAAAACTATAGGACATTAATGAAATTGTTGAAGACACAAGTAAATGGAAAGATATTCTCCCCTCATGAATTCAAGGAGTCAATATTGTTCAAATGTCCGTACTACGCAAATCAATCTAGAGATTCAATGCAATACCTATCAAAATCCCAACGGCATTTTTCAAAGAAATAGAACAAATAATTGTAAAATTGGTATGGAACCACAGAAGATCCCAAACAGCCAAATCAGTCTTGAAGAACAAAACTGCAGGCATCATACTCCCTAATTAAAACAGTATGGTACTGGCATAAATAGAAAAACACAGAGATCAGTGGAACAGAATAGATAGCCTAGAACTAAATGCATGCACATATGGTCAATTAATTTATGACAAGAGTCAAGAATATACAGTGGGTAAAGAGCAGTCAGTCACTTCAACAAATGGTGTTGGAAAAACTGGACAGCCACATGCAAAAGCAGGAAACTTAACCATTATCTTAGACCACACACAAAAAATGAACTCAAAATGGATTAAAGAATGTATACCTGAAACCATAAAACTCCTAGAACATAGGTAGTAAGCTCCTTGATACTAAATTTTTAATGATAAAATTATAATTTTATAATTGTAATAATTAACATCTATCCCAGAAGGTAATTCTATGATGATGATATTCAGCTTTAGGTGAATGTTTATTTTAGAATTTGGCATTTGCCATTTTGCAAGATGTATATTTAGGGCATCTCTAGCAAAAGACTAATCACGAAGGTATGGTGAGTTTCTCAGCACAGAATGTAGTCACCAAAGCAGAAAGTGATAAATCAAGGATCCAATCATTGAAAATGAAAATGCAAATCAGAGTGAGCTACTGGAAAAGCTACTACATGTACATACTACACAATGTTGAACACCTGCCAAGAAGTTCCTTAATCAACCTTCCCACAGGCCCAAGTAGATTCAGAGATCAAACAGAATACACAAAGTATTTGGGGGACTGTATCAATTATCTATAGCTGCATAACAAGCCATCCAAAACATAATGGCTTAAAACAACAATCATCTGATTGACTTAACTCAAGATTCTGTGGGCCAGCAAGTTAGCTTGGGTCAGCCAGGTGACTCTGATTCTAAAGATTGTCTGGTTGTTATCTGTGTGGTCTCTCATCCTCTAGCAGTCTACCTGATTCTTGCTCACATGTTAGCTAGCTGGATTCTAGTTGGTGAACTAAATTCTTTTTCTTGATGGTAGGAGATACAAATTCACATTGTAAAGGGACTGAATACAAGGAGGGGTGAAGAATTTTGGCCATTTTTGTAATCAATCTACAACAGGTCCATTGGCTACAAATGTGAGGACTGGAGGATCTGGAGACAAGGATGGCCAGGTAGTTCTTTATAAGACATCAGCATTTAAATTTTTTCCCAAAGTAGCTGAAATGTTTTAATGAAATCTGTTCATTTTGAGTGGAAAATTACTTCAAAATCATCCTTTAGTTAATGTCTTCAATTGTGAAATTATCTTATTCATGCTTTTGAGGCTCCTCTCATAATTAGTTTATTGGAACATCACAAGTGCTCTGCTGAGAATGTGTTGTTACACTTATTTTCCCTTTGAGGAAACAGAACCCAGAATAGTGGTCCTCAAAGTTTGCATTAGAATCATTTTCACAGGCTGTTAAAAATAGAAGTTTCTGGTTTACACCCTAGACCTGTTCTATTAGTTGACATTTTGTGTTGCAAGCAACAGAAACTGTGTGATATAAGCAAATATCAGATGCATTGGTAAGTCAATAGTAGCTCACAGAGCCAGGAGGAAAGAAGAATAAGGTATAGAAAATGGGCATTCCCAAGGGAGGCTAAGGAGGTATCTGAAGAGGGCACCACTGGGGCCATTGCCAAATACTGTACTCAGGAGTCTACACCACTGCCCCAGGAAATTTTACACACTGGGTACCACCACTGACCCCTCCCTCTTACAACAGCTTCTCTGGAGATAGCGCTGCCACCACTACCAGCCAATGCCACAAGATTTAGTTTTCTATTAACCCAGCTTCATTGTGTTACTTGCTCCAGATTCAACATCTCAAGCAAGAGCATGTGATTGTTGGGAAAACTACCTTCAAAAGAGGCTTGGAAAATGAGTATCTCCTTTTCTCAGCTTCAATTCTAGAAGGTGAGCTCTGTTCCTTCCCAAATTTGTGGGTTAGGGAATTCTTCAAACATAGAAAGGTGGTCTAAATTCTAGAGTAAAGAAAAAAGATTAATGTCCATTCTATCTTGTGGATACAAAATTATGGTTGGAAGATATAGCACACATTATTGTGCTTCATTCTTATCCGCTCAGCTCTCCCCTTCACATATCATCAAAAGCTGCTTTACTTCAATATTCATTACTCTACCCAAGTACTGCTTGTCTGCCCAATGGCAAGCCAGAGTGCCTATAGTTTATGGCCCTAGCAGTAGTCATTCCACAGAGAATGGACAAGGAGTTAGTAGATTAATACTCCAACTAACTCACACCTCAGCTGAGATAATTCTGAGGCATATTCTTATATTAGCCCCCAGAGTCCCTTAGGAGGATGCAGATACAGTTTCCCACAGTGATGGATGTTGTGGTAACATACTACATATAGGATTTCTTCCTTTTGCTGTCTCACTTGCTGGCTTCTTTACCAACGTTTCCTTCTATCATGCTCCAATCACACCATTTGCACTTACAATTTGGTCTTAGGGTCAGTTTCTGGGGAAACTCAAACTAAAATATGGGTACATGGTATTTGAAAGTTTTAAAAAGTGATTTATATGATCCAAAATGTGTTCTGAAACCAAAACTTTGAGAACCAATTAACCTGACAGATGGAAAGGCTTGCCTAACTTTCCATTAATGGTCAGGATTCTATATCAAATCTTAAAACCAACTCTCTTCCTTTTTAGTTCTTCGGCCAGTTCTCTCATCACTAAATTATATTCATGGCAAAAAAAGTAGACTTTTATTTCCAGATGACTTTATGTGAGGAGGGATTTATGAGGCAACCAACATAACCATGCCCAGATTTCAAGAAATAGATAATGTCACTCTTGACTTATTCTTTTTAAAAATATAATAACAGTCGTTCCTCTTTGTTTCTTTTTTTTTTTAATGTTTCTGCCTTTGAAAATTCTTTGCATAGAATTAACCTCCAATATTATTGTTTTGATTAACAATTTTATTTCCATTTTAGAAAATCTGAAAGAGACAAATATAAAATGAAATACTCATCAAAGAATGAACCTTTATTTTTAAAAAAAGAACACTTGCTTTGTGATGTTTATAAAGAGAAATGTACTTGTTATTATTGTACCCTAATGTTAGTGGCTTGTCTTTATAAATGGTATTGTACAACAATATTTTTGAAGGGGGAAACAAAGGCAGAATGAAATACACAGTGGTGGCCCACAATGATTTATGAGTAATAGTATAAGAGGAAAAAACCCTATATATTAAATAAAATTGAGATGGAGCCAGAGATAAATAATTAGAAACCAAATGTGAGAAGAAATAACTACGATATATCCTGAGAGTATGGACAGAATATGTTTAGGGTTGTTCTTTTCATACATCAATTAAATAGGGAAAGTAAATTAAAACCTTCAGTAGGAATGAATGACTCAGTTGTTTGGCTTGGTTTTTCTATTAGATTATATTTTTCTTAAGCTATTTTAACCAACTTCCCAGGGATTTCCATCCATTTGAACCATGTCCTCATTTGCTTATACCGAAGGTTTTCTCAAATGTTCCAGTATGGCACTGGGGCATACATTTCTAATCTTTTATGGGATTGTAACTAGTGTCAGGACCTACCAGTAAATTTGATCTTGGCCTAGAATCATACAATTTCTCAGAACTTTGGTGTTTGCCTTTTAAATGACCATATACATAATAGTTTCCATTTTGCAAAGGTATTGTATGAACCAAATGAGATAGTATCTGTTCAAATACTTCATAAAATACCATACACATATTATCATTTATTGTTTTATTATTATTAGCAGTCTTCCTTGGTTGATGTATCAAGTACATGTTTACAGCATGGACTATGGGATCTGAAAGGCCTGGAAAAACCTTGATTCTTACAAGTACTAGCTGTGTTGTCTTGGAAAAATTAAACATCTCTTAGCCTCAGCTTTCTTATCTGGAAAATGGAGATAATAATGTTTTTCTTTGAACATAGGAAGTGCTCAAATAGAAGAGCAGATCAGTGATGATGATGATGATTATGATGATGGTGATGATTTGCCATAACTTAGGGGCTTTTTATGTATTTTTCTACTCTCATTACCCACTATTTCTTGGATCACTTTTCATAAGTAGTCATATTCAAAGTCAGATAACAATATTCAGGGCCAAAGTATGCACTTAAAGACTTATAAACTATTAGCTTAATATGTTAGCACTGGACATCAGTTTGTACTTCTGCAAGGTTATAAAAAATGGTGGTATCCTCATCTCAGAGTTCCCTATAGTTCATCATTATCAAAAGTATCAGTAAGCTACAGCCATAACAGTGCTGCATAACAAACTGCCCCCAAATCCTGAGATCTACAGTCATTGGTGTGTGTGGTGGTGGGGGGTTCTCTCTTCCAAACATCTCTCATCCACTCTGGACCAGTGGGATAGTTGGTGGCATGTACTTCTTATAGCACTGATAGAGGTGAATTATGTGAGTAGAAATATGTGTGATTTCTTAAGGTCTAATCTCAGACCTGGCACTTCATCATGTCTGTGCCATTACATTGACCAAAGCAAGTCACATGGCTGAGTCCAAAGTCAGGTGGGAAAAGGAAATATAAACTCTTTCTTTAGGGGTGCCTTGTGTGGCTCAGTTGGTTGGGCAACCAACTATTGATTTCAGCTCAGGTCATGATCTCACAGTTTGTGAGTTTGAGATCCACACTGGACTCTGCACTAATAGTGCAGAGCCTGCTTGGGATTGTCTCTCTCCCTCTCTTTATCCCCCCCTCCTCTCTATCTCTCAAAATAAATAAATAAACATTAAAAAAATTGTTCCTTTAGTGAGAGGGATAGCAACATCACATGGCAAAGGAATTGAATGCAGTGAAAAGTAATTAATCAGGGCAATAATGGCAATCAATAATAGTTATAAAAGACTAAACTAAAGTCCTTGAGAAGAGTTCAAGCCTTGTTCATCAATGAACTGGTGTTTCTTAGCATTATACTAGAGCTGAGAATATGCAGCCTAGAAGAAAGACCCCTCACCCCATATAAATGAGTTCAATGAAGAGCTATAGAAGATTGTAATTAAAGCCCATATAGGTCTTTGTAGTGAAAGAAGTGGTAGGCACATGTAATAGGTACCACATACCTATTCATGCTACTAGGTTTTGAGAAAATAGTTTTGTAGAAATCAAGCAAGCAGGGGTACCCCTATGCAATGAGGGGTAAGAGTGGTAAAAAGCTATCATTTTTTTACTTCTTTAGAAAGGACTTGAAATTCTTTCCTATTTATGGGAAATCCCTACATATGAGGACTACCACTGAGTTTTCCTACCACTACAGAAGCCAAAAATGCTAAACACTTTTCTAACCTCCTTGGCTGGTAGAGTGTGGCCACACGATTCCCAATCATTTGTACCCTCTCCAGATTCTGAAACTAATGGACAAAGAAGCACGGCCAATAGGTAACTCATTCATGTGCAGACAAAGCTACATCTACTTTCCATGGGTAGCTGTAGTCATAGCTCCAAGCAGTAGTGTAGTGTCCAGAATTGGTGATTTTGGCTATGCAATCCATTGTGCCTGAGTCCTGTGACAGTAATAACTATATCTTCACAGGGCCAATTCTGAAATTTTATTTTGGACATTGATCTTGACTCCAAACTGGGTTCTCCAGCTCTCATGGAAAATTGCAATATCTTTAAATACATTGCTTTGCTGTCTCAATTAGTCAATTTTTTTTCTTTCTTGCAGCTAAGACTGACATATCAGAGGGCTAGAGTAGAAATTGATAGAAAAGTCGAAGTCAGTGAAAAGGTAAAGTGAGATCAATAAATGAAAGAAAGATGAGATGGTAAAACCTCAGGCAAGTAATGATTGAGTTGGAAGAACCCTAAGAAACCAATGGGAGAGGAGTTGCAAGTCTTTAGCTTCTACCACAAACCATAACTTATATCAGTTTGGCAGCCTTGGCTGAGCTTTGAATTACTAGGTAATTTTTAAAAATCCCAATGCCATCACATCCCAGATAACTTAGATCAAAATCTCATATAATAGTATTTTTTAAAGCTCTCCCAATGACTAAATGTACAGCCAATGTGCATCCAAGGCTGATATAGGATTAGAGGAAGCTAGAACCATAGATGGAGAATAAAACAGGTGCTCCTGTCTGGAGTGAGGAATGAAAAGGAGGAGGCATAACTGATAATGACACAGGATGAACACACTGATTGGATGCATTGAATCATATATGGTGTCTAATACAAATTGCTGACCTCATCATGTCCCATCGTTTTTAATTCTACAGTGTATATCCAAACCACTCTTTTCTTCAAATCCACCTTCTGCCCTCTGGTCCCCCCTCTCTCTCTCTTATCATCTCTCATGTGGCCTATTGCTACCACCGTCCAGTTGGCTTTCCTGCCTCCACTCATCCTTAACTCCCATTCATCTAATACAATACTACCAGACCATAATAATCTTTATAAAAGGCAAATCTGATTGTGTTATTATACAGGGTAACCCAGTACAAGAGATTCCCCAAATACTTCCAGATAAAACCCAAACTTTTTAGTATGGTTTAAGAATCTTTATGCTTTGTCGCTACTTAAGTTCCCAGCCTCATCTTCTGCCTCATCCTTGATCTCCAGCCATCCCAGCACTCACTTGTTCCTAAATATATCATCATCTTTCACATCTTCATGCCTCTTTGTTGATATACTTATTCTTTCATTGAATTGGGTGTGAATGTAAGATTATCTTTTATGCATTTGTGGTTTACTATTTAGATTTTTTTAATGTTTATTTATTTTTGAGAGAGAGAGAGAGAGAGAGAGAGACAGAGTAAGAGTGGTGGAGGGTCAGAGAGAGAGGGAGACACAGAAACCAAAGCAGGCTCCAGGCTCTGAGCCATCAGCACAGAACCCGACACAGGGCTCAAGCCCACAAGCCATGAAAACATGACATGAGCTGAAGTCGGACACTTAACCAACTGAGCCACCCAGGTGCCCCACTATTTACATATTTTGATCCATGTAACAGCATTCACTGAAAAGGTTAGAAGTTTCTAGAATGCATAAACTCTGCTTTCTGATCTATAAAAATATTTTCTGATGATTCTGATGTGTTTAACAGTGATGAATTTGATGATGAAGGAAAATGGTACAATAGATGTTACGTGTTTTAAAAAAGGTCAGGATGAGGGGAAGTTGACTAATTTTTCATGTCCCAGGGAAAATGTAAATGAACCTTTAAGGAATAGAGAAAATGAAATAATTTTTGAAGTTGTAATAATTACATTATTCACTTATTGCCATAAAATGCCAGAATGGGTGATCTTTTATGTCTTCTGAAATAGATTATTTCACCAATGTGATTATTCCACCCATGTTTTTTTCCACTACTAAAATGATGTTCTAGCTCAATGTTTTATTTATGTTAAATCTGAAAACATCAAGTTTAAATAGCTTTGACCAGCAGGCAAGAGGGTTCATATATAATAAATATCTGATTTGGAGTGATATTTTCCAGTTTAAAAGAAATTCAGTGTTTTATTTCTTATAAATCATGAAAGATCCTAGATTCAGCAATGTTGCCTCATTTCAAAATGTTTGTCTTCACCTATGCACTCAGTCTTCACTATCATTTCCATTTGGTTTCAAAGGAAATTTTTAAGTGCCTATATATGCTAATATTAATTTATGTATTAGAGTAATTAAAATAATTTCTATATGTATGGAATTGGAAAGTGTCATTCTTAAGTATTAAAAGTATCTAATTTTTAATATTTAATCCCCAGATTTGTATGCAGTTTACTTGCTTAGAACTCTAAGCGCATGTAGGATACAATGACACATGGGGACCAAAAAGCGTTGGGCCACAACTGATCTCTGGTTTGCCAGCTCTATTGTCTATGCCCTAAGTGTCTTGTAATTCCATACTTATAACATTTTTTATTTTAAAGGAGGGTTTTCTCATTTTACAATTCTATTGTTCCAGTGTAGAATACCTAGCCGTAGGTTCAATTAAAACTGATCAATTTAGCACTTCCACATGTGAGGAGGCCTCAGCTGTAAAGTTCTCTCCTGAGAAATAGACCATGCTAAAACCTTGATCTTGTATTTCCCAGCCCCATAAGTGTGAGAAATAAATTTCTGGTGTTCATAAGCTCCTCAGTTTATGATAGTTTCTTACAGCAGCCTGAATGGACTAACACAAAAAGTTGGTACCAAGAAGTGGGGTTGCTATACAATAATAATGAAGCAGCAGAAAGAGAAATTAAGAAAACAATCCTATTTACAATTACACCCCAAAATAATAAGGTACCTAGGAATAAACCTAACTAAAGTGGTTAAAGAAAGAGAAAAGTATCACAATTCCAGACTTCAAGTTATATTACAAAGCTGTAGTAAACAAAACAGTATGGTACTTGCATAAAAATAGACATGTAGATCAATGGAAAGAATGAAAAACCCAGAAATGAACCTACAACTATATTGTCAATTAATCTTTGACAAAGCAGAAAAGAATATCCAATGGGAAAAGGACAATCTCTTCAACAAATGGTGTTGGGAAAACTGGACAGCAACATGCAAAATAAAGATATTGGACCACTTTCTTACATCATACACAAAACAAATTCAAAATGGATTAAAAACATAAATGTGAGACCCAAAACCATAAAAATCCTAGAAGAGAAAAGGGGCAATAACCTCTTTGACATCAGCTGTAGCAACTTTTTTCTAGACGTGCCTCCTGATGCAAGAGAAAGAGAAGCAAAAATGAACTGTTGGGACAACATCAAAATAAAAAGCTTCTGCATATCAAAAGAAACAATCAATAAAACTAAAAGGCAACATACTAAATGGGAGAAGATATTTGCAAATTATATGTCCAGTAAAGAGTTAGTATCCAAAATATATAAATACTTATAACTCAACACTCAAAAAACAAATAACCCAATTAAAAAATGGGCAGAGGACATGAACAGACTTTTCCCCAAAGAAGACATATATAGATGGCCAACAGACACATGAAAAGATGGTTAGCATCACCCATCATCAGGAAAATGAAAATAAAAACTACAATGAGATATCACCTCACACCTGTCAGAATGGTTAGAATCAAGAACAGAAGAAACAGCAAGTGTTGCTGAGGATGTAGAGAAAAGGAAGCCTGTTGCACTGTTGGTAGGAATGCAAACTGGTACAGCCACGGTGGAAAACATCAAAGAGGTTACTCAAAAACTTAAAAATAGAACTACTCTATGATCCAGCAATCATACTACTGGGTATTTACCCATAGAATACAAAAACACTAATTCAAAGGGATGCATGCACCCCAATGTTTATAGCAGCATTATTTACAATAACAAATTATGGAAGCAGCCCAAGTATGCATTGACTGATGAATGGATAAACATGATGTGATTATATATATATATATATATATATATATATACACACACACACACACACACACACACACACATATACACACACACACAATGGAATATTAGTCATAAAAAAGAATGAAGTCTTGCCATTTGCAACAACATGGATAGAGGTAGAGAGTATAATGCTAAGCAAAGTCAGTAAGAGAAAGACAAATGCCATATGATTTCACTTATATGTGGCATTTAAAAAACAAAACAAGTGAGCACAAGAAGGAAAGAGGAAGAGAGAGAAACCAAGAAACAGACTCTTAACTATAGAGAACAAGCTGATGGGTTACTATAGGGGAGGTGGATGGGGGGGTGAGTGAAATAGTTGATGGGGATAAAGGGGTGCAATTGTCATAATGAGCAATGCGTGATGTATGGAAATGTATACCTGAAACTAATATAACACTCTATGTTAACTATACTGGAATCTAAATTTTTTAAAAAAGAGTCTGCTTCTGCCAGATGCCACCTCACATGAAGGCTCCACTCCCTGAATTCTAGCACCATATACCTGACCACCTCAGGTGCAGGTTTTGCTGTGCCCAGCAAAGCCCCAGGGTATGGCTGTCTCAATCTGGATTTCAAAAGATGGAGCTACACAAGTCTGCAGTCATACAACACTGGCAGAGAGTTACTGTGGGGGCCAGGGTCACCACAGAGAGCCCCCACTAGGGCACAGTGGATCCACGCAGGTGGGGCCACCCTTGAGACCTCAAATCTGTAGAGCCACCTGTGTGATTGCTCCCTGAGAAAGCCACAGGCACCGGACTCCAACACAAGACCAGTATGTGTGCCCAGCAAAACTTGGGTGTGGGGCCAACTAAGAACCCTGGGGGGCCCAACTCCCACCTCCATATATCCAGAAGATAGGAGTGCAGCCTCAATGAACCTTAAAGTTTTGGACTTGTTCAGGACCTGTTACCCCTTTCCTCTTCCCCACTTCTCTCTTGTGTATTTTTTTTTCACTTTAAAAATTATTGAAATATATTTTACATATAATGTTGTGTAAGTTTAAGATATACAACATGTTGATTTGATACATTTATATATTTTAATACAATTGGCATTGTGGTGTTAGCATTTAAAAGCTTTCAGAATGAGCTTTCCTAAAATGTGCCACTTTGGCATGTAGATTACTTTTAGCTGAAGTCAATCAAGCCTCAAAAGAATCAACAAGAGGTTTTATTTACCCCTTACCTTTCTAAAATAATTTAAATAGCCTGGTCTAAAAAGAAAACTATCACCAGAGATATAACTACAAAAAATATGGGCTAGGTGCGGTAAGCTTTCTGTGTTCCATTGTCCCTGCTTGGCATGGCAAATATTTACCAAACATTTGTTCTTCCCATCTTCCTGTAAATTTGTCATCCTACCTACCCTTTGAAATCCCAGATCTCTACCCACTTCTTCTTAGCTCAGGATGGCATATAAACCTCAATTGCCTCACTGTGTATGGGTCCTATTCTTTTTTTATGGGGCTCTCATACATGTGTAATTCAAATGTTCTCCTATTAGTCCTTTGTCAATTAATAGAATAGCCAAAGGGACCTAAAAATGTAGATGAAAACCTTTTCCTCCACTATAATCTTTATCATATCTTATAATTATTTATTTATTTTTGTGTGTGGTGGGAATACTATTTATCCTTTTTGGAATTGGAGTCGTTATCCTACTCCTATCCCACCTTTGTATTTTGGAAGCACACAGCATGTTTGATTTCACAGGTTCACACCTGGAGAGCAATTTGACTTAAGATGAATAGTCTCAACCATATCTGATTTTGATGATATTTAGTTAAGACTTTAGACTTAGACTCCAGTTGGTGACATGTGAGAAGAACATGAATTTCAGGGGGCCATGAGTGGAGTGCTATGGTGTGAATGTATCTCCCTAAAATTCATATGTTGAAATCTTAATGCTTAATGTCATAGTATTAGGAGGTGAGGCCTTTAGAAGGTGATTAGGTAGTAAGTGTTGCCCTTATAAATGGGATTAGTACCTTTATAAAAGAGGCTTCAGGGACACCTGGGTGACTCAGTCAGTCAAACGTCCAACCTCGGCTCAGGTCATGATCTCATGGTTTGTGGGTTTGAGCCCTGCATTGGGCTCCATGCTGGTGATACAGAGTCTACTTGGGATTCTCTCTCTCTTCCTCTCTGCCCCTCCTCAACTCATTTTTTTCTTTCTCTCAAAATAAATGAATAAACTTTGAAAAAAAAAGAGGCCCCAGAGCGATCCCTTGTCTTTTTTACCATGTGAAGACACAGCAGGAAGTCCCTGGCTATGAACCGGGAAAAGGGCTCTCACCAGAATGTAACCATACTGGTATCTTAATCTCAATTTTCCCAACCTCCAGAGCTATGAGAACTAAATTTCTATTGTTTATAAGGTAAAAAGGTAAAACTGACCAAAATAAGAAGTATTAATGCCAGAAAAGGTGTGTGTTTGGGGGGGGGGGGAGGTGGAATTTGACATAGGAAGAGTTTTACATGAAAGGGAATTTAATCATTGCACATTTCTTGGTTCAGATGTGAACACTCTTTACAATGTAATAATTTTTAAAATATAAAATATAAACTTAACTAAAAATTGTGATATAACTAATTGCAAGCAGGAGAGGAGACAATGCATGATGAGAAAGAGATAAAATCCTCATCTATTTCAGAAGGAAGTCAATACCTGTAGGAGGTCTTCTATTGCTACTGCAACAATTTTACCACAAATGCAATAGCTTAAAACAACAAAATTTATTATCTTACAATTCTAAGCTCAAAAGTCCAGTATGGGTTTCAATGAACTAAAATCCAGGTATTAGCAGGCTACATTTCTTTCTAGAGGTACTAGGGAAGAATCCATCTTCTTCTCATTTGAGTTATTGGCAAAATTCAGCTTCTTGGAATTACAGAAGCAAGTCTCCTGTTTTCTTACTGGTTGTGAGCTTAAGACTGTTCCCACCTTCCAGAGGTCACCACATTCCTTGGCTCATGGCTGCCTCTCTCTCTTTTCAAAACCAGCAGTGGTGTTTTGGGGAAAATAGAGGGTAGAGGTAGGGGTTCTTTCTCATATCCATCTCTCTGATACCCTCTTCTGCCTTCCTCTTACACTTTGAGAGACTCATGTAATTAGATTGGGCCTACCCAGATCATTCAGGATAATCTCCCAATCTCAAGGTCCTTAACCTTTATGACATCTGCAAAGTCCCTTTTGCCATGTAAAGTAACAAACTCACAGGTTCCAGGAATTAGGACATGATCATCTTTGTGAGTTCATTATTTTGCTTGCCATGATATCTAGTGTCTTACATGGATTAATTTTAAAAAAAATATATACATATTATTTCCAAAGGAGAAGAAATAGCAAAAAAAAAAAACTGTAAAAAGTTTGCTTCTATAAAATGTGACTGCCTTGTGTGCTTGTGGGTGGGGACAGGAGGTTTGAAATAAGGTAGTAGTCTTTTTTTGTTAAAAATCCTCTATATTTTCATTTTTTAATGTTTATTTTTCAGAGAGAGAGAGAGAGAGAGAAAGAGAGACACAGAGTGTGAGTGGGAGGGGCAGAGAGAGACACACACACACAGAATCCAAAGTAAGCTCTAGGCTCTGAGCTGTAAGCACAGAGCCCAATGAGAGGCTCAAACCTGTTAACCACAAGATCATGACTTGAGCTGAAGTTGGACGCTTAACCGACTGAGCCACCCACATGCCCGTGTTAAAAAGCCTCTAAATGCTACTCGACTTGTTAAATCATGTGCAAGTACTACTTTGATTAAAATTAAATGCAATTTTAAAATAAAATAAAGATTTTCCAATAACTGTTTTAGAAAAAAGGAAATCAGGTTTGCAAAGAAGGATGTAGTTTAGGAAAAGGTACTCAACAGCTTCAGTTGTATATAATGTCCTTGCTAAAACTTAGGAAGGTGCAGACTTCTATATTTCTCTATGGTTTGCAGGGAAAATCTGTTTCCTGGTTGTCCGATCTTTTAAACGTAATCATACTTTTGAGTAAAATGGGGTGTTTGGGCCTACATGCCATAAACTAATGTGGATTTCAAAACAACACACGATTCTTCACTCTTCTGGTGTCCTCAAAGTGAGATTTTTGCAGCTGTTCCTACTAAGACATTGAGTCTGTTTCCTCTCTCTCTGAACCTGTAGGCTTGGGATGACTTCCCACTGGGATGAAGTAGGAATGACAGTGTGTCAATTCTAAGCCCAGTGCCACAAAGGGTCTTGCTTCTGCTCTCCCTCTCAGGCTTAAGTCTGCAAAATAAAAACATACCTAGGTTACACTGCTGAAAGATGAGAGATTACATAGAACAGAGACAAGCCATCACAACTCAGGCCATCTTAGACCAGCAACTCAAGAAAAAAATGCCATTTTTACTCCTGAAATGTTTTTTTTTTAATCAATATTTTATTTCTGATAGCATTCTATTCTTTTGTGAGTTTCTAGAACAATTTTATATACTTTTATGACAGTGCTTTTTCTACCCTCTAGAATCCTGTTTGACTTCCAAAATTGGAAACTCATATTCAAGAGATAGGGATTAAGAGGACCTTTTCCTAGGATAAAGCACAGTATTATGAGGGCAGTAGAAATATAAGAAATGCTTATTTCTATAACCATATAAAGTAGCAACATTTAACTCAAAGAGAAATTGATTTTTCCTTACAATGTGAGGAAGAGTTAAAGAGAGAAAACAGAAAGGTTCTTCCAGTGTTTTTTGTAGTACTTTTTAGAAAATAATATTATTACATTCCTAGAGAAACATAAAGAACAACATAACAGTTGCTTATAATCCTGTTTCCCAGAGGTAGTTAATATTTTAGCACATTTATTTCCATGTTTTGGATATGATTTTGCATAGCTTTAAAATATTTTATAATGCTTTATATGCTTTTTTCCATAAAAATAAATTTTAAGCAGTTTCCTATTAAATTTTTTCTCTAAAATAATTTTAATACACATATAATATTCCATTGGGTCCAGTTTATAACCCAATAAAATTATTATAATTTAGGTTCCCTTGCATTGTAAATTGATATAAATACTATGTTGATGAACATTATTATGCATAACTCCTGAATATATGTTCAGAAAATATGTTTCTAATTATTTTATTAGGATATACACAGAGAAGTAGAATCATCAGGAAAAGAGGAATTAATATTTTTAAGGCTCTTGTAACATATCAAATTGTCCTCCCAAAAAGGTGGCAAAAGTCCCTACTTCTAACTGCAGTGAATGAGAGCTTCTTCACTAGTATTAAGTACATGCTTATTTAAAATTCTGGGATATTTTGAAAGAAAAAAATTACTGCTTTAGTTTACATTTTTATTACCAATACCATTAACTAGTTTTACAAAAAATTATTACTAATTTTCATTTTCATATTGGAAGAATTTCAAAGTATATTTCCTTCATTTATTGAAAGCATTTTAATTCCTGTGAGCTCTTTGTAAATTGAAAATTTTAATCTTTTTTTCTCACATTTCTTGCATATAGTACTCTGGTTTACTGTCTTATTTCTAAATTTGATGAACAGAAGACTTACATTGTTATGTAGGCATATCTATTGCAATTTCTACTTCATTTTTTTTACTTTCAAGTTAGAAAACTTTTATTTATCCCAAGATCAGATAATTATTTGGCTATTTTCTTCTATGCTTTATATGTTTTAATTGGGGAGGGGAGCTTCTGAATATTTAATCAGTGGGTAAATGATAGCTGCTAATAATTATGTGTTTAGGAAAAATGAATCACCCCAGGAGATCTGTAGTAAAGGAATCTTTCTTTCTCCTCTTTTAGGAAATATACACTTATAAAATTGTGATGAAGTTAAAAGATATTTAGTTTAACTTAGTAGAACTTTTTTGTCATACAGTTGGGCTTTTTCTCTCTAATCCAGAGAGATGACCTAGATTCATTATGTTTAACAGAAGCCAGTTGAGAAAAAAGTAAAATCTGTTTCCACATCAGTGATCAGTCTGACCAATGTGAAGAGAAATTGGGAACACACATACATTCAGGAGGATGGATGGACAATATAGTCTGTAGGAAGTTGGCCTTGATGTTTTTTGTCTTAATAAAATCACTTCCTCCTCTTAATTGCTTCCTAATGACTTCCTAATATAACAAATAATTTTATTTGCTCAAAATATCAGCTAAATCCATACTTTATTGCAATATGCTTGGATATCATTGCAATAAAATTTGAGCTAGAGTAAAATAACTTATTAGCAGCTTTGGAGGTTTTATAGAAATTATGTATCTCTACCTACTCCCATCTCTAGAACAGTTTACAGAAGTTTAGATACTATGAATTCAACAAATCTATAATTATTAAAGGGGAAGTACCAAGTAATGAGAAAAAAGGGCTGGGAAGGAGATGAAAAAGACAAGAATGTAGTAACTAAGGTAAAAAAGAGTCAAAGGAAGCTATATTTAATAAATTAAGTAACCCTAAACTTGCTGGAAGCCAAGGGAGAAAGAAAAAATATAAGGGTTACAAATATAAGGGTTATCTAACACAGGGAGACACACAAAATAACCAAGGGAGACCAATGGTAGCTCAGAACTCTGAGAGAAACTGAACACATAAATAGGGAACTAAACAGTGTAATGAACTCAACTTTCAATAGCAATTTTACAACTATAGAGACCTTCATATGCCCATTTTTACATTGGTTCTATGTAAAAAACGAAAGCATAATGTTAAAAGTGATTTTGTGAAGGCATTTCTTGAAGAATCAGTTGAGAAGATAATATTGAGCAAAGGGAGGATTTACAATGAGGATCTATAGCACAAAGAATGGTTGCAGGTATTGGGGCTAGTTAGTAGAATTGGGATTTGGGAATTCAATCAATTCAGCAGCACATGTACATGTTAGTTGAACATCATGGAAAGAGGCATAAAGCCAAGTTGGGGGAGAAGAGAAACGGTAAACTATAGGAAGCCTGTATTTTGGCTGCAGTATCCACTGTCCACCGTGTTCTTTCATGTGGTTCAAGAATCTGCATTATTAATGGGTACCTTTTTACTTCCCACACAATAAAGAGGTAGATTCTCTTTTTCTAGCCAGTGATCAGGATACAGAATTAAATTGAACTTAGATGTAAGAGAAGTTATTTATGAAAACGATCATCTTTTGACAGAGTTGACATTTTTAACTTGGGACCCTCTCTTCTAATTTCCCTGGATTCTTATATAAGCCCACTTCTATCTATTTCTCCCTTATTTTCTGGCAAAATTAGGCACATTTTTTACTAAATATATACAAGAATGAGAGAAAATACATATTCGTAGGTACATGACTTAAATACAATTCTATATTCAATTTGGATAATCTCTTCATATGAATACCTTTTAAATTTCTTTTTAGGGAAAATTTCAAACACAGAGAAAGTACAGGGAAGGGTATAATGAATCCATTAACTACCCCCTTGCTGCACCAGTTATTGACATTTTTGTCAACTTTATTTCACCTATCCTATTTCTAACTTTCCCCAACACTATTATAAAATTTTCAAATATAGAGAAAATTAGAAAAAATTGTAAAATGAATCCTCCTATGTCCACTACCTAGAGTCTACATTTTTTCTTATACTTGTTTCATATATATCCTTCCTTTCATCTATCTGTCCACCAATCTCTCTTATAGTTTGATGTATTCCTTTTTTTTTTAACATTTCTTTATTTATTTTGAAGGAGAGAGCATGTGGGAGGGGCAGAGAGAGACAGAGACAGAATCCCAAACAGGCTCTGCACTGACAGTGAACACTGACAGTGCAGAGCCCGATGTCGGGCTCGAACTCATGAACTGTGGGATTCTGACCTGAGATGAAATCAAGAATTGCACGCTTAACCAACTGCATCACCCAGGCACCCCTAGTTTGATGTATTTCTAACTAAGGTGTACACATCAGTATATCTCTCCAAAATACTTCAACTAGCATATTAGTAATAGAGCTTAGCATTTGTTCACAGTTCCTTATTTTGAGGTATATTTTACATACAGTGAAATTCACAAATCTTGTTTACCATTTGAAGAGTTTTGACATATGCATACACCCATGTAGCCCAAACTCCTAAGACATAGAACATAAACTTCACCCTAGAAAATTCCCTCATGCCCCCTTTCCAGTCAATTCATGTCTCCACCCTGAATCTAAGAGACAACTACTTTTCTGATGTTTTTCACCTTAGATTAATTTTCCCACTTTTACAACTTCATGTAAATGGGATCATGTAGTATGTGCTCTTTTGTGTAAGTTTTCTTTTGCTCAGCACTAGGTTTTTGGCATTTATCCGTGTTGTAGGTACAAGGAACTTATTTCAATCCCCTTCCTAAAAAAATTTATTTTGATGAACTATTTTAAAGAAACCCCCAACATGATGTCCTTTTGCCCATCAATGCTTCATTTCATCTGAATTCTTGTTTGCACATAAGTGTAGTCTGCCTCCTTTTTTTTTTTTTCATTATAATCTTTTCACTTACTTCCTTCTGGGAAGCCACAAGTCACCCAATAGTTTTGCCTGCATAGACTCCATGGTGCTGACATACTTAGGTTACTAGACACTTTCTGATAATAGCATGATTAAGGAAAATGTAACATTTTTTTCTTGCTGTTAACATTTTTTGCTATATTATTCTTTTAAATTTTCCAGAGAACCATTTCTTTTACTTCCCTAGATCTTTCAAAAAAACTTTCTGCCAACTTAGTTTTCCCACTCCCATCTCTGTGTGCATCACATCCAAATCACAGCATTATTGCACTCATCTGTGCTCTATAACAGGAACTCTTTTACATGAATGATTCTATTCTCATGGATCCTTTGCTTCTGTCATCCATAGATAGAAAAAAACCACAGCAGTTAGAGTACAGAATCATGGTGGGCTAAAAGTGTAATTTTTACTCTACCTGAGAGCCCCTCCTTTTCCTGAATATTTTGGTAAAACTTCTAAAGATATTGTTTTTTACTTTGTTAATGTGAAATATTTTACTCTCAAATTTCAAGAGATAAGCTTCTGAACTGAACTACCAGCAGTTTAATTGTGGGACTGAGAATGAACAAGGTTAGTCTATGTTCCGCTTCACCACAGATGTCAAGTTAATTAGTAAAAAGCCCAGAAGGAGCAGTTTGGGGATTTGATTTTCATCACCCAATGGAGAGAAAAACATCAGCTACTGAAAGAGTGTTTTCAGTGTGTCTGCACCCTGTTATTCGTCCACTTAAAATTTGACATCCAGAATAAAATGCACCCTCTTGGGGGATAACATGTGGTGGTAAACACATTTGCTTCTTCTTTTGTGAGAAGTAGAAAAATGCAAGTGACTTACTTACTTCTAAAATATACTGGCACCTAAAATTTTAAGCAAAAATAAAATACAAAAATCAAGATTTTATATATTTTTAATGTTTATTTTTAGAGAAATAGAGAGCATGAGCAGGGAAGAGGCAGAGAGAGAGAGGGAGAGAGAATCCCAAGCAGGCTCCACGCTGTCACCACAGAGCCTCACATGGGGCTCAAACCCACGAACCATGAAATCATGACCTGAACCAAAGTCAAGAGTCTGACACTTAACTGACTGAGCTACCCGAGCACCCCCAAGATTATATTTTTTAATATCTCTTGTATAATTATATAGTGTATTACATGGTACAATTAATACATACTTTAAGCAAAAAGTAAATAGTATATTCTTTGAAAAATAAAATAGCTTGAACCAACTTACCATAAAACATGTTAAAATGTCTAAACTGGAGACAATTGTAAAAATGAGTGTCCCAGGACTTGGTAGATTTTCCCATCCTCTATTTAGAAATGGCCACAACAGGGTGTGTAATAGCACAAAATTGCTATGATAATGGCATTCCACTTTGGCATAAAAAGAAATGTCTGTTGAAAATAACATTTCTCCTCCCTTTTCCCATGTTTCTATCCTCTTTTCCCACAATGTTTCTGTTCTGTACCTTAACAAATGCTTGTTGAAACAATAAGTATAAATAAGTAAAAACTGTATGGACAGAATAAAAGAATAGAATAATAAAAGCTGGCAATTAACTGGATCTATCATTGAGGGGGTCAACAGACTATGCTTAGGTTCATTATCATTTCTGATGTGTTCAAAATTCATGAAGTATACAGAGTAAATGAGGCTCAGTAATGTAGGCTCAGTAATGTTCACTGATTTGTCCAAGGTCACAGAACTGTGAGAATCAGAACTCTAACGTTGGTCAACTGAGCTTACAATCTAATTTCCTTCCTCTTATATCAGACATTTCCTTTAAAGATAGAAGACATATACACACACAAGTAATTATGATACCAGAGACAACAGATAATGTATATGCAATATAGAATTCCACACATCATGTTCAGGTAGGATTAACAGTAAGCATCTGGGATGACATTGCATCAGTCCTTTCTTATTGAAGAGATAGGCTGAATTTCTCTCCCATTCCAAAACACTTATGGTTTCTACATTTCTATTTAAATGAAATGTGCAAATGTTTGTGTGTCCTTTATAAACATAACTTCCTGTTGGATTTTAGGAAGATTCTAAAATGACTTAAATGACTTCCTGTGTATTAAATAGCTCATGAACAGCAAGATCTTGATGAATTATGTGTAATCAAAAACACAAATTCAAGACATGAATTTTAAAACTCCCCTAAGACACACATGCTTCAAAGAAGCAGAAGGGAAGATTAGCTCACTAAAAAATGTTATGGGGTTTTCCCACTTCTTAAATGGTCACAAATCCCATAAAAGTTCAAAGGTCTAACACACAATATTGCCTGTTAGTACATTTTGCCCTCAAGCTCACTTTTGGACACATTTTTAATCCTTTCAAGGCTTTAAGGCAAATGATAGCTAGACATACACTAGAGAGGCTGAGAAGTCTGCATCAAGTCCTCCCTTCCACAATCCATGATCTGATGGTTATTGTCGGATATTGGCCTCCAGAAAGTGAGGTCACTGGACTTCTTCAGCCAGTGTCCCGATTTTGTATGTTTCTATATGGAATGGCAAAAGAAACAAGGACACAGTACCACTAACAGAAAAGCAATGTTGTAAGCCTGGAGTTGTGGTCAGAGGAAGTTTGCTTTTATCACCTCAGTCTCCTCAAATCACTACTCACGGTCCTTCTGTGTTCTCTACACCCTCAATGGGGCTATTAAACACCATGAGAAATTAGTTCCCTTCCTATTAGTTCAAACAGTCTTGGCGTAAAGGCCCCTGAAAAACCCTTCCTTCCTCAGCATAACAATGCCCCAGGAACAACCCAGACTTCTCAACTCTCCACATTATTTCTATCAGATGTAGCTGTGGTTCTTCTGCTAGAATCTTCTGTGGACTTCTGTGAAGCTTGTGAGTGCTGGCAGTCACTGTCCTCAAGCCCCTAATCCAAAGCTGGTGCACCAAATATGGAAAGTAAGATCCAATAGTTAGGAAAGAGAGAAATTGGAAACAGTTAAAGTGATGTAGGAAAATGGCAAGATGAGCACAAATGTCAAGATGTGAGTGAGAGGAAAGGAAACAAAGAGGCTTATGTGGAGAGGAGGAGATGACACACTGCCTCCTGAGAAAATGTTCCTTGCTGTATGAATTCTTCAAAGCCTTTGGGGATGCTCAGGAAACATTTACTGAATCACAAACCTCAATGGAAGAATTTTAGAATATTTATTCCACTTATATTAGGAAAAAATAATCTTGGGTATGAAACTGATCAAGCTTCTTAAGTCAACAGGCCAGCTTTTTGCAACAGACAAGTATACATTGTATATAAGGAGTATGTACTAAAATACATACTTTTATGATAATCAAATTCTAGTATTAGATGTCCACCGTTTTTCTTATAATAAAAATATAATAAAGTTGGTATTTTTCAGACTCCATACTTTCCATATTTTTAATCATCTTTATCAGGTTTAATCATCTTGTGGCCAATATTATTCTCTAGTCATTGTAAAGCCAGACAAAGAGTGAAAATGATATTATATATTTGCTGATCTTTGTAACTGGTAGATTTTGTAGGTGTGAAGATGTCAGTATTTATAGGTTAATTGTTTTAAGGTTGAAGGCATCTCTCTACTTAACATTTTGTATGAGAGGAGAAAACAGGCAAAAACCTCTTTGACCTCAGCTACACAAACTTCTTACTATAGTTATCTCTGGAGGCAAGGGAAACAAAAGCAAAAATGAACTACTGGGACCTCATCAAGATAAAAAAACTTCTGCATAGTGAAGGAAACAAGCAGCAAAACTAAAAGGCAACCAGTAGAATAGGAGAAGATATTTGCAAATGACATATTAGATAAAGGGTTATTATCCACAATCTACAAAGAACTTATCAAACTCAACACCCAAAAAACAAATAATCAAGTGAATAAATGGGTAAAAGACATGAATAGACACTTCTCCAAAGAAGACATCCAGATGGCTAAGAGACACATGAAAAAATGCTCAATATCACCCATCATCAGAGAAATACAAATCAAAACCACTATGAGATATTACCTCACACCTGTCAGAATGGCTAGAATTAACAACTCAGAAAACAACAGATGTTGGTGAGGATGCAGAGAAAGGGGAACCCTTTTGCACTACTGGTAGGAATGCAAAGTGGTGCAACCACTCTGGAAAACAATATAGAGACTCCTCAAAAAATTAAAAATAGAACTACCCTATGATCCGGCAATTGCACTACTACTAGGCATTTATCCAAAGAATACAAAAATGCTGTTTCAAAGAGGCACATGCACCACAATGTTTATAGCAGCACTATCAACAATAGCCAAAGTATGGAAAGGGCCCAAATGTTCACTGACTGATAAACGGATAAAGAAGACGTGGTATATATACACAATGGAATATTACTCAGAGATCAAAAAGAATGAAATCTTACCCTTTGCAACAATGTGGATGGAACTACAGTGTATTATGCTAAGTGAAATAACTTAGAGAAAGACAAATATTATGTGACTTCACTCATATGTGGAATTTAAGAAAAAAGAAACAGATGGACATGGGGAAGGGAAGCAAAAATAAGATCAAAACAGAGAGGGAGACAAACCATAAGAGACTCTTAAATACAGAGAACAAACATAGGGTTGCTGGAGGGGTGTTGGGTGGGGGGACGGACTAATGGGCAAAGAGCATTAAGGAGGGCACTTTTTGGGATGAGCACCGGGTGTTATAAGTAAGGGATGAATCACTAAATTCCATTCCTGAAATCATTATTGCACCATATGTTAACTAACTTGGATTTAAATTTAAAAATTAAAAAAAAAAATAATAGCAATTAATACCAATTATAATAAAAAAATTTGTATGACCTCCTGCAATACTACAGTAGAAATTTACATTCTTGATTTTCCTCAGTATTTGCAATGAAACTATTATGGTCTTGGAGAAAACCAGTTTGGGTTTCTTATAAACCCGACTTAAATCCAATCAAGATAAGAGGTGCCTGGGTGGCTCAGTTGGTTAAATGTCTGACTTTGGCTCAGGTCATGATCTCATGGCTCATGAGTTTGAGCCCCATATAGGGCACTGTGCTGACAGCTCAGAACCTGGAACCTACTTTTTATTCTGTGTCTCCCTTTCTCTCTGCCTCTCGCCTGCTCGCTCTCTCTCTCTCTCTCTCTCAAAAACAAATAAACATTAAAAATAAAACAATGAAAATCATGTCTGTAAAGGTGAAAGGACCAGAGAGGATTGAACACTTACTTACTCTGAGCTAAGTGCTTTCATACAGATTTCCTTTAATTCATAAAGCAATCTCTTCCAGTTAGCTTTATCCTTCTTCACTTGAGAAAACGGAGCCCCACATTGCAAAACAGTCACAGAACCAGTATCTGAAGTTGTATGTCTCTAATTCCAAGATATATTCCTCTTTCACTATAACCTATGATCTTGTTCTATAAAACAGTGTACTATTGGTCTTGTTTAGAAAAGAAATTATACACTACGCCAAAATATTCCTTCTTTTGGATCTGTCCAGCAGAAGGGGAAGATGCAGTGGGTGTGTTCTGTAGCCCTTCACGAATTAACTCCTGTATATACTTCTATGGAAAGTTAAATGGCCATTTAAAGCTTTCAACCATGAACTATTACTTCTAAAATGATTTTTCTTTCATTGTATTTAACATCCCTGCATAAAACGTTAACAATTATACCGTTATTCAGAATTCACATTACAAAGTATATTTATACATAATAAAGTATTGTGACTGAAGATTTTTATCAGTATTTTGATTTTTGGTTATGACTTGTTTTGGCCCCATGGGGTCTCCTTTTATGAGAGCACAATTTGTATTGTTACCCATATTTGGTATTAAATGGTACATAACTTTTGAGGGGTTGCCCTGCAGTAAGGTTTCCACAGAGATTTTATGGAAGAAATAAGCTGCAAGTAAACTGGAATACTTGTAATCCTGAACGTTGCAACCTTAGATTTAAATTAAGCTTGTACTTAATGTAATGACTATATTACTTAATAGTAAATTTTTAAGTAAATTTTACTTAATTTAATTTACTTAATTTAATGACTATAACGGACAACTTAATAATGATAGTGTTGCACTTTAGCTAAAAGTCCAGAAATATAAAAATAAGAAACATCAGGACTTAAGGAATAAATCTAAACTAGTTAGAGAAACTGCCCACTCTATACCATTTCACTCCTAAAATTGCCTTTATATGCATAACAAGTTGTAGATCTTTCTTCTTCTCTAGGGAAACCTACTTTTCTCTCACAACAATTCTACAAAGCTAATTACTGCCACAAAGATGTATAGTGCAGAGAAAGGTATTGATCTTGATAATCCTGAGAAAAATAAAACACTGGAAGTATTTTGTAGAAAACTATTGGTTTGGGTCAATTTTGTGTGAGAACATTGAAATATACATATATGATGCAAACAGGTAAGCATTTCTTGACTGTTTATGTATCAAATACTTTGAAATAGCCAGTTGCCCACTTTTGAGTTGGAAGACATAATATGTCCTTTATGAGACAGAGGTACATTCTGCAAATAAAAAATAATTTCTCAAGTGTTATAGGTGGACATATGGTTGCATTGATCTAAAAATGCTTAACTGAATTAGACATCTAGAAACTGGGAAAATAATTATCCTGGTCAAAGGTTAATATGTTGCACTGCAATACTTGGCACCAAGAAGTACATTCTAATCATTTTTGGTACCACAATTGAGTATCAAGTCCAGTAGTGGGTGTGCAGTTGATTGTATGCCAGTGGCAGGCTGCTGAGATGCTATTTTAGTTGGGGCCAGCTTGCAGTTATTATAATGATTTGACACCTCTGCCCAAATTTAGTGTCAGAAAAGTTGAAATCTCATTTCTGAGGAAGAGTATCTGAGGTATGGGGGTTGTGCTTTCTGAATATGACTTGTTCAATTTAATTTTAGAACAAAAGCCACATAGTTATTCCAGTTGTATCAATTTGATCCAAATGCTTATGAAGCGGTCATATTCAACACACAAAGTTTCTGGCATTTTTTTGTTGTTGTTGTTGATGAGGGGCTCCTTTTGGAAAGTGATGAAGAAAAGATTATATTAGCTTGTACAGATCTTGGATTCTATCACTGGTGATTTTGGGGGGTGCCATTTCATCTTCTTACATTTTCCCTATTTATAAAATAGTGACAATCCACAGTCCTGAAACTTTATAAATTTTCAACGTTTTTTTATTTATTTGTGGGACAGAGAGAGACAGAGCATGAACGGGGGAGGGACAGAGAGAGAAGGAGACACAGAATCGGAAACAGGCTCCAGGCTCTGAGCCATCAGCCCAGAGCCTGACGCGGGGCTCGAACTCACGGACCGTGAGATCGTGACCTGGCTGAAGTCGGACGCTTAACCGACTGCGCCACCCAGGCGCCCCAAAACTTTATAAATTTTCTAAGACACCATCTTCCAGTGTAATTTCTATAGTGTAAACTAGAACCTATCTTACTTGACAAAGTTCCTTTCCCTGAATTTGCGTGTGTGTGTGTGTGTGTGTGTGTGTGTGTGTGTGTGTGAGTTGACTACCAAATTAAGACTACAATGTATCTGTCCTTTTCCTCTCCTTTTGGTCCCACAGCATGCACTCTTACATTCCTCCCTGCAGCCACTTTCCACTTAACCTCTCAGGATATTCTTATAAAAATGCAAATCTGATTATATTCTCTTCCCCTACTTTCCAAGCACCAAAGCCCTCCTTCCAAGACAGAGGCTGGGGAGATGGATGGCCTTTGTCTAATAGCTAATTGGAAATTTTCAAGAGGCAATTTCAAGCTTTAACCAGGTCTTTCTGTAGCTAACTGAGTGGTCATTAAGAGGTATATGGCTTAGTAATAGGCCATTTCTTATTCTTGGCAGGCTCAAGCAGGTACAATTTGAGAGAAGGGGATAATAGAAAGGAAATAACACCGCTTTGCATAATTATGTACTGTACTAACTCCATTGTGAAAGATGTGACCTTGTAAATTATGGAAACTTAGGGAATTATATTGCCTTTTCCTTCTTATAGGGCTTGTTTGTACTGTCTCCGCCAAACAGCATTTGTCCTCTGAAGACTATAGGTGAGTGTATGTGAGTACACATAAGTATGTCTTCCAACAGTTAACCATTGAGCAATCGGAAAAGTAGAGATTTGTATGCAACTCATGCTGGTGGGAGGAGCTCAAGTTAGAACATAAGAGTGGTGCCAATGCACACCTGGATGTTTCTATGGGATGTAGAATGTCAAAGATTACTATGGATTGTCCTGCAGGACCTTTGATCACAGTTACAGATTTAATAACTCATATTTAGGGAAACTGGTAGGAGCAGAGAGATATATCCTGAGTTGAGAATAAAACATGTGTGCAATGGAAGGCTGTCCTGAAAGGTCAGTAAAGATTTGCAAATGGATATTAGAAGGTTCTCTTGAAAAAGAAGTGAATCTGAGAACATGGGTGTGGAATTTGGACACCCTTCCCCATATACATACTAGGTGCTTTCCCTTTGGGTTATATAGGTAAACATATTTGTTGTGCTCTTTTAGATTTTTTCTTTCCTGCTCCACTATAATTCTCAACCATTAAAGAAATTCTAATATTCATATAGATTTAAGGGGTGGAACTATTGGGATAATTGGACAGAACAAAAGAGGAAAATGTGTTCTTCCTCATTTCTCTTTCACTGGGGCCATTTGAAGGTGCTGCAGCCCATCAGGGAATTCTGCCTAAAGTCCAAGCTTTAACTGCAGTGGAGTGAGCACAAGTGAGGCAGCACAGAGAAGTGGCTTGCAATTTACAACACTGAGGAAACTTGTATGTGGACCAAGTCAGAAGCCAAGTCAGAAAAGCCCTCCCCTCTCTCCAAACTGCAGAGGAAGTAAATGCTTACTAAAGATGTCAACTGCCATTTGCGTTGCTGATTTCGTTACTGTCTGATCAGACTCTTCTAATAGCTTCCTACTGCCCTTAGAAAAATGGACAAAATACTTGGTTGTCTATAAAGCTTTACAAGATGGTGCCCCCACCTTCCTTTCACTCCACCTGTTCTACATGTGCTAAGGCATCATTTTCTCTATGTTAGGACCTTCACACGGACATGCCTTATTTCTCTCCTTTCAGTAAACAAACTCCTTCTTAGTCTTTAGGCCCCAGAGTAAAAATAACCTCTTCAGGAAGGTCTTTTTTATGGTCCTCAGATTCTGTTAAATCCCCTAGTTCTGAACTCCATAATTCTGCTTAATTAAGATCTATCGCAATTAGTCAATGTTTCTCATCTTTGCTAGACTCTAAGCTCCTTGAGACAGCTATTATGTCTGAATAAATCAAAATATGGCACCCCCAAATATGCTACTTTGGCAAAAGGATTCTTTTGAACGAAGGTAATTAGCTCTCTGCCCTCCCCCTTTCTATCTAAAAGTAGGACATAAATTTTCATTTGTAAAGGTGTATCCATGTCTACCAGGAAGAGAACAACTACAGAGATAACTGGTAGCACCTGAGATAACTCTTACCTGCATAACAAACCTTAACAAACAACCCTTATTTACCATACATTTCCTCCCCAGACCTTCCCATAATTTATCTTCTGCCCTCCCACCAGGAATCCCCAAACCTCTTTTCTTTTTTCTAGCCTAAAATGGTATATAAGCCCCAAATTCTAACACCTTATTGAGCCAAATTTCTTTGTGAGCTCCCATAGATACATATGTAATTAAATATTTTTTTCTCCTGTTAATATGTCTTTCATCAGTTTAATTCATAAGGTCCACTATTCCATTCCTATTTATGTCTTGTTCACTGTCTTGTACCCATCCCTCAGTGTCTAGTCAAGTGCCTAAAATCTAGTAGGTACTCAAAATTATTTGTTAATCAACTGAATTAATCAGAACAACAAACAAAAACATATGTGAAAAATTATAGATTTTATTATTAAAATTTTTTTAATGTTTTATTTATTTTTAAGACAGAGAGAGACAGAGCATGAGTGGGGATGGGGCAGAGAGAGAGGGAGACACAGAATCGGAAGCAGGCTCCAGGCTCCGAGCTCTGTCAGCACAGAGCCTGATGCAGGGCTCAAACTCACGAACTGTGAGATCATGACCTGAGCCGAAGTCGGATGCTTAACCAATTGAGCCACCAAGGCGCCCCTATAGATTTTATTATTTAAAATAACAAAGACTTGGATATATTATACATGTTTAACATTGGAGAAGTGACTAAATTATATGCATATGCTAGAATATTATTTGTTTACAAACCATTTTTAGACTATCGATAAAGATCATTTCAAAGTTTCTTATTTCTGCAAATATATTAAGTGTATTAAGTATTAAAAACATAACTGCTTTTCATCCCTTTTCACCATCAAGTACAAATATCAGTGTCAGACTTTTAAAAAGGTTCTGACTTTTTCACCTCCCATTCATTTCAAGATATACTACAATATGCAATCGGCCCTCATCACTTTTATCATCTGCAACGTCCTTTGAACTATTTATTCTATTTGATTTCTGCTGAAGTTGATGCCATTGGGCAGTTTTACTTTCAAAACTACCATTGTACAAACTACTACAATAATTCTGGAGGTCAAGGGAGGGGGACTAAATGGAAAGGAGCAGGAGAAAACTTTCTGTGGAGATAGAAATGTTCTTTATCTTGATTTGGGTGATCAAGATAATATTTGTACATTTTACTCTATGTTAATTATACATCAAAAAGTCTTGCCATTATTTGTTTATTTATTGTACATGAATGCTCATAGCAGCTTTATTTTATTTTATTTTTATTTTATTTTAATTCTAGCCTAGTTAACATACATTACCTAGTGCTCCTCATGATAAGGGTACTCTTAATATCTTCCATCTATTTCACTCATCCATCCTACCACCTCCCCTCTGATAACTACCAGTTTGTTCTCTAAAGTTAAGACTCTGTTTTTGGTTTGTCTCTTTTTTCTTTGTTTGTTTTTTAAATTCCACAATCCAAGTGTTGATCGAAAGATGAATGGGTAAGGATAAAGAAGAAAAGGTGTGTATGTGTGTATACATTGTGTGTGTGTATGTATGTATGCACACTATTACTCAGCCATGAAAAAGAATGAATTCTTGCTATTTGAAACAATATGGATGGATCTAGAAGGAATAATGCTAAATGAAATAAGTTAGTCAGAGAAAGGCAAACACCATATAATTTCACTCACACATGGAAACAAAACAAATACAAATGAATAAAGAAAAAGTGAAACCAAAAAAAAAAAAAAAAAACCAGACACTTTTGTATAGAGAACAAACTGGTGGTTGCCAGAGGGGAAGTAGGTGGTGGTGGGGGGGGTCAGGGGTGGGGGGGTATAAAATAGGTGAAGAGAATTAAGAGTTCACTTATCTTAGGGGTGCCTGGGTAGCTCAGTCAGTTAAGCATCCAAATTCAGCTCAGGTCATGGTCTCACAGTTCATGGGTTTGAACCCTGTGTGGGGCTCTGTGCTGGCAGCTAAGAGCCTGGAGTCTGCTTTAGATTCTGTGTATGTCTCTCTCTCTGCCCCTCCCTTGCTGGCACAGGGGCAAATGAATAAATGAATAAATGTAAAAAAAATGAATAAATGTAAAAAAAACCTTTTTTTTAATTAAAAAAAAAAAGGAGTTCACTTATCTTTATGAACACTGAGTAATGTATAGAATTGTTGTTACTATATTGTACACCTAGAACTAATATAACACTGTATATTAATTATACTGAAATTTTAAAAATAAAAAAATTTTAAGAAGAAACAATAAGCAAAAATGCAGTGATAAAAAAGTTCACAAAATAGGATTTGATACTCTTGTATACTTTGGATAAATTCCTAGTAGTGCTAGGGGCACACGTACCCTAATGTTTATAGCAGCACTTTCAACAATAGCCAAATTATGGAAAGATTCTAAATGTCCATCAACTGATAAATGGATAAAGAAGATATGGTTTATGTATACAATGGAATACTACTTGGCAATGAGAAAGAACGAAATCCTGCCATTTGCAGCAATGTGGATGGAACTGGAAGGTATTGTGTTAAGTGAAATAAGTCAGTGATAGAAAGATATCATATGCTCTCACTCATATGTGGAACTTGAGAAACTTAACAGAAGACCATGGGGGAAGGGAAGGGGAAAAAGAATAGTTACAAACAGAGAGGGAGGGAGGAAAACCATAAGAGACTCTTAAATACAGAAACAATCTGGGGGTGGGGGAGAGGGGAAAATGGGTGATGGACATTGAGGAGGGCACTTGTTGGGATGAGCACTGGGTATTGTATGTAAGTGATGAACCATGGGAATCTACGCCAAAAACCAAGAGACCACTTTACATACTGTATGTGAGCTAATTTGACAATAAATTATATTAACAAAATAGGATTTGACATAATAAATAGATGTTATTTTAAGATGATATGTGATCATTTATAAACACCAAGGAAAAATAATAAAGCATTCCATTCATTCCTTAAAAATAAAATAAAATTTCCAACTCTGATTTTTTTTCCATTCTCCCTCTTAGTTCTCTAAGTTTTTTTTGTTTTTTTTGTTTTTTTTTTTTTTTTCGTATAGTAAAGCTCTGTTATTAGATAGAGGCACATTTAGGATTGTTAAGCCTTCTCAATATATAGACTATTTTTCTATTTCTTCTTTTCTTTTAATATTTTTTCATATTTGTTTATTTATTTTGAGAGAGAGAGAGAGAGCATGAGCAGGAGAGGGGCAGAGAGAGAGGGAGAGAGCCTCCCAAGCAGGTTTTGTGCTGTTAGTGTTAAAGCCCAACATAGGGCTCCATCTCACAAACTGCAAGATCATGACCTGAGCCCAAATCAGGAGTTGGAGACTTAACTGACTGAGCCATCCAGTGCACTTTTCTTCTTTTCTTTTAAAATATCCACTTTATCCCTGGTAACACTTGTAGTCTGCTTTTTCTTAGAGAAGTCTACTTTGTGTGATGTCAGTATAGCTTCATCAGCTATCCTATGCTTCCTGTCACTTTTTGTTTATTTTTATTTCTTTTCATGGCCAAAAGTCCTAGAAAAGATGCTTTGCTTATCCTATAAGATTTATTGAGCAGTATCCCCTAGTAGCTCTTGTTTTAGATGGTACCATTCAAGTCATTAGAACACCATAGGATTGTTTTTCCCCAGCATTCAATTGAGCTTTCCATTCAGTGCCTCTCTTAGGCTGTGTTGAGCCTTAACATGGTGACTACTTTACACCTGAATGATGTTTCATTTCAATAATATAATATTCTAATCAAGATTTAAAGTGAATCTAATAAAAAATGTACATACACAGAACAAACTGATGGTTGATGGGGGTGGGGAAGAGGGGAAAGTGGGTGATGGGCATTGAGGAGAGCACTTGTTGGGATGAGCACTGGGTGCTGTATGTAAGCCAATTTGACAACAAATTATATTTAAATAAATAAATAAATAAATAAATAAAGTACATATGGTTTATGGTGAGATTCAGCACCACAAAATGCACCACAGAATAATCCTCCTTGTTCCCAGTTATTTTGAACAAACAAATGCTATTATGATTTGAGGAGATTGGTGCCCAAGAAAGTGACTCCAAGAGGTCCTAGAGGAAGAAAAGTTTCAACATGCATGCATGCTTTGAATAATGGAGAACAATGTTGTGGATGTTAGGTCACATACTTGAGCGTGGTTTCCTTCTGCTTAGGCTAAGATAGCTTAAAATCAGATCTGTTGTAACATAACTGATGATGTGGCATTATAATATAGTTTGCTCACAACTTATATACTCATTGATGCATAGACACAAGTGAAGGACTCTGAATTGTGATGGCAGCTTTTTATGTGAAAAATCTCTCAGGAATTTAAATGAGAATGCATTATATATTCACAAACTCCAATTGGTGCTAAACATCCTATAACAAACTAAATCTATAAGTCTAGTGACAAGTAAGACACAACAAGCCGTAGAAGAAATTTTTAAATATGTCCACAGTTGTACAGGTGAAAGAAGAATGGTTAGAAGCATAAGCACTGGAATAAGACAGAAATGGTTTGCAATCTGGTTGTGTGCTCTTAAGTACGTTTCTTAATCGAAGATTCAGTTTTCCTATTTGCAAAATAGAGATAATAATGGTAATCTGATAGATTTTTGGTGAGGATTAAAAGAAATAATCCATTTAAAATACTCAGCACAGTTCCTGACACATGGTAAACATGCAAAAATTTGTAATTTTTTATTATCATCATCCCCTTATTATTATTGTTATTATTATTATTACTGTTACTAGTACTATGTTTTAATGGTCTAATCACCAATGACATCATTAAAGGAACTTTTACTTCCAGGAAAAGGAAAATGAACACAGAAGTAATGTATGAGATGAAAGAAAGAATGCTGAGCAAATAAAATGGTCAATACATAGGTAAAATTAAGCACATATTGATATCAATAGTATATAATTTTCAGAGTTAAAGACAAAAATAGAATTATGTGGTTTAAGGTCAATAAAAGCATAGGAGTTGTGAGTAGGGAGTGATTAGCATTTAAGCTTTAATGTACTTGAATTATTCGGGAAGATAACATTATTGATTTACTTTAGACTTGATAAATAAGCATATGAAAAATTCTAGGGTAATCACAAAAAGATTAGAAAGAGTATGTTTTCCAATCTAGTAGAAGTGAAAAATTGGAATCTGAGAGAATAAAAGCAAAAACTAAAATTCAATCAATGCATAAGGAAGTAAGAAAGAATTTGAAGGCATTATGCCTATGTGTACTACTTCAGCCAGATGGACAAGATACTCAATAAAGGTTACATTTTTTTTGGTAGAGTAGGAAAATACTGAATAGGTTGGCTTGTTTCTGAAGTTCAAGAATGAAATGGCTTATATAATCCAAATACCTGGTTCATTTGCAAATTAGAACATGGGCAATGATGTCCTGCTCCACAAGTTCTCCTTGACCTACCCATCTGAATTCAACACATCTTGCTTTGAAGGAATCAGACTAAAGTGAGTTGGATCCAAGTGAATCTGAAGCAGCTAAGAAAGTCTGACTAGGCTTAGACCAGAAAATCTCATACTCTTAGATCCTCTGTATATTAGGAGTTACTCTTAAGATCCTGGCTAGAACCAGCTCCTAATTCTACACTACAGAAGATCTAAATTATTTCTTGACAGATTTCCAGGTCTTTACAAGTCAGCAGACAGGTGGTAAGCTAAGATCCCCTAGTTACCCACTAGAATGTAAAACCTATGAGAATGAGAATTTTTGTTTCATTCACTGGCATATTCCCAGTCTATGGATAAGTGTCTGATACATAGTGGGTTCTCAATAAATAGTTTCCCAATTAATAATTTAATAAATGATACAGTTAGCATTCTATGAAAGGTGACACCATGGGATGCTAGAACTAAAAGGATCATAGAGAACATCTTGTCCAACACCAGTAGTTTACTTTGCCAAAAAGTTGGCCAACACAGTCTCCCTGGACAACTTCATTCTGTATAATTGTTCCGAGAGCCACATGGACAATGAAACACTTATGTGTTTCTCTAGCACAGGCCAATTTCTGGAGCATCAAACTCATGCATAGAAATGTTATTGATATTTCTAGTTAGATTCCTACAAACACCTAAACACAACATTCCAGTCAGGCTCATTAACTCCTGCTTTTGAGGGTAATGATTATAAAACTGATGTATAGCAGAGTCGATCAACTATACACCAAATAATTTTTTTTCATTTTGGCTTCCAGGGTAGCAGCTGCTCATGCCCCAAAAGTTTGGTTTATTTATATCTTATTTACATTTTAGCCCATATTTCCTAATCTAATTTGTATTCTCCCTAGTCCTAGTGCTTTATTTCTTATTTATTTAACTACTTTTTTCCTGCGTATTTTCTGCAAGCCACTTCAAGTCCTTCATGGTATTCAATAAACTATGAATTAAAAAAAAAACAAACTTACAATCTCTTCCTGAAAATTTGTTCCCCTTCATGTATTCTCTACTATGGATTTTCCAGGCATCTCATTTTTCTGGCTCTATCATACGAGCTTCTCCATTGGTCCTCCTGTCTCTCTTGAGTCTTTCTCATACCTGGTTTATATTCCATAAAGTTGCCAGAAAAAGCTTTCTAAAACACATCCTTGGTGATATTCCTTGCCTGTTCTAATCCTTTCATTAATGATCCTCCACTCCCTAGGAATGAAATCTAGATTCCATTGTATGAAAGTCAAGGCCAACCTTTGAAGATATGCCTCTGAATGCAAATTTCTTACATCTGCCAGGAATTCCCCATGCTGTTCTACATCCACATACCTCTACATAAGCTGTCTTCTGTGTTTAAGCACTGCTTTGACTAATCAAGTTCTACAGCCTTCAGGACTCAGTTCAAGAGTAACTAATATCTCTTGGGGAGACTTCCCTAAACCCACTTTATGCTATTTTTTATAGAACCCATGTACCTTCTATTTTCCTTTCATATAGCTCTTATCCCACAGTTGCACAATTATTTATATCCATCCTTCTCTATTGTTCTATAAGTTCCTCAACCACACTGTTTTCCATTCATAGTTTTCACCCAGAGCACTTAGGGCATTGCCTGGCACATAGGAGGTGATCCATAAATTAATACTGAACACAATAGCCAACATTTATGAAAATATACTATGGAGCAAGCCTTATTCTACTCATAATAACCACAGGAGATATTATTATTAAACCCATTTTGTAGATAAAGAAACTGAAGCAAACATATAAGTAACTTACCCAAGGTCACACAGTAAGTCCTGGGGCCAGGATTCAAACGCTACAATGTGGCTCCAGAGCCACTGTTATTAAATACAATGAGATACCCATATAGTAAATGATTCAAAATGAACAAAACAGAGCTGCAGAGAATTTAAGGGACATCTCTCAAACAAATAATAAATCAGTGGTAGGTATTCTAAGATAGACACATATTAATTTTAAAGATCAATGATGTTGTTGGATGATAGTTGATAGTAGGCTTCAAGTTCTGACTCTGCCAGAGTAATCAGTAGTTTTGACTGTTGTGTTATTAGCAGACTTCTTCAGGAACTTCACTAAAAATGAAATAAATCTTAATAGAATTTTAGTTTAGGTTTCAATGGAACCCCTAAATGACAGCCACAGGGAAAATGCTTTCTTCAGGTTCCAGGTCTGCACCTGAATTGTGGCAAGTGTGTGATTATACACATTACTTAACCTTCAATGTCTTGAACACATTACAAAATATTTGTGTTAGTTTGGGTCTTTTGAGGAATAGATGCCAAGAAAAGATTAAATGCTCAAGAAATGTATTAGGGGACATGCTTCTGACAGAAAATGGAGGGGCAGCTGGGAGAGACTGGAAGAGTCACTAGACTGCAATGCAGGTCTGAACCCAAGGGAAGGACAGAGTGAAAGAAGGAAGTTTGAGTGGAAGCATCTTAGTCTGCAATGCAGTTCTAAGAGAGTCTGGCAATACTATAAAGGAGTCCGTGAGCCTAAGTCACCCCTGAGAGGAGTCCTGCATCTTCCAGGAATGTGCTTGCTTTAGTACCCTTGCTGCACTCTGTCATTAGCTGGGGATGGCCCTGCTAAGCTGTCATTGACTGGGAAGTGTGGTTTTGGAGCAGAATGCAAACAGATTTCATAATGCAGCAGCTAGGGCAACAAGGCAATTGAGCTCCGCAGAGTAGAAGATCCAAAAGGCATTCTCATGGCCACCACACTATTTCATTAGCCTTCTGTCTTTGAAATCGGCTAAAATCTTTGTTAAGTTTTGCTCTTGAGTTACAAAAGTGACTTACCAGCCTGATTTTTGCAAGGACCACAGGTTTTTAAAATTCTGGTGAAAGGGAAGAATATTATAATACTGTTTTTATTCATAACACATTAAAATCTAAGGAACTGACTTTACAAAGGACAAAAGAACCACTATTTCAGAAATTTAATTTGTGTGTCTTTAGGTAAGTTACTTAATATATTTTATAGTATGTTGTTGGATTTCTATTTAAGTGAAATTATTAAATGCAAATTTGCTTCTAACAGTTCCTAAGGTGGAGGAAATAAGTGAAAGAATGGGTGTAGAACATTGGGAACCAGGTGCTTTCACAAACACCAAAGTAAATATTAGCACTCTTCTTCTAAACTAGACTATCTTCTGAGACTTGACTTCATCTTCCTCTCTCTAATTCCATATTTTATTTCTTCACTATATTATTATGTTCTCCACTATATAAATTTGGAGAATGTTTTTAGAAATATAGACAATCAAATCAATCAATATTAAAACAATATAAAATCCCATGATCTAAAGATAATTACTGTTGACATTTTGGTATGATCTAACATTTTCCAATGAAAATACATACATGTAAAAATTATAATCATACTATAATTAGTATTATGTAATATAATTTTCATTTCTCAATTACAAATGTTTTTCTATTGAGTAAATATGGATATGAGTCATCATTTTTGATGGCTGCATGGTATTCATGCTTTGTATTATGTACTCAAAAATATTGGGAGCAATTTCCTATTGTAAAACATTCAGACATTTAGTTTGTTTATGGTTCTTCACTATTAATAAGTAATGCAGTAAAATATCTTTATGTATGTGTCTTTTTAACTTGTCTGATTAGTACTTTAAGATTAATTCCTCAAAATAGAATTGCTCGTTCAAAGAGTATGAAATTGGGGCACCTGGGTGGCTCAGTCGGTTAAGCGTCCAACATCAGCTCAGGTCATGATCTCACAGTTCATGAATTCGAGCCCCGCATCAGGCTCTGTGCTTACAGCTCAGAGCCTGGAGCCTGCTTCAGATTCTATGTCTCTCTCTCTGCACCAGCACCGCCCCCCCGCATCTGCCTTGCTTGTGCGCTCTCTCTCTCTCTCAAAAATAAATAAGCATTAAAAAATTGTTGTTTTTTTTTTTTTTAAAAGAGTGTGAAATTATTTAAGGAAATGTGTTAGGATATAAAACACCTTAAAGTTATGTCTTGAGTGGTGGTCAATATTAGCAAGAAAAAGTTTAATTTTAACTGTATATTTCCCATTTTTTGAGGAATCCAAAAGATTTAGGCCTGCTTCTTGTCATTCCAAATAATGGTCTCTTTTTCCTTTTTGGTGGCACCAGGGGAGGATTCTGAGAACCTCAAGCAGATATACAACCTCTTCAGGATAGAACTAGAATGCTAGGGAAGAAGAGACATGTAGGAAGTATCAAAGTGACCATAGAAAAAGGGACAAAAGATTGGGGGAACAGAGAAAGAGATGATGAGGTCTCTAAGATGCCATATGAAGTATATTCTGTATATACTGAAAGATAACCTAAAGCAAATGAACATTTTACACATCCTGGACTCTCTGTATGTGTGATGATATAATAGATAAATAGGATTTTTCTTCTAGTGATTGTTCCTAAATAAGCTGCCAAACATTAATAAGCATAACAAAAGTATTACAGATTGTACAAGACACTGGTTATTTGTTCACCAATCCATGTTCTCTTCCTTCTGGTCACATGACTAAACTACTTTTCCCAGAATCCCTTGTAATTGAATTCTGGCCAAAGGAATGTGAGCAGAAGTGATGTATTTTACACCAGCCTGACTCCGAAATCTTCCCATTGTTTTCCATGTTCTCTTCTTTTGTCTGATGCTGGAGCTACATGATAGAAGAAGTCATTGGTCCATTACACTCCCTGTAGATGATGATTTAAAAGGTGTTCTCATAGCTACCATAAGAGAAAATGGGGGGACATTCTTGGCAATTCACTAGGTCAGTAGATGTAAATGAGGGCTGTTCTAGTAGAAAAATGACATAAGGATACTTTCTTCATGGCCCACACTTTAGAAACCTAATGGTTAAGAACATGAGCTTTGTAATGATGATAAATGAGATTGAAGTAGTTTTCAAACTAGTCTCTCTAATTTAAATATCACTGGTTCCTTGGGAAACCTAGTTAACCTCACTAAAATTCAGTTTACTCAATGGTAAAATGGGAATATAACTAATATAACTATTGCAGTTTGTTGTGTGAAGAAAAAAAGCATAAAGCAATTAATATAAAAAGGGCTCAATTAATGATACTGTTAGTATTTTTCTAATTTATCTGAAGAGACCATGTACACTAAAAAATATTGTTCATGCCTTCCAGCTCCAATTTACACAATGCAACCAGCCCATGAGGTGTCAGCATTGCAGATCTCAGGACTGGATAGTGGCAGACAGACCTCTGAATCAGAAATAACTGGGTAGAAGAGTTGACATTTGAACAACAATTAGTAGAGCAACCTCACCTCTACGGGGATAGCATTGTTTAAGGAGATTGATTAGCTCTTTAACAAGACAGGGATGGATAGATTCTCCAAGTTAGGTCAGAATTTTTTCTAGCCTGATACAAAAGCCACTAACTGGCATTTTAATAAAACCCTTTCCTCTCCTTCCCATGTCTGAGCGCAAGAGACAGCAATTCTTACACCTACAGAGTATATAAAATGGTTTCAGAGAGTAGGCATTTTTAATCCTCTTGCAACAATACACAGAAACAAAATTAATGGAATTAGATATAACTCTGTACATTAAATTAAGGATACAGGTTATAAACTAGTCAGATATGTCTGAGGGAATTTTTTTTTGCTAATATGCATCATTTCAAAGGAAACACTTAAAACTCTTAATTCTTTTAATTTACAAGTTTTCTTTTGGCAGTAATGTTATAGATAAGCCCACTCTGTAAACATATATCTACCATACTACTAAACCTGACAGATTTTTATAATCATAATTAGCTAAGAATGCCCTTTTTGAACTTGGGTTGATTCCAGCTATTAATTTACTCCCTGGAGAGTAAACCTGCCCAACATTCTCATTACCTGTTCTTGTGAAAAAGTAATTTACCCACTGGCACCCCCAGCACTCTTCTCTACAAGCTTTTGGCCTCTTGTCTCTCAATGATCCAAATGTGTGTCATGATAGAGGAATTTTTTTTTCTCTAATAGATGATTTTTTATTAGTCTTTTTACAATATATATATTGAGATATAATTCACATACCACACAGTTCACCCATTTAAAGTGCACAATAAATGATATTTAGTATATTCACAGAGTTGTGCATCTATCACCGCAATCAACTTTAGAACATTTTTATCACTCTAAAAAGAAATCTTGTACCCCTTAGCTATCAGCCTCAATTTCCCCATCTCTCTCAGACCTAGGCAATTACTAATCTACTCTATATATTTATGGATTTTCTGATTATTTACATTTCATACACATGGAATCATACAATATGTGGCCTTTTGTGATTGGCTTCTTTCACTCAGTATAAGTATTTTCAAGGTCCATCCATGTGGTAACATGTACAAGTACTTCATTTCTTTTTACTGCTTAATAATAATCTATGGTGTGGATATGCCATATTTTATTTAACCATTCATCAGTTGAGGGACATCTGGGTTGTTTCCACTTTTTGGCTTTTATGAATAATGCTGCTGTGAACATTTGGGTCCAAGCTTTTATGTAAGCATGTTTTCATTTCTCCTGGGTATATACCTAGGACTAGAATTGCTAAGTCATATGGTAACTCTAAGTTTAGCCATTGAAGGAATTGCCAGACTGTTTTCCTAAGTGGCTGAAACATTTTACATTTCAACCAGTGGTATATGAGAGTTCTAATTTCTTCACATCCTTGCCAACGCTTGCTATTAGCTGTCTTTTGGATTATAGCCAATCTAGCGTGTGTGAAGTGATATCTCATTGTGAATTTAATTTGTATTTCCCTGATGATTAGTGATGTTGAGCATTTTTCCTTGTGTTTATTGGCCATTTGTATACCTTCTTTGGAAAAATGTCTATTCAGATTATTTGCTCATTTTTAGATTGGGTTGTTTGTCTCTTATGATTAAGTTGCAAGATTTTCAAAATATATTCTAAGTTTTTTTATAAGATATATGATTTGCAAATTTTTTTTACCTATCTACTTGTCGCCTTTTCATTTTGTTAATAGTGTCCTTTAAAGCACAAATTATTTTAATTTTGATGATGTCTAATTGTTCTGTGTTTTTCTTTTGTTGCTTGTTTTTGATATTGTACCTTGACTAATCCAAAACCACAAATATTAATACCTGTTTTCCTCTAATAACATTATAGTTTCAGTTATTACAGTTAAATCTTTGACCAATTTTGAGTTAATTTTTATATATGGTAATGAAGTAGAGATCTAACTTCATTATTTTGCATGTGGATATCCAGTTGTCTTGCAACAGGTGTTGAAAAGACTATTGCTTCCCCTAGTGAATTATCTTGACACCCTTGACAAAAATCAGTTAACTATAAGGGTTTATTTATCAACTGTAAATTCAATTCCATTGGTCTATCAGTCTATCCTTATGCCAGTACCACATTTTGTTGGTAATTGTTGCTGCATGATAAATTTTGAAATTGGGAACGTGAGTCATTCAACTTTGTTCTTCATTTTTGAGATTGTGACTATTTCGGGTCTCTTTAATTTCCACATGAATTCTGGGATAAGCTTGTCAAATTCTGCAAAGTTGGCTGGAGTTTTGATAGGGATTGCACTGAGTCTGTAGATCACTTTGGGGAGTATTGCTATCTTAACAATGTTGAGTCTTCCAATTCATGAGCATTAAATATCTTTCCATTTGTTTAGATCTTCTTTAATTGCTTTCAACAGTATTTTGTAGTTCTCAGAGTATATGTTTTGTATTCCTTTGTTAAATTTATTACTAATTATTTTATTCTTTTTGATGCTGTTATAAATCTAATATTTTGATTTGTGAAAGTTTCACAAAAAGCTATTTCTTTGAATTTCAGGTTGAAACTTTAGAAGTAAAAAATTACTACAAACAATAGAAAAATCTCAGTTCTAGCTTACCCCTTACAAAGGGATGCTCAAGCAGAGCAATATGCTGTCACATTTAAGACATGGCACACTGTTCTAGTTGCTAAGAGTATCTCTATCAATTACTGTTTGCAAGGAAGCTTCTATTAATAGGTTGTTTAAAAAACAAACAAACAAACAAACAAAAACAACATGGGGCTCAAACTCATGACCTTGAGATCCAGAGTCTCATGCTCTAACAACTGAGCCAGGCAGGTGTCCCAAGGCAGCTTCTCTTCAGACTTAGGAAGAGATGAGGTTTGCGTTGAGCTTCTCAACTCCTCTTTCTTTAGAACCTTATCCACACTTCTCGAGAGTCTCTTAAGTCATGCCAGCTTTCTCGGTATTCCTTTGTTAACCAGTGGACACCAATGTGATCTCCTACTTAGGCTCGCTTTTGTTCACCACAATTCTGAACCCCCTACTACTCATTCTACCAGTTCCCACTTTAAGCTTTCTGTGTGATATTCTTCTTAGCATAGAAAGCAGCGTATTAGAGGGTTAATGTATTGCTTTCCAGAGGTAGTGGAAGACAATGACTAGGGGATAATAGGGGCAGGAGATGTGGCCACAAATGCAGCATCATAGGTCAAGTGATGCAGGAAGACTTCAGTGATAGATGCATTCACACACGCAGAGGGAAGATACAAGAATAAGGTCATGGAAAAATGGCCACAAATAGGAATCAAGGCAGCAATAGTCAATAGGGAAGGCTGAGATGTCATCAAGTGCAGGGGTGAGGGCAGGCTAAAAACATAAGTCTTTGAACAAAGGATAGGAGTCAGCAATGGAGCCAGACCTTGAGACACTAGCAAAAGAAATGACTATCAGGTCTAGGCTGCTTCCCTAAGTTACTAGCAGTTAAGTTCCTTTCCCTTGAGGTGCTCCTCCAAGTTCTTACAGAACCCAGGCTTCTAGTATCTGTCAGGTTTTGATATGGAAAGCCTAATCAGTAGGCAATATCTATCCCTTTCTCCATCTTTATCACTCTTTTCCTATTACTATCTCTATCTATAGCTACATTTATGTATTAATATCTATATCTATGGATAGCAATATTAAGGGATTTATTATAGGAATTTTACCCTATGGACTTATGGAAGCTGTTAAACAGCCCATGTGAAGCTGTTGCTTTTGACTCTCATGCTGGAGTGCAAACTCCCAGGGCCAACATTCAAGAAGGGAAGACAAACGTGAAGGAGGAGAAACAAAGATAAATTAGAACCTGTAAGGCTGAGATGAAACCTACACAGATGAACTGGAACCATGTTGGTCTCTCACCATGACCTTTAAGCCTCCATCTTTGATGATGGGGGTGGGTTGCTTACTCCCATCTCAAGCTAAATCTCAAAGCTAAATACTCAACTGTCCCAGGAGTTGGAAAAGCCATACAAGTCAGGAGCTAGAGAATCTGTGAGCTCAGCTACTGCCTCACATCAACAGGGTGAGGCAGATAAGAGAGAACCTGTGTGGGAGTGGCTGGGTGGCTCAGTTGGTTAAGCATCCAACTTAGGCTCAGGTAATGATCTTATAGTTCATGAGTTCAAGCCCACATCAGGATCTCTGCTTTCAGTGCAGAACCACTTTGGATCCTCTGTCTCCCTCTCTCTCTGCTCCTCCTCCACTCTCTCTCTCAAAAATCATGAAACATTAAAAAGAGAGAGAGAGAACCTGTGTGACCTGCAACAACACCTTGCACACTATACTGATCTTTCAGGATAAGAAGATGGGTCTGCTTCATTTGTATTTTCCTAATCTGATATAAAATGTCTCTTGTGGCCCACCCTAATGCAGAACCACACAGGGAAGGAAATTCTGGAGAGATGTAGTTCCAGCCTAGCTAAGTTGACACTGAACAAATCTACAATTCTTGTCAACACAGATGATTTTCTCAGTGAAGAACTCCTCCTCATTCTTCCAGGAGCATTTGATGTCCCATCTTCAGAAAAGAACCCTCATTCTGTGGAGCTCATGTTCCTGGTACATGAGTAGGAACTGCCTCAAGGCCTTTTGGGGTGAGAATTGTGGTAGCTGGGATCTTAACTAAAGATGTAAGAAGCATTTTGCACTTAATGAGCTACCTTGAAAGACTGAAGAAATATAGCTAAAAGGATGGATTTTTTCAGCCAAATGATATCAAACAGGTATATAACTCATAAAGCTAGACCTTTATGTTCTCATGGATTATGGTACAGTCTCACATGCATTTTAACCACAAGCTGTCCTGTGACATTTGCTCTTAAATAATGGGGAATGAAGCAGGTGAAGAGGGAGAAGGGGTTGCTTGATATTTATAACTGGTCTTATTTAATGGATGTGACCATAGCTCTCTAAATAGGACTAAGAGTGTCTTGTTGAAGAACAAACAGATGTAGAGTGGAGACACTTCCCACACATTACGTTAGACAAATGAATTTCCTTCCTTCAGGCATTGATTTCAGATATCTTTACACTGTAAAAATAAATGCATCCAGAATCATGCATTTAATTTTCTTTATTGTTTTGTTTGTTGTCATCATTAATGAATGAAGGTAGAAAATCACAACAAAAAGAAAAAAAAAACTACTGGTTTTGGATGGTTATATACAACCAGTTTAAACTTTGAAGGGATTCTAAGAATGAAAAGATTTATAGGTTAACTTTATAAATTGTCAGTTGTCCTGGGCCAAACATGACTTATGTGTACTGTAAAGGTTTCAGTTTATTTCTTGTTCTGTCTTAAGATTACATTTTCCTTCTAGTAAATATGACATCCTCCCTCCATACACATAAATATATCCCCATCCCCAGTAATTTTAAAAAATAAAAGCAGAGTTTTGCCTTGTTTGGATACTGGTAAATTTTATATGCTTATTTTCAATAAATGATCTGTATAGGTTTTTCCAGTAAACTACAAACCAAACATATTTTGTTTTCTTCAATAGGGAAAAATCTCTTCTTAAACACAACTGAACAAGATCATGATTTATTTATCTAAATTAAAAAAATACATTCTTCACCAAAATCTATAACTTGCATCTTTCTGTGGAGTAAGTAGTTATGATAACTGAATACCTGTATTTTTTCTTTACTTCTTTGCTACATAATTCTCCTTGTTAGGAACCTTTTTGGAACCAGAATGTTCTATATTCTTAATGACTTAGAGAGCCAGAATTATCCCTCTAGTTTCATCCCTGTTGAAATACCATTAGAAAACAACGGTCTGTTGTTACATTTCCACTGCAAATTGCACACCTGATATTTCAGGACATTTAAAAATTAAATGAACAGCATGACTCTCAAATAACTATAAAACAATTTGACGTCAATTGACAAAGGCCTATACTTTAGATTCAACAGCTTCCAATCTAAGAGAAAAAGGTGCCAATAGCCATCAAAGAATTAGGTGGAGAAAGATACAACTGAAATTACTGTGGTTTGGGAAAAGACAGGCAATAAGAGTACAGGCCTTCCCTAAAAGTCTCTCATAATTGGGAACTGGGAATATTTTACACAGTGATTGGGATGGTTGTCCCATGCTCATGAAATGTGTCATATTTTAGTAGCCTCACCCAATACCACTTTTGATCCAATTTTGGGGGAGGGGTGTTTGTTTTATTTTGTTTTGTTTTGCAAATCCAGTGTCTGATGAGAAATAGACATGGTTCTTATCTTTAGAAAATACATAGTCTAAAAACTGGGTTAATGGACAGTCAAGGATAGTTAGAATCAGCAAACAAGTCATTAGCCTTTCTAAACTGATGCTAAATTCATACTGACTTTCCTCTATTATTCCCTCCAGGCCTGTGTATTTTCACTCTCCATTGTAAAAAATACTTCTGATTTCATTTTCTTTAGGCCTGAAATAAATGAGCCTTGGCTGGTTTGTGGGTTTTTCCCCAAGAGCAAAACTTTACTTGTCTATATTACAGTCTTGGATAATCCAAATTATGTCTGTAGGTATGAGATTTCTCATCAGGAAAATGGGGATGGTCTTTGCTTGGACTGTTTCTTTGTATTCTGATGGCCTTGTAAAGAAGAAAGTATTTTCCACATTCAGAGCATAATGGGTAGCTAAGATGTTATAATGTGAGGCTGCATGTGGATGACAAGGCCATTGGGAGTCAGGAACATCTCATGATGAACAAATCTTTGGCCATGGTTTTCTCTAGGTTGATGGTTCTCAACCCTAGCTGCATATTGGGGAACTGCAAAAATTACTAATGCCTGAGTCCTACCATCAATGACTCTGATGTCATTGGTCTAGGGTGTGGCAAGGGCATCAGGATTTCTAAAAAACTCTCAGATGATTCTAATGTGTAGCCAAGGTCAAGAAATAATCGCAGAGTAAGGATTTTTAGATGACTGGTTCCTGCCTACACCTTGTGCTGCTTGTCTGGCATAAATGTAGACATGGAGAGATATCCTCCCAAGGCTTTGTTGGACTCAGCCATAGATCCACAGATGAATCACTGGGATAGGATCTGAAAATTTGCACATGAGTCCTGGATGTGTCATCTTTAAGCTGGGTGATTTGGGAAATTCATAACTTTGCCAATGATAATAACAATAAGAGAGCTAGTATTTATTGTGCAATGACTATGGACTAGTAATTAGACATTGTAAACATGTCTAGTCCCCAGTAACAACCCAAAGTGTGCATTATTATCCCATTTTACAGCAGAAGAAACTAAGGCTTAACCATATTCAGTGACTTACTCTCATTTTTCCTTATTTGCAAAGTGGATATAACAATAACCTGTCATACGTAATGATCAGATGAAATAATATACATGGAAGTTCTTTGTAAACTAAATCATTGTACAGAAATTCAGCAGACATATAGGGATATGGATAAAACATGAGATTTAGCTTCAGATGGATATGGGCTTCTATCCCAGTTCTCTCCCTTTAATAGCATTGCAACCTTAAGCAGTTTACTTAGCATCCTTTTGACTGTGTTTTTAAAACCGTACAATGGAGATAATAATACTTCTGTAGGATTGTTGCAGATTACAGATAATTTACTTAAAGAGCAATGCATAGTACCTGGCACTTCAGCTCAATAAAAGCAGCTATTGTTATTTCCAACTGTTTACACCTCTGTAAGATCAGGTGGTTCTTGTTCCCAAACCTAAGATTAATAGTTATTGAATCTGGAACTCATTTTTGTTTTTGTTGTTTGTATTATTGGAATTCTATTTTTTCTATACTCCATTCTGAAATCATTAGGGTTGGGCTTTTGTCTTTGTATATACTCTACCTAAAAACCTGGTCTATCTCTACAGTTAAACAGAGCCTACCGTTTGGTCAATGACTTATTAGTAAGAGAGGACTGATGGTGCATCTCTACCTTCATTGTGGCAGGGCCTGAGAAGTCAGTGCACCTTGGCCATAATCCTCATTGCTTTGGTCAGAGTATCCGCTAGGAGCTTCAGGATTTACATAGAAATTTTCAGACACAAAGTCTCAGCTCCATTCTGCGTGGGAGGATTCAAATTATGTCTAATAGTTATTACAAGGAAATCTGAGCCCTTTCCCCACTTCTGGCTTTAAAAAATGAAATAAACTTTTAAACTGTTTCAACTAATTGAGACAAATTACTTCACCAAAAACATTAAAAAGTTCTAGAAGCCAAAAGGTCAACACTGTAAACTATCCAGTGGATAAGCAACTGTCCCCTCATGTTGCTATGGGGTGAGGACTCATACACTTCTGCATGATTATTTAAATATTTTCTAACATATACATTAAACAAGAAGAACAAGGAGCATGATGTGTACCTACTCCTGCTTAAAGAACCACCATGAGATTCTGTTCCTAGCAAAGTGTGACATGACATTTTACACAACTCATATGCTCCTTTGGTTCCATTTCATCATCCAGTATCTCTATACTTACTATAAATGCAACATGTAAAGGATATAGATGCCATGTACAATGTAATCCTTCTCAAGAAGTATGTAATTTATTCAGAAAGACAAGATTTCACATAGAATACAATTCAAAATAGGTACATAATTAAATGATTGCTTGTTTAGTACTAATGAGGTAGAAGTGCTGTTTGAATTTTTATGAATGTGACATCAATATGGGACAGGATGACTTGAGAAGTCTGTGTGGAGATGACAAAATGTGAGATGGATCTTGAAAGAATGGAAACATTTTGGTAACAAGGACAAAACATTCTAGATGACAGGAATTCTATGTATACTACAATAACTATACGACTACTTAGTGTTCCAAGTAAGTATTTGCTCACTCTTGCTCTTTCTCCTTCCCTCCAACCTTCTCTTATTCTCCTCTCTTTTTTCCCCTCTCACAGGACAAGACCAGTTACTAAGCCAAATAAAACTCTGAAGAGAATCAAAACATTGTTAACTATTGCTTCTAAAGGGGTCTGCCCTACTCTGCAGAGATACACTGGCCTTCTAGCAGGTATCTGCCTTCCTCACAAAGATATTTATAACAAAGCAGAGGATAGATAGCTACCATGCTAGGGGTCATGTTACTGTCTATCATAAAACTACTTACCTTGAAGTCTATCATAAAACTACTCATGATGTAGGGTCTCTTAATACTGTACCTTCATATCTTGGTTGTTCCTTGTTTCCTTGTAGGTCAGATAATATGCTAGTTACTGTGCTCTTCTAAGTACTCAGACCACACCTTTAAATGTTCTTACATCAACAGCATGGAAGCTTGTATAGTGACCATTGGCCTCTGCCCTGTGTTCCATTCTGGCCTTGTGCAATCAGTGTAGTCCACTAAATGCATGCAAGCTGTTCCAGCTTGGCGTAAGCACATTGCCTATAACTCTGGCTTTGCTTCTGTGTCCAGAGAACACACACTCTCCCTTTTTACTACATTGACTTCTCTAATCTCTAGTTGTGTCTATTTTCTTGGTCATTCACTTTTCACTCAAAATTGTACCCATGGCTTTTCTGCTACCTCCATACTGGCCATTCTCAAGTTTGGGTCTCCATCCCAAATCTCTTCCTAGTTCCAGATTGTAGAGATGACTGTTGGCTTTATATCTCTATCTATATTCAATTCAACATCAACCTATCCAAATTTATAGTCTTCCCCTCTCCCAAATTTGTTATTCCTTTCATTTACTTTCTCAATCCATACTACCACCATCTGCTTGATTATCTGTATTAAAATTTATTGTGGCTATGAGTGACAGCAACCCAAAGGAATGGAGGCTTAGATAAAACAGAAGTTTATTTTTCTTGCATGTAAATGAGAGTACTTCAGGGCTGAATTGATTCCATTAAGGATTCAGCCTAGAAGTTTTACATACTACTTTCATTTACAGCCACTGGTCAGAACTTGGTTACTTGGCTATAAAAAACTCCTGGGAGTGGTATTAAGCCTACTTCTCCTTAAACTTACCCTATGCTCCAGTCATAGAAAATATGCACTTTCTGGAAGACATGACATTCTGCCCTGTCCATTACCTTTTCCATGTGGTTCCTTTTGCCTAGAATATTCTTCTTTCCTTGTCTTAACAAATAAACACCTACTTCCCTGACCAGTCCCAGTGCAGACTTCACCTGCTTTGTAAGGTCTACTGACTCTCCCAGGCTAGACTGCCTGGCCTCATAGCACCTGCGCCAACCTCCATACAAGCACATTGTCTTGGAATTGTAGGCTTACATTTCTAGAATGTGAGCTCCAAGGCGATGCCTTACTTATATTTGAATCCTTACCCTCCAAGAACAGTGCCTGGGGTTCAATGGATGTTTACTGAATAAGTGAATAAAAAAACCAAATACCAAACTCATTAGGACTGTGTGCCGAGTACATAGACTTTGAATGAAGGCTTGAGGAGCTTTCCTATATATGAAGTGAATAAACAGTATATAGACTCAAAGACAGTTTTTGGAGTTTGATCCTTTTGAATTGCTTTCTGAAACTTAACTGTGCTATGGACAGTTGATACAATTATATAAGTGACTTCTCAATATGGAGTGTTATTATAACATGCTCAAAACTCAGCATAAGGAATGCAGCACAAAAAAGAATAAAAAATGTAATTCTTACCTTGAAGTCTATTGATAAACATCCTGGACAGGAGTCAGACAAGCTCCCTCTTGGTACTGGGTCAGCAACTAGCTTGGACAGGTCAATTAACTTTTCTGGGTTTCAGTTGCCTGCAAATGAGAGATTTGAAAAAAGATGATGTCTAAGTTCTCCTTAAGCTCAAACATATTATAATTATATAAAGCCATGGTCTGAAAAGAAGGTTGATGTGTTTTGCATTACAGAGCATTGTCTGCCCTCGGTATTTTATTCTGACTTGGGAACATAAACTCTGGATCTCTTAAAAGAAAGATTATGAATGCAGGGGAGTAATGTTCAGGTAAAGATGGTCTTAAAACAGGAGAGCAACAGAGTGGAGGTGGAAAATGAGGTTTGTGACCCAGCCACTCTTTTATCCCTCTAGCCTCACACTGTCCTATTTATTTTTTAGGGCAAGAGATAAAAAGTAGGTTGGACAGCAAGGGGGATGGGCAAAGGGGCATCCTGCAGTTGCAGTTTCCTTTCATGTTCCCCTTAAACCTGGTGACAGGGTGTAGGAAAAGCTAATTGAGGTGGGATAACTTCTGATGTGCCTGAGGGTCCTAAATCCTTTCATCTCCCCTTTCCTTATGAACCTTTCAAGTATGCATAATGACAAACACCAAGACTGCAATCCTGACAGGAGTGAGCTGAGAATTTTCAGCTAAAATATATGTACTTTCTAGACTCTGGGGCCTAGGGGGTTTTATGAAGGGAGACTGAGGATGTTGGCTGCCTCTCTCTCTTCCAGATGAAAAGGCACCTGCCTTTGGAATTTCTGTGTTGCTGACTTGACAGATATGAAGGTGGAAATACCTGTGATTGAGAAAACAAATGGAGAAGCTGATTTCTCCTAAAAGAGATGGGAACTGAACTCTCTGAGGAATGCACTGTGACGTGGGAGTGTCTGAACCAGTCCCCAGAAGGTTCTAACAGGATTCCCTCCTTCAATAATGTTTTTAAGCCCTGAGGCTCTGTCATACAAGGCTATGTTCTGCTAACTGAGTGTGCTCCTGAGGTGGTTAACAAATAGCTCTGTTCTTTGCTCTTAGCAGGCAGGAGTTTTTAGTTCAGCACTTACCCCTTAGCCTCTCTCCAGAATGTTTGGATTCTTGGTTTTGTTTTGTTTTGTTTGTTTCTGATAGTTTAGGTGGTAGATGAATGGGGTAGTCCTTGAAAAAGACCTCCCAAGCTTCCAGTTTCCTTATGAAGTTGGGGAACTTGTCCATTGTTAAGAGGAGCCATTAGCTCTACCAAATAAGTAGCTATGTCCTTTGTAATGGTCTTTACTGTAGATAATTACCCCTGACCTCCTCACTCCAGACTGTATCAATGCCATATTGTTTGCAAGGTCTTTCTCAAGCCCTAATTTCCTTGCACATGGCACTTGGACAAATGCTGTAGTAAGTAGCAGGGCCAGTGGATATATTCTCACCCTCCCCAGTACCAGTTCTCTCTATGCGGCTCCCAAGAAGGGTGAGTTACCTTCCAAATGCCCTTTATGTTCACCTGGTCATTTTCCCTCTAAGTTTTACATTTTGCTTGATTTATGTATTTATGTATGTATTTATTTATTTATTGGATGGTTACTAAATTTCACATGGCACGAAATGAAAATGGTGTAAGAGTATTTGGTTAAAAGTTTCTCTCTTACTCTTGTCCCGCAGCCTACCTGTTCTCCCCTTTAGATGCAACTAATGTTATTAGGTTTTCTGAATCCTTCTAAAGATATTCAATACTTATACAAGCAACTATGTATACAGGCTATTTTTATTTCTTTTTTTAAATGTGTATTTATTTTTGAGAGGGGGGAAGGACGGGTACAGAAGAGCCAAAGTGGGTTCTGTGCCGACACCAGAAAGCCTGATGTGGGGCTTGAACTCATGGACTGTGAGATCATGACCTGAGCTGAAGTCAGATGCTTAATGAACTGTGAGCCACCCAGGTGACGCTATTTTTATGTCTTTATAAACCCGAATGGTAGAATGCTATCCACAGTTGGCTCCTTCTTTGACTGGCTTAAGAGCTTTTTCCATCATTAGTCCATATACACATACCTCATTCTTTTTTTTTATGGCTCCACAGTATGACATGGCATGGATGGGACATAATGTATTTAAAAAAACACTGCTACAGCAAATAGTATTATTGCAGTTTCCTCATGCCCTGCTAGGGTAAGTTATGTGGTATCTGTCTCCTTCCAGGGGCACTAAGTTTGGTGCTAAACTTCACCATAGCCTGAAGCATGCACAGCCCCTCATCTCTCTGCCATGAGACCCTTAATACCTAGAATTGTTTTCTTTGCTCAGTGAGAAAACTGGATTTCTGACCTCTCAACCTAGACTATTTTATTAGCAATACTACTTTCATATAGTTTCTATTATTATGCTCTAGACTTGGGAAAAATTTGTTTCACCATTTCCAGGCCACTTAAGACTGCAACATGTCACTAGGATGTCATAGCAGATAATGGCCATGTTACCCTATCCCCTAGTGTTATACACATATGTCATCAGGCGACTCTACTATAGCCAGACACATGTCACAGGTTACAGACAAATCACTGGAGCCCCCAGATTTGTTCTAGTAGTTGAAAAATGACATTCTTTAAATATAACAATCTTTATATTGAAATGTGTTTATTAGTTCCTTTACACAATTTAGCAATATATACAGGGCCCAGACTGAGCTTCCTGGTATAGGAATCATCTTCCTTATTCATCTTGTTTCCCTCAGGGCCTACCACAGTGCCTGGCATCTAGTAAGTATTTACCATACACTAAAGTATTTGGGTATTTGGAAAAAATATTATGAAAGATAAATCATGTTGAGTTTTACACAAGGTCCTTGAATATTTTGGGATTTGATCAGAGAAGCAAAACCTTAAGCAATTACGTAAAAAGAAAAGATTTATTATAGGAATTTGACCTCATACAATCAAAGAAGTGGATTAAATAGTTTTTGTGTGGCTGTTACTTCTGCACCAGGCCCTGGATCTGAAGTCAGCAGGATAGGCAGTTGGAGAGAAAAGATGGATTCAAGGACAAGCTAGAACTTGTATGAGTCTAAGTGCCCCCAAGGCTCCAGTTCAGTGGTGCAGTGACAATGGAGAACCTGGCACCCTTCATTACAAAGCTAAACATGGATTTGACACAGTAGTCAGAGAAGCTGAAGATATAGTTGGAGCTCTACAGAACTGATTGCCACCTCAGAAGGCGCATGTATTGGCATAGGAGTTGGAGAAGCTGTAGAGGGTCTGGCAGGAATTAGAGCAGCTGTGGGTCCAGCTGCTGCCCCATACCAACAGGGTGAGCTAGCACATCACCAACAGCATGTGGGAATTACAACAGCATCAGTAATCCTGCACTGTCCTTCCAGGTATAAAAAAAGAACATGGATTTTGCTTCACTTCCACCACTCAGATCTTACCCAAAATGTCTCCTGTGGCCCATGTTAACCAAAAACTATGCAGAGAAGGTAATTCTAGGATATGTAGTTGCAGGTTAGCTAAGTTGACAGTACAAATCTACCACAGATCCATCGGTAGTTTTTATTATCTTCTGATATTACCACAAATCATATTCTCTAAAAAGGAACATTCACATACTATAAACTAGCTTCCCAATTTAATCTTCAATATCTATGGAGAGGCAATGAAGAATGCTATATCTTCCTACTGCTCCCTAAAGATAGTATTTTTATCCTCATGGGAAATTCATGATTTTACTGGGAATACAATAAACACTCTGAAAGAATCTACTTTGCAAAAGCAAAGGTATTAATCTCCAGAATATATCATAGAGAGCAGTATAGGCAGGAAAAAAAGACAATCATGTTTTTTCAGTAGCTAATTCTTATTAGGTATTTTTCTCAGCCCACTCAAGGTTAAAACAATGTGCATTTGAGCCCCTTTTCTCCCTTTCTTAATTTTTATTTTATTCTTAAATTTTCTAAAATCAGCAAAACATCCTAAGAGTAGATTTCAGAGAATCTATTTATGCTTTAAAGTTGAGATATTTTCAGGCCATTCCAAAGTTGTTCAGTTCTACTTACATGCTGTGGGAGATTGAACAATTAGTCCCAATTACTCACTCCTTGTATCACATCTTTGCTTTGTGCCTTTGGAGTTCCTCTGATTATAGGGACAAAGTGTATTTCCTCACTGCTTGACTTAAGTGACTTGCTTTGGCCAATGGCATGTTGGCAGAAACCACAGTGGCCAGTTCTGAGCCTCATCCTTGAGTGACCTTGAATCTCTTACTTGTCCTCTTATAATTCTTCCATCCCATGAAAATAGCTTGTCGGGGGGGGGGGGGTAGAACCGCTCAGATTGGTCCCCAAAAAGAGTGAACATGAAGTGGAGCTGATCTAGGTGACCCAAAGATTTGTAAAAACAAAGGAATGCTGTTTGAAGCCCATGAGTTTTTGGGTGGTCTGTTACAAAGCATTTTAAAAAATTGTTTTTTAATGTTTATTTATTTTTTAGAGAGATAGAGACAGAGCATCTCTGCCCAGGGGAGGGGCAGAGAGAGAGGGAGACCCAGAATCTGAAGCCGGCTCCAGGCTCTGAGCTGTCAGCCAAAGCCTGATGCAGGGCTCAAACCCATGAGCCATGAGATCATGACCTGAGCTGGCTGGACACTTAACAGACTGAGCCATGCAGGCACCACTGTTACATAGCATTTTTATGGAAGTACTTGTTCTAGTTATCTTTTACTTTGTAATCCCCACTATTACTATAAAACAAAACAAAATTTAGTGGCTTGCAACAGCAACAACCATTTATTTGCTCATAGATTAGCAATTTGGGCAGAGCTCTGCAGGGAAGACTCATCTCTCCTCCATATGGAGCAGCTTGAATGGGGCTGGAACACCCACTTCCAAGAGACTTACTCACATGACTGGCAAGTTAGTACTGGCTGCCAGCTGCAGCTCATTAGGGTCTTTCCACATGTACCTCTCCTTAGGTCTGCCAGCTTCCTCACACATGGTGGCTACATTCCAAGAATGAGCATCTCAAGAAACAGAAAGTAAAAGCTGTGAGTTTTTAATGCCTAATCCAGAAATTGGCCCAAGCTATCAAGCATTCCCAGAGCCTATATTCAATGATAGGGGATTTAGACTTTGCTTCTTGAGAAGTATCAAAAAGCTTCAATATTAGTTGGAGCTCTCATGAATGGAATCAGTGCTCTTATTTAAAAAAAACACCCCACAGAATTCCCTAGCCCCTTCCACCAGGTTAGAACATGTCAAGAAGTCAGCAGTTTGCAAGCTGGAAGAAGGTCTTAACCATGTTCTAAAATTGCCATAATACATAACTTATATAGATTCCTTTAGACATAAACCCTTCAACCAACAATGGAAAACACATCTTTGAGGGTAAGAAATGAAAAGGATGAAATAAGGAAAACACAGAAAAGGTATGTGAGAAATATTACCTATCTTATACCTTTTTTTCTTAGAAGTTTCCCAGTTTTGAATCTAGCAACAGAGCAAAAGAAGAGACCAGTATTTAAGTGGCCCTCTTGACAATTAGAAACATTAAAAGAATTATGGACTCAAGGAGTTACAGTAGGAATTTGAGAAAACTCCTACTTGAGTAGCCCAAATTGAGAAATTTGGGCTACTGTGAAGTTATGGATAGAAAAAGAACTTTAATCACGTGATTTGACTCTGTCTTTATTCTGCACTGCTTTAGTGTGACCTCGGGAACATTACTTAACCTCTGGGTCTCAGGTCTTTCATCGGTAAAATCAAGTGAACAGGGTGGTATTTGAGATTTCTTCCTGTTCTGACAGTTTATCATTGTCATTTTCTTTATGATTCTGACATCCAGATGATGACCTAAACTTTCTATATTTAACTCCTCAGAATCTATTTTTGCTATATGTCCTCAATAATGAATGGCATTCCTTAATAAAACCAAACCTTACAAGGTCGGCACAATAATGAGCTTCAGAATAATGATGGCTGGGCTGAGTGGGGCAGTCACATTCGTGGCTGAGCACTTACTTCTCCCTACAACTGAAATAAAATGAAAATATTTATTCTTCCTCCACTTCAGCATAGAAGAGGCAGACTAATACTTTCAAAGAGAAGTTTACTAAAAAGTAGGGAAACAAAATAGAAATAATTGCCCCCCAAATAAAAGTAATGTAACAATATCCATTTCTAAATAGAGGAAACAAGCAATAAAGAGTTTTCCTGAGCTTTAAATTATTTTTTAAATTTACATCCAAGTTAGTTAACATATAGTGTAATAATGATTTCAGGAATAGAATTTAGTGATTCATCACTTACTTATAACATGCAGTACTCATCCCAACAAGTGCCCTCCTTAATGCCCCTTAGCTCATCTTCCACCGAACACCCCTCCAACAACCCTCAATTTGTTCTCTGTATTTAAGAGCCTCTTATGGTTTGTCTCCCTCTCTGTTTTGATCTTATTTTTGTTTCCCTCTGCTTATGTTCATCTGTTTTGTATCTTAAATTCCACATATGAGTGAAATCATATGGTATTTGTCTTTCTCTGACTGAATTATTTCACTTAGCATAGTGACCTCCTTTCCCTATGGATTAAATCTGATAAGACCTGGGTTCAAATCCCAGCTCTGCCATTTATATCTTTAACCTGGGCTAAATTACCTTAGCATATTAAGCCTTAATTTATTCATCTCTAAAATGAGGATAATCATACCTGCTATGGACTGAATGTTTGTATCCCCCAAAATTCATATGTTGAAATCCTAACCCCCAAGGTAATGCTATTTGGAGGGAGGGCCTTTGGGAATTATTTAACTCGTGAGGGCAGAGCTCTCATGAATAGAATTAGTACTCTTATAAAAGAGACCCCCACAAAGCTCACTAGACTCTTCCACCATGTGAGGACATAGCAAGAAATTGACAGTCTGCAATTCAAAAGAGGGCCTTCACTAGAATCTGACTATGCTGACACTTCTGACCTCTAGAACTGTGAGAAAAAAATTCTACTGTTTATAAGTCATCCAGTCTGTGATATTTTGTTATAGAAGCTCAAACTGACTAAGCAATATCTATTGCTCACAACCGTTAATATTAGATTAGATAATATAGGCAAAGCAACAGGCTCATAGGTTGACTTGGCTTGGGGTCCATGAAAAGCAGACCCAAATTAAAGTATTCCAGTGCATGTGGTTTTTTGGGGAAGTACAGGGAATATAGCAAGGGAAGTAGGGGCATGAAGGAAGAAAAGGTGGCCAATAAAGAGCATGATTTTTAAGACACATACCAGAGGGGGTGACTAAATCACACTGGGGAAGTTCTAGGAAGTGGTATAAAACACATGCTTCAGATAACCCTGCTCAGGAATCAAGGAGGCTGGGATATTTATGCACCCACTTCTGTCAGTTATTGGTTGAGAGCTGCTCCTGGAATTGAGAATTCCCCAGCACTTATGGCTTGCTGTGAAAAAGTAGAGTGGTGCTCTGGAGAAAGCCCTCAGGCAGAAATAAAAATAGTGGCAGGTGTAAGTTGTCTAGAGCACATTGATATGTAAGGTTCAGTGAGAATGAGTAGTTTGTGGATAGCATCTGCTGCAAAAGTACTCACCAAATGTTCATTCCTCCTTTTCCCCCAGTTCCTAACTCAAATTGATAGCACCAAGCTCAATTTCCTTTCCTCTAGATTCTTAATTTTATTTTATTATTAGAGAGGCATTTCTGATTCACAACTTAAAACACAACAGTGACTAACACCAATGCATTGAAGTTAGGTATAAAAGCTGCCATCATGGACTCCTTTTCCCTCTTCCCACTTCCTCAGCCCCAGCGCCATAAGCTAGAGACAGCTGAACTTCCATCTGAAGACTGATACCTATAACTTCCCAAAGAGCATTGTTAAGGGAGAGTCCTAATAAATGTCATTAACCAAGCCCAAGTGTTCCATTTTCAATACCAAGAACTGTGGAGTCCACCATGCTTCTCATATGGTCCACTTTATCACCCAGATGCAAATCTCTCTACCCTTTAATTCTCATTTATACTTCTTTAGGTATATTTGTCCTGCTCTTCCTTTGCTGCTCTAGTTGCAACCCTTCCTTCCAAATCATTTAGCTGTATCCTTTGGAGGCACCCAGTAGCCTCTAATTTATCACCTCCTTGCTTTACTAGAAACTTCATTCTTCTTGTCCTATAATTGGGAACACTGTAGTATTTCATTTCTGAATCTCTCCCCAAAATCCTCTAAGCCTCAACTGCATCATCACTGAACTTACCACGAAACCATGTAGATTGGCACGGCTCTTAATTTCTGGTTTTCAACATTAAAATATGAAGGGAAATAAATGCAAAATTAAACTATTGGGACTCTACCAAAATAAAAAGATTTGCGTAGTGAAGGAAACCATCAACAAAACAAAAAGACAACCCACAAAATGGGAGAAGATATTTGCAAATGACATATCCAATAAAGGGGTAGTATCCAATACTCACAAAGAACTTGTACAACTCCAAAAAAAACCAAAATAAACCAATTTAAAAATGGGCAGAAGATATGAACAGGCTTCTCTTAAAAGAAGACATACACACGGCAAACAGACACATAAAAAGATGCTCAACATCATTCATCATCAGGGAAACACAAATCAAAACTACAGTGAGATATTACCTTACACCTGTCACAATGGTTAAACTCAAAAACACAAGAAACAAGTGTAGGTGAGTATGTGGAGGAAAGAGAATCCTTGTGCACTGTTGGTAGGAAAGAAAACTGGTGTAGCCACTGTGGAAAACAGTATGGAGGCTCCTCAAAAATTTAAAAATAGAATTACCATAGGATCCAGTAATTCAGCTACTGGGTATTTACCCAATGAATAAGAAAACACTAATTCAAAAAGATATATGCATCCCTATGTATCTTACAGTATTATTTACAATAGCCAACATATGGAAGCAACCCAAGTGTCAATTGATAGATGGATAGATAAAGATGTGTTATATACATGCAATGGAATATGAATCAATCATAAAAAAGAATTAAATCTTGCCATTTGCAACAAAGTAGATGGATCTAGAGGGTATAATGCTAAGTGAAAAAAGTCACAGAAAGACAAATATCAGATCATTTCACTCATATGTGGAATTTAAGAAACAAAACAGACAAACATAGAAAAAAGAGACGAACAAAAAAACAAATTCTTGTGTGTAGAGAACAAACTGATGGTGGGTGGTGGATGGTTCAAATAGGTGAAGGGGATTAAAGGTATACTTGTCATGATGAGTACTGAGTAATGTATAGCATTGTTGAATCACTGTATTGTACACCTGAAACTAATATAACACTGTACGTTAAATATACTGGAAATGAATACATAAATACATAAATAAAATATCAAATAGATCCTTAGGTCAGGCATCCCTGGTCCATGGCCATTATTTCCAACATTGCCCATACTGCTCAGACTCCTGAGTCTCTCCTGGGCCATCATTCTCAGCAAATGATTTTGTTTCCTACTTCATAGAGAAATTAGAGACCATTAGTGAAGACTTTCTTATGTGTCCTATCATCAAATCAGTTCTCATCCTTTCATTTTTCCTTCTTTTTATGTTGGAAGAGGCTAATGCCTTTGTTCCCCTGTTGTCTGGACCCATCCCTTCCTACCCTACCTTCTCAAGAATCTTGCTATCTTAACTCTCATCCCATCTCATCTCATCTCATCTCATCTTATCTATCTTATCCAAACAAGTAAAATTCGCCCTCAACTTCATTGTATAGTAAAGAATTTGGCCTTTTCAAAGAGGATTATGGCCTTTATCCTTGGCTCCTCAGGGGTAACCTTTGAACCCTTGGAATTTCCCAAGGGATAAGAGTATCTATGCTATTCAAGGTGGGTCCCTAAGACCATGTGATTTCAGCCCAATCTCCAAGGAAGGGGGAGCTGAAGACAGAGTTCAATTACATGGAAAACCATCCAATCAATTGTATCTACATAAATAAAGTTCTAGTAAACACTCTGAACACTACAGCATGGGTGAGCTTTTCAGGTTGGCAATACTATGTATGTATTTTCACACATCAATACTGGGAGGGTAATGTATCCTGAATACAAATGGAAGCTTCACATTTTTAATCCTCTCAAACTCTGCCCTACCTGTCTCTTACTTTGATTAGAATTTATGTACTTTCCTTATAATAAACCATAACCATGAGTATAATAGGTTTCAGTGAGTTCTATGTCTTTATAGTGAGTTATTGAAACTGAGGTTCACTTGGGAAAACTCCCAAACTTACAGTTGGTGTTAGAAGTGAATAGGTATAGACTCTCCCCTCTAATTTTGTAGTTAAGCCCTAACTCCTTGTATTTTGGGTCAAAAGTCTTGGACAGACTTGACAGTCTGAAGGACTATGTCCTCAACATTGCAGTTTGCTTACCTATGGCTATTCACATTCCTCTTCCAGATAGTATTGGTGTTTCTTTTCCTTTTTATAGTAAATTTTTTTAAGTTATACACAAAGCCCATCTTCATTGCCTTTCCTATTCATTCATAAACTCACTGCAATTGATTTGTGCTCATATGGTTCTAATATTACTCCCACACAGCTTACCAATGTCCACTTTGTCACTAAATACAACGGACAGTAACTTTCTCCTTTGATATGTCAGGGACATTCACCAGTCTGTCTTTGAATCACTCTTATCTCTTGGCTTCTGTGACACCACAACTCCTGATTTTTTTTAAGTTTATTTATTTACTTTGAGAGAGACATAGACAGCACAAGTTGGTGACGGGAAGAGAGAAAGGGAGAGAGAATCCCAAGTAGGCTCTGCACTGCTAGCACAGATCCTGATTCGGCACTTGAACTCACAGAACAGAGAGATCATGGCCTGAGCCAAAACCAAGAGTCAAACACTTAACCAACTGAGCCACCCAGGCACCCCTATCCTGATTTCTTTCTTACCCCTGGCCACTATTTCTCACCTTTCTTTTTTGGTAGCTTTTCCTCAACCTGCCCCACACATACTGCTATATTCTAGAGACTGCCTTGATGATTTCATGCTCTGGTGATTCCCAATCCTGTATCTTAGCCTTAAATTCTCTCCTTAGCTTCATTCAAATATTGACATAATCTACTTGAATTTAAGCTACACTATATTCATTGCTCTATTCCCAAAATATAGCATAGTGCCTGGCATGTAGTACACATTCAGTAAATAACTGTTGAATGAATGAATAAATAAATTAGTGTATTATGTCTCACAGGCACCTCAAGCTCAATATGTCCATAACTGAACTCAATAGACCCCTAAATCTACATTTCTCCTGGAGTTCCCTGTCTCAAGTAAATGGTTCTGCCATCCTCTCGGTTGCCTCAGGTAGAAATCTTGGGAGTTATCCTTGACTCTTTGCTCTCATTCACCTCCATATCCCATCTATCAACAAGCTCTGTCAATTCTTACTTCCTAAAAATCTTTCAAATCCATCTACTTCTTTCTCTCTCAATGGCAATACATTAGTCAAGTCACTATCATCCAACACTAGGACTACTCCAGCAACTTCCACAGTGTTCTCCCTGTCTTAGATCTTGTTCTTCCTACTCATTCTTCACACTGCAGCCAGAGTGATGCTTCCAAATACAATGTTGATCATGCCATTCCCAAACACTTACAAGCATTTTTCTATCCTCTACAGAAAGCCCAAATCAATTAATTACAAGGGACCACCCAGATACCACCTTGGCCTTATTTTTAATCCTTCCTTTTACCTTCCCCCTCAATTTATGTTCCAGGCTTACTGAAGTTATTCAAACCCATCACACTCTCTCCACCTCTCACTCAAGGTCTTTGCATATACTGTTCTCTCTCTGGCACAGTCTGCACCCTTGAGGAATAAACAACTTTACCTTTCTGACCCCACTGACCGACTTTTACTTCCACATTCATCTTTCCCTCTTCTCATCCAGGTTTAGGCGATGAAACTCTCTCTTTCCATTCAAAGTCAGTGTCTCCACATCTACTCTTGATTTCAGTTTTTTCTATTTGCTCCAATGTCTTGTTTAATCATTTATTTTTCCTGTCCTATACCTTCAATTTCTCCCTCCCTGATGGCTTTTTCTCTCCTACCTATAAAGAAGTTTGGGTTCCTCCCAACTTAAAGAAGTTCTGCTGATCCTAGATTCCCTCTCTGACAACTGTAATAGTTTTCTGTTCCTCTGAACCAAGCTTCTTGAAAGATCACTATACACTCACTGTCTACATTTACTCACCTTCAATTCACTCCTCACCCTATTGATTCATCACTACTCCTGTGAAATGACTTATACAAAAGCCATCAATGACACCCCTGTAATCAAACCAATAGACATTATTATGTACCCCTGGACCTCTCTTCTACATTTAACCTGTTGAGCTCAGATTCCTTGCAACTCTAATTATCTTTTTCTATATGCAGTGATTTTCTCCCAATTACCCTTTAAATTCAATAAATTATCAACTCCTGCCAAACTGATACCCAGCATACTTTTGAGCCTTTCCTTTCCCCCTCCATCCCTCCATACTGCCACTGCCCTGATTTAATCTTTTACCATTTCTTACATGGACACTACAAGAGCTCTCCAATAGACTTCTTTGCTTCTAGTCTTGCCTAATTAAAAATTTATCCATTCTTCCACCATGGTCAGAAATTCTATCATAACATTTGACTGCATCACTTTTTCTCTAATACCCCAAATATTTCTCCATTTCTTATAAAGTTTAAGTTTCTCAGTATGGCATCTAAAAACTGCCATGACCTAGCCTCTGACTATTCTGCAAGCTTATCCCATCTCTTACTTCACACTTTGTCCTTTAATAGAACTTAATGACTTGTAGACACATACACACAATACTTCCAATCCATGCTGTGCACTTCACAGCTTTGATAACTCTGTTTCCTTTGTCTACAAAGCTTTCCCACCTTTATTGTTTAAAGGCTACTCGTCTGAGATCCCATAATATCCTGGAAATGTCCCATATATGATCACTTATCATTATATTATAATACCTATTGTAATATTTGTCTTTCTACTGGAATATAAGTTCTTTAAGGACAGGGACTCTATCCTCATCAGCTAGCATGTGCCTGATGTGAGCTGAGATTCCAAATTCTTGAGGAGTTGATTATTGGAAAGTCAGTTCTCTGACATTTCAGTTAACTGAATCAGTGACTCTTGCAGTTGGCAGGAACCTTTTGGGTCATTCGGTCAAGCTTCTCTTCACAGGAGACCCCTCTACAATAGGGGCCAAAATAATTAAGTTACATATGATAAAGGAATGCCAGCCTTGGACAGCTCTTATTTCCATACATATGGTCCCTTCTGGTGAGAGTGGAAATTGATACCACTTTTTAAGGAAGCAATTTAGTAACACATATAAATGTTTATATGTGTTTATATTTTTATATGTTTGTTTAAATTTTTATTCTCTTAAGTATTTCTATCTTTGTTCCTAGTAATGTTTCTTTCAAAAATTGCTTCTCAAAAAATTATGCATACATATGGGGGAAATTTATTAGATAATAATTTTCATCATGGAAATATAATAGAGAAAAATTATAGATAGGCAGAAGTTGGAGAATTATTAGGTACATTATGGTGCATTCATGAAATAGAATTTAGTTTATGATGTATTTTTAAGTGAAAATTCAAGATACAAAATATAATATTAACTATACAAAAGTGTTCAGAAAAATTCTCATTTTATCTTCCAAATTTTCTATATATGTATATATTTTTTAATTTTTTTAATGTTTATTTAGTTTTGAGAGAGAGAGCAACAGAGCATGAATAGGGAGGGGCAGAGAGAGAGGAGACACAGAATATGAAGCAGGTTCCAGGCTCTGAGCTGTCAGCACAGAGCCTGACACGGGGCTCAAACCCATGAACCATGAGATCATGACCTGAGCCAAAGTTGGACACTTAACTGACTGAGCCACTCAGGTGCCCCTATCTTCCAAATGCTCTATAGTAAGCATGGATTATTTTTATTATAAGAAAAGTGGAGGGCGATCAAGATGGTGAAGCAGCATGGAGACCCTCAGCTTGTCTTGTCCCTGAAACACAGATAGATCAGCACCAAACCATTTTGCACAACTAGGAAACTGACCTGAGGATTAACACAACAATCTGCACAACTTGAGTCACAGAGCTCAGAAGGTATGAGGTGCAGAACAGTGAACTCGGGGAGAGAAAAGTCATGGAGGGTAGGGAGCTGGTTTTGTGGAGAAAGGGCAGAGAAAGGAGGACAGTGACATGCATCAGAAGAGTGCAAGAAAAACAGTACCTCAAAAGTAGCTGGAGAGAAAGAGAGAGAAAGATTGAAAACACTCACAGGGGACTGAACAAGAAATCTGTTCACCAAAACCAATGACAGGAAGAAAGGAGAGGGTTTCAATACCACCAGGATTCTCTAAACAGTGGAGTGCAGAGTCTGAAATTCTGGAGCTCAGTGCCTGGTGGTGCTCTGGTGAGGAAGCAAGGTGAATCCCCAGGAGCAGGCAGCAGGGTCTAAGGGGTCTGTGTGCCACATGGGGAGAAGCAGTTCCCCTGCTTGGAGAGCATTTGGTAGAGACCATATGGCCTTCCCACAGGCAAAGGTCCCAGTGGACCCTGGAGAGCAGCCACATTTTCTGGTATTAGAAAAAAGACACCAGAGTTCAGTGAAACCTGGCACTGTCTGTGTATTGTGATTTGCCATAATTTCTGAACCTCTGCCTCTGTGTGACCACATGAATGTTTTCTGGGGCAAAGTGGCACCCGGGTATTTCTCAGTGAGACCCTCCCCACCGAGAGTCAGCATGGGTCCAAGCACAGGGGTCTCTGATATGTGGGGTTTGAAACACAACCCCATCTGAGATAAAATTCTGGAGGGAGGTGTCTTCTGGCCAGTGGACAGCTTGGACATGGACAGGGTAGAGGCAGGAAGTGAACAGAGGTCTGAGGAAAAGGAGGGATGCTTGATCACAGGTCGATGAGAGCACAAAGTTCCTGTGCCAGAGACTAGGGAACTACGTGAAGCCATTTCCACCTCTCCCATGCACGTGCATGTGTGCACACAAGCATGCATACCACACAGATCCACCCAGTAAGCTAAGCAGTGCCTCGTAGTGGAGAATGAAGCCATTACACCAAGCCCCACCAGCTGTGCCCTCCAAGCACATACTCTAGAAGACCAGCACAAGTCCTTCCACTTACTTAGTGAACAGATTATAGAGTGCTTCATAGTATCAGTTCTAAGGGAAACTGAATGTAACTTCATCTGGATTTCATTCTGTTTGCTGATTTATTTATTAGTTCATTTTTTTCCTTCTGTTTTCACTTACATTTTTTTCTTTTTTTCCCTTTCTTTTTCTTGGATACAGAAATAGAAAATTTTATTTTCATTTTCATTTTCATTTCTTTATTCTTAATTTTCAAATTATTTTTATTGTTTTTTTACTTCATTAAAAAATTTTTATTCTATTTCATTTGCTTTTTTAAATTTCATTTTATTATATACATTTTTTTAATTTTTAAAAATGTTAAACTTTTTTTCCTTTCTTTTCTTTCCTTTTTTTCTCTATTCTATCAAGCTTCTGTCAACAACAAGAAAACACACCTAGGATCTAACTTCCTTTATTTTTTCGCTTTCTCCTTAATATTTTAATTTTTAATTTTATTACTTTTTTTTCTTCCTCCCAAATGAGAAAACAAAGGAATTCACCCCAAAAGAAAGAACAGGAAGAAACAAGAGCCAAGAAATCAACAGAGATAAACAAGATGTCTGAACTAGAATTGAAAGCCATGATATTAAGAATATTAGCTTCAGTTGAAGAAAGCATAGAATCCCTTTCTTCAGAGATACAAGAAGTAAAATCTAGTCAGGATGAAATTAAAAATGGTATAACCGAGATGCAATCTCTAATGGATGCCACGACAGCAAGGATGGATGAAACAAAGCAGTGAATCAGCAATACAGAAGACAAAATTATTGAGAATAATGAAACAGAAAAAGAGGAAGACAAAGGCAAAAAAGCAATACAAGACTTAAATAACTCAGTGACTTATTAAAAAGGAATAGCTTCCAAATCATTTGAGTACCAGTAGATGAAGACAGGCAGAAGATGAAAAAGGTGCAGGTTTATTTGAGCAAATTATAGCAGAAAACCTTCCTGGGGAAGGAAACAGACCTCAAAATCTAAGAAGCACAGAGAACTCCCATTAGATTCACCAAAAATCAACCATCAACAAGGCATATCATAGTCAAATTCACAAAATAAGCAGGCAAGGAACAAATATGAAAGCATCAAGGGAAAAAAAGTCCTTAACTTTAAGGGAAGACAGATAAGATTTGTAGCAAACCTATCCACAGAAACTTGGCAGAACAAAAAGGAGTGGCAGGATATATTCAATGTGATGAATCAGAAAAGTATGCAGCCAATAATTCTTTATCAAGCAAGTCTGTCATTCAAAATAGAAGGAAAGATAAAGAGTTGCCCAGACAAACAAAAAATTAAGGGAGTTCATGACCACTAAACCAGCCCTGCAAGAAATTTTAAGGAAGACTCTGAGTGGAGAAAAGATCAAAGCAAACAAACAAACAAAAAAGACCAAAAACAACAAAGACTAGAAAGGATCAGAGAACAACACCAACTCTACAGGCAACACAATGGCACTAACTTTATATATTTCACTATTCACATTAAACGGCAATGGGCTAAACACTCCAATCAAAATACATAGGGTATCAGAATGGGTAAGAAAAAAAGACCCATCTATATGCTGCTTACAAGAGACCAATTTTAGACCTAAAGACAACTGCATATTGAAAGTAGGGGAATGGAGAAATATCTACCATGCTAATGGTCATCAAAAGAAAGCTGGAATAGCCATACTCATATTAGAAAAGTAGATTTTAAAGTAAAGACTGTGACAAGAGGTGAATAAGGTCATTATATCATAATTAAGGGATATATCTACCAAGAAGATCTAACAATTGTAAATATTTGTGCCCCCAATGTGAAAGAAACCAAATATATAAATCAATTAATCACAAACATAAAGAAACTCATTGATAATAATACCATAATAGTAGGGAACTTCAACACCCCAGTTCCACCAATGGACATATCTAAACAGAAAATCAACATGGAAATATGGCTTTGAATGACACACTGGAATGGATGGACTTAACAGATATATTCAGGACATTTCCTGAAGCAGCAGAATACACATTCTTCTCCAGTGCACATGGAACATTCTCCAGAATAGATCACATACTGGGACACAAATCGGCCCTCAACAAGTACAAAAAGATAGAGATCATACCTTGCATATTTTCAGACCACAAGTCTATGAAACTTGAAATCAACCACAAGAAAAAAATGTGGAAAGACCATGAATACTCGGAGATTAAAGAACATCCTACCAAAGAATGAATGGGTTAACCAAGAAATTAAAGAGGAAATTAAAAAGTACATGGAAGCCAATGAAAATGAAAATGCCACAGCCCCAAAACTCTGGAATGCAGGAAAGGTGGTCATAAGAGAGATGCAGATAGCAATCCAGGCCTTCCTAGAGAAGGAAGAAAGGTCTCAAACAAACAACCTAAACTTACACCCAACACAGCTGGAAAATGAACAGCAAATAAAGCCCAAAACCAGGATAAGGAAAATACTAAAGATCAGAACAGAAATCAATGATATCAAAATTAAAAAAAAAAAACAGTAGAACAGATCATTGACATTGGGAGCTGGTTCTTTGAAAGAATTAACAAAATTGATAACTCCTTATCCAGATGTATCAAAAAGAAAAAAGCAAAGGACCCAAATAAATAAAATCACAAATTAAAGAGGAGAGATCACAACCAACACTGAAGAAATACAAACAATAATAAAAGAATATTATGAGCAATTATATGCCAACAAACTGGGCAATCTGAAAGAAGTGGACAAATTCCTACACACATATAAACTACCAAAATGGAAACAGGAAGCAATAGAAAATTTGAACAGACCCATAACCAGTAAATAAATTGAATCAGTAATCAAAAATCTCCCAACAAACAAGAGTCCAGGGCCATATGGCTTTCCAGGGGAATTCTACGAAACATTTAAAAAAGAGTTAATACCTATTATTTTGAAGCTATTCCAAAAAACAGAAATGAATCAAAATTTCCAAAGTCACTCTACAAGGCCAGCATTACCTTGATTCCAAAACCAGGCAAAGACCCCACTAAAAAAGGAGAACTACAGACCACTTTCCCTGATGAACATGGATGCAAAAATTCTCAACAAGATACTAGCAAACTGGATCCAACAATACATTAAAAGAATTATTCACCATGATCAACCGGGATTTAATCCTGGGCTGCAAGGCTGGTTCAATATTCACAAACCAATCAATGTGATACATCACTTCAATAGAAGAAAGGATAAGAACCACATGATCGTCTCATTAGATGCAGAGAAAGCATTTGACAAAATACAACATCCTTTCTTGATAAAAACCCTCAAGACAGTAGGGATAGAAGGAGCATACCTCGAGATCATAAAAGCCATATATGAAAGACCCACTGCTAATATCATGCTCAATGGGGAAAAACAGAGCTTTCCCCCAAGATCAGGAACACAATGAGGATGTCCACTCTCACCACTGTTATTCAACACAGTGTTGGAAGTCCTAGCCTCAGCAATCAGACAACACAAAAAATAAAAGGCATCCAAATCAGCAAGGAGGAAGTCAAATTTTCACTCTTTACAGACAACATGGTACTCTGTGTGGAAAATCCAAAAGACTCCATCAAAAAACTGCTAAAACTGATTCATGAATTCAGCAAAATCACAGGATATAAAACCAATGCACAGAAATCAGTTGCATTTCTATACACCAATAATGAAACAGCAGAAAGAGAAATCAAGGAATCAATTCCATTTACAATTGCACCAAGAAAACCATAAAATACCTTGGAATAAACCTAACCAAAGAGGTGAAAAACCTATAGAAAACTTATGAAAGAAATTGAAGAAGATACAAAAAAATGGGAAAACATTCTATGCTCATGGATTGGAAGAAAAAATATCATTAAAATGTCAATACTACCCAAAGCAATCTACATATTCAATGCAATCCCTATCAAAATAACACCAGCATTCTTCACAGAGCTAGAACAAACAATCTAAAAATTTGTATGGAACCAGTGAAGACCCAAATAGCCAAAGCAATCTTGAAAAAGAAAAGCAAAGCTGGAGGCATTACAATTAAGGACTTCAAGATGTATTACAAACCTGTAATCATCAAGACAGTATGGTACTGGCACAAGAACAGACACATAGATCAATGGAACAGAATACAGAAACCAGAGGTCAACCTATAAACATATGGCTCACGAATCTTTGACCAAGCAGGAAAAAGTACCCAATAGAAAAAAGACAGTCTCTTCAGCAAATAGGGAAAACTGGACAGAAACATGCAAAAAATGAACCTGGACCACTTTCTTACACCATACACAAAAATAAATTCAAAATGGATGAAAGGCCTAAATGTAAGACAGGAAGCCATCAAAATCCTAGAGCAGAAAACAGGCAACAACTTCTTTGGCCTTGGCCCTAGCATCTTCTTACTTGACATGTCTCCAGAGGCAAGGGAAACAAAAGCAAAAATGAACTATTGGGACCTCATCAAGATAAAAAGCTTCTGCACAGCAAAGGGAACAATTAGCAAAACTAAAAGGCAACTTAAGTAATGGGAAAAGATATTTGCAAATGGCATATAAGATAAAGGGTTAGTATCCAAAGTCTATAGGGAATTTCTCAAACTCCACACCCAAAAAACAAATAATCCAGTGAAGAAATAGGCAAAAGACATGAATAGACACTTTTTCCAAAGAAGACATCCCGATGGCTAACAGACAAATGAAAAGATGCTCAACATCACTCATTATCAGAGAAATACAAATCAAAACCACAATGAGATACCACCTCACATCGGTCAGAATAGCTAAAATTAACAACTCAGGTAACTACAGATGTTGGTGAGGATGTGTAGAAAGGGGTACCCTTTTGAACTGCTGGTGGGAAAGCAAACTGGTACAGCCACTCTGGAAAACAGTATGGAGATTCCTCAAAAAATTAAAAATAGCCCTACCCTACGACCCAGCAATTGTACTACTAAGTATTTATCCAAAGGATACAGGAATGTTGTTTTGAAGGGGAACATTCACCCCAATGTTTACAGCAACACTATGGTAATACCAAGTTATGCAAAGAGCCCAAATGTCCATTGACAGATGAATGGATAAAGAAGATGTGGTGTGTGTGTGTGTGTGTATTTTATATATATATTTTATATATTTTTTATAAAATACACACACACCACATCATATATATATATATATTTCATCATATGTATATATATACACATATATACATATATATATGGAATACTACTTGGCGATTATAAAGGATGAAATCTTGCCATTTGCAACACTGCTGATAGAACTAGAGTGTATTATGCTAAGCAAAATAAGTCAGTCAGAGAAAGAGAAATATATAATTTCATTCATATGTGGAATTTAAGATACAAAATAATGAACATAAGGGAAGAAAAGCAAAAATAAGGTCAAAACAGAGAGGGAGACAAACCATAAGAGACTCTTAAATACAGAGAACAAACTGAGGGTTGTTGGAGGGGTGTGTTGGGTGAGGAGGATGAGCTAAACAGGTGAAGAGCATTAAGGGGGGCACTTGTTGGGATGACCACTGGGTGTTATAAGTAAGTGATGAATCACTAAATTCTATTCCTGAAATCATTATTGCACCATATGTTAACTAACTTGGATTTAAATTTTAAAAAATAAAATAAAAAGAAATTTTAAAAAAAGAAAAATTGAAGGTTTTGTTTTAAGTTTTGATGTTATTGTTTTTTAATGAACTATTACACTTCTAAGAAAAAAGTCTCTGATCTCTGAATTCTCTGGCTTCTGCTGAGTGCTTCCTTCTTGCTACTGTGTTTCCGCAAGTTATCTCCTAAGCACAGCCCAACACACCCAACACAGTTCATGTCTTAAGACCAATGTAGTAGATATGTGTGTTCCTTTTCTTATTCTTGTTTTGTTCATGCCCTTGTCACTCTCACCTCACAGCAATTGAGACTGTACCATCCCCATCCCTTCTTCCACAAATATGCGTATGGTTTTATGCTATCTCTTCCACCTCCCCAGCAGAGTTGTATAAGTTATAGTCTCTGACTTGAAGGTTTTCATATCCCTTGTAAGAAATTTTGTTATGTATGGTAAGTAAAGCAATAAGGGTGTTCCCAAGGTAGGGGAAAAAAAAGAGACTGATACTTTCTGGGGGTATCAGAAAGGCTTCTATGGGCGCAGGATGCCATTGGGACAAGATTTTCTCCCTTAAAAATCACAATTTTACAGTCAATACAGAGTTATTGAGAATTTAAGAGAACACTTTCCAACCCAACTTCTTATTTTACAAATGAGAACATTAATGGTACTCTGAATTAAAGTGATGTGGTCAAGGGTTCATAATGAATTAGTAACAGATCCTTGACTAGAACTCAGGCCTTATGGCTACCATGACCACACTTTCCAGTGTTCTGCAATTTAGTCAACTAAAGACAGGACAGCTACTTTCTTAAGTTTTTAGAGCCCTTAGCACAAAGTAAAACAACAAAGCAAAACAAACAGCAATAAAAACAAAGTAGGATCTGCAGGAATGAAAACAAAAATACCCTAGTTTCTGTTTTGGGATAAGATTTAGGAACTCTGAGAACTATTTTGACCCTGAGGTTATTCCCAGGGGGCATATTAGAAAAACGAACAGGAGTCCATTACATTTGACTCCAATAATCTGGGGGGGGGAAAGTTTGAAAACATTGCCTCCTTTCTTTTCTTTTCTTTTTTTTTTTTAAATTTAATGATTAATTTTTATTTTTGAGAGAGAGACAGAGAGTATGAGCCAGGGAGGGGCAAAGAGAGAGGGAGACACAGAATCTGAAGCAGGCTCCAGGCTCTGAGTCTGCAGCACAGAGCCTGACATGGGGCTCCAACTCACCAACTGTGAGATCATGACCCGAGTCAAAGTCTGAGGCTCAACCTATTTGCCACCCAGGTGCCCCCTCCTTTCTTTTCTTGAATACTGTTTACTAAAGGAGTTGCTGATTAGAGCTGTTATTTGGGAATGCTGATCAGCTCCAGGCAAGGACTCTGTATTCCAAGCTGACCCTGCTCCACCAGGAACAACAGAGTGAAAAGAGGTATTGAGCACACATTCCCAACTCTTTGCTACCCTCTGGAAAACAGTGTGTTTACTGAGATTGCTATAGAAGGTATTTATCTAATTAGAGAGCATTTCCCCCCTTTTATTAGTAAGCAATTAGACCACACTTTAGTACATTAAGGAGGTTTTGTAAATCCAACTGCAAACATATAAATTCTGTAATTGTGTAATTGTATATTGGGCACAAAACCACAGAGTTTCTTCTATTTTGGCTTGACCATTTTTTTAAAGCAATTTAGGGTTTTCTAAGCTAATGCTTATGTGGTGAGTGTTTTTTAAAGCCTAGGCTAATACATATAATTTAGCCATTCGTTGGTCTTAAACCCAAACCAGAAAATGACACAAAATCCACACAAACATGTATCAACTATTTGTTTGTTCTTCTTCATCTTGAAGCCTGGGAATAATTCTTTTGTTTCACAATGTTTTAAAGTACAATGGTAGCATAGAAACCACAGAATTCCAAATAATTCCAGAAACTCTCATTTAAACATCTGTAGCTCATTTATATGTGATTCAATTTATCTTAATTAAATTATGTTTGTAAGACAGGAGTGGGAAAGAAAAGTAAAGATCATATTAATTTGAATTTTTGCTTCATTAGGTTAAATATGATAATAAGTGGAACTATATTAACAATGCCAACATTTGACCATCTTTTATTTATGAAAATAGTAATTTTCTGTGGTTGAACTTCTATTAGGTATGTTGTCTCCAGTTTTCACAGGGACATAGTAAATACCAAAAATGGAAATTATAATTGATTTACACCCTTAATGAATAATTCATCTACTTATAAAAGGTGTCAAAAGAGTTTATAAGATACACAGATTAACATATATTACTACCATTTTACTACTAGATGCCTGTGGGACCTTGGGGAAAACATTAGGTTTTGGGGACCCTTTGTTTCCTTCTCTGGCAAATGAGTGGATTGTACTAGAACGAGAAAAAATTTAAATTTTCATAAAATGCATATCACTAATCAAAATTAGGACTGTAAATAACTGTAAATAATTAGGACTGTAAATAAGGCTATTATGTTAAGCAAGTTGAGATCTATGTCATTATGGAAACATATCATAGTATTACATTTTTATATGATGTAAGAAATCTTTCAGTGCACTGAATTAGATAATAAAGAACTGATTCACCTATTGATTGAATGAAAGTAATTAGCAATACTAATGAGAATAACTACCATTTACTGAGTACATGAGACACACACTTAAGCACAGTTTACATATTATTTCATATTAATTCTTACATCACATACTTGAGCAGTGATGTAGAGATAAATGCTTATCAACTCTTCCAGGGGACAAAAAGCCCTGATTTGTAGTGTTTGCTGATTTACATGGTGTAAATTTCCAGCTACACCATGTAAATTTACATTGGATTTACATTGGTTGATTTCCAGCTACCAACCTGACTTCACTGAACTTGGTGGGGGTGATGGAGGGAGTGGTGGTGGTGGTAAGGGGTGTCCTAGAAGAGATGTGCAGTAGTACACTCTTATATACCATGCTGATATTTTCACCATGCTGATAGAGTAGACAAAAATAATCTCAAGAACACAGACCATAATAAAATGTAGTAAGCTATTTAGGAACTGATGAGTTTGGGGTATTTATTATTTTTGTTTTAATATAATTTTAAGAGTCAGTTTATATAGTTTAATTTTTAATAATGGCTGTGTTTGATAATCAACTCACAAAATTCCTGAACATTTAGCAGTTTTTGTGAACTGAGGGCACTACTGTATGTGAGGTTGATTTCATTACCCACTTTCACTGAAAATAGGGAAGAGTAATATAAAAAGGATTAAAAAATTTGCCCAGGTTATCTATCCATTAGTAAATTCAAATCCCAATTTGCCATACAATAAGCCTTAATTTCTTAATTTTGAGGAAGCTTATACAATGGATTTTACAACATAACTTTGATATAATCCAAGAAATGTGTTTTTGATTATAAATGGAAACTAAGCAAGGCAAAAAGTGAAAGTAGAAAGCAAGATGAGTATTTAAAGCACTACCTTCTAGAAGAGGGCCTGTTGAGAGAAAAGGTGTAGGTCATTGGTGACAGGTTTCTGTTTTGTGACATTTTTTAAGGCTAGTAAGAAAGAATTAGTAATTGAAAAAAGAGAAGTCAGAACAGTGAGCAACCAATCTGTTCTAAGATATCATGAAGGGGTACTGAGGTATGAAATTCTTGTGGGAGGGGTTCACCAGTCTGAAATGCTTCAAGGAATGTGGTTTCCTTTACTTGCCTGCACTGGAGTTCCTACAGACTATGACAGATACCACCATACTTTCCCCCCAATTATTTCAGCCTATTTTCTCCAGATAAGAGAAGGAAAACTCTACATTCATATTGATAGCTTTTTGATCCCTAGGTAATTTCCACTATAGTTTATAAAACAATTTAAACAAATTTTGTTGCTATAGCATTCCATCTATTCAGAAGTTTTAAGTATTTTGATTAGGCAGTACTTCACCGGTACCATTGGCTAAGTACTCTGTGCTGAGTAGGAATGTGCCAAACTTTCACACCTTTCATGAAGACTCGGGTTTACTCCAACACTTAGTTACCAAACACTAAGATCAGGGTCTGCCCAGAGTAAGTGCTATACAATCATTAGTTATTAGCATTCTCATTCTTTTTATTATTATTCAGAACTGCTGGATTTCTGGTGAGCTCCAGGTTCAGGTTGTGGGCAGAATTTTCTCAAAATGCTTCCACCCAGATTCTCTTCATAAGCAATATATTAACCATGGGTTGCCAGAATTTGTTCTTTCCTAGGCTGGTGTGGCCAATGTTAGCAGTTGGTCTTTGGTGCACCTAGAGTTTTGGTGATAGAAATGTTTCATTTACCACTTTTGGGGGCCCTTTGTAAAAGCAACATTTTCCTCCCAAAGAGGTTCAGCTCCAGTTGTCTTATGATTTGGGCTCATAATATATCTGGATGATATTGGGTGATGTTCATTAATGTGAAAATTATGCTCTTGAAATGCAGCCAATGTATCTTTTGACCAGGACTGAGGTGAAATTAACTTCCTCATAAGAGCTGGGAAATGAGTTAGTTGATGGTCAACTCTTGCTTTGCAGTGGCTTCTAAAAGTCATTGAAGGGCTATGTGAACAAATTCATACTGCATCTTTTAGTGTTTACAGAAAACTGTAAGTTAAACTTATGAGTTTCATTACTATTGATAAATGGAAATGGTCTTTTTGTATAACGGATAGTGAGAACAGTGAGCAGTCTAAGGAAATCCTCCTTCTCAGACTTTCTGCGTGAAAGCTAGATCCTTCAGATTTATCTCATACTTTACTATTAAGTCTTACTCTTGCTTCCTGTAATTATATTGGATTCATGCTTATTAATTACTAGATTTGTAACAGCCTTATCAGAAATATCAGCCACCTGCATAACTTTATTTCTTTGAACATCTGTAATTTTTTCACCATCACAGCAGTCACTTCAAAAGAAATCTTTTTTTTTTTTAACGTTTATTTATTTTTGAGACAGAGAGAGACAGAGCATGAACAGGGGAGGAGCGGAGAGAGAGGGAGACACAGAATCTGAAACAGGCTCCAGGCTCCGAGCTGTCAGCACAGAGCCCGACACAGAGCTCGAACTCACGGACCATGAGATCATGACCTGAGCCGAAGTCGGACGATTAATGGACCAAGCCACCCAGGCACCCCTCAAAAGAAATCTTTTAAAAGCTAGTAAAGGACTTCAGATTCATTTGTTATAAATTTCTTATTTTACAGTTGAGGAATCAAAAGTCCAGTGAGGTTAAATGCTTTGCCCTAAAACTCAGCACATCAGCATCTTACTAGTTTTGAACTTGCAGTTTTAAATGAATTATAAGTGTTGTGTGGAATATCATCCATTTGTAAAACGAATAAATTTTCTTTAGCAATTTTAACATCCTGGAAAGATGTTTCAAAAGGACATAATACAACATCATTGGAATCAATCATGTTGTCTTGATAGTTAATAAAACTTTAGGTGGTTACCCCTGAAGACACAAGATGAGTAAGGGTGGGGCACCTAATCTGTGTTGCTCAATACAATAGCCACTGAGCACATGTGGATAATTATAATTTTAAATTCAGTAAAAGTAAATAAAATTCAAAATTAATGTCCTCATTCCTACTAGTCACAGTTCAAGTGTTCAATAACCACTGTAACTAGTGACTACAGTATTAGCATAGAATAGAACATTTCTGTCATCCCAGAAAGCCTTATTGGATAGCACTAGAAGGAGGTTTGGACTTCCACTGAGCTAATTTTGTTGGGGGCTTCCAAAGTGGGAAGGTCCTTCCTTCTTGAAGTAGATGTCAATCTTGTCACCAGATAAATCTCTCAGGAAACAGACAAAGGCTTTCTGGAGTGATAATCTACTCAGTTCCTAAACTGTACCCCTCCTCCTTGATAAAAGAGTGAGACTCCATATCCCATGCTCCTGGCCCATCTTACCCCTGCCTGGTTTTGGGAGTGAGGTTGCAGGAATATGCATGAAGAAGAGAAGAGTGAAGATTTAGCATTTTGGAGGCATATCCAAAACTTTCTGAATCTTGTTTAACTTTTAACTTTTTTACTTCCTTTTACCAACAATTCCCAAACCCTCCAATCTCAGGAGATGACAGAGGTGTGGCTTTGATGAGGTCCAGCTACTGTCTGCCCCTTCAAAGTTAGAGGAAGTATTTAGACAGATGCATGGGAAAGAGATGAATGAAGATAGGAAACTCAATCAATCCCTTGCCAAGTTTGCAGTGGTCCTCAGCATGCATAGCCCAGTCAGCTCCAATTATTATGTAGCATGCAATGGAAATTACTAAGAGAGCTGAAAGCTATCAGTAGAAGGGGGAAGGGAAAGGGACAGAAACAGGGAAGGAATATGTTTTGTTTTGCAGAGCCAACAGTTCCAGCCAAGGGGGTGCCCAACTAGGTCTTTCACCTGCTAGCCCCTTACCTGAGCCAGTTTGACCTGGATTAGAACTGGGGACCTGTGCAGAAGCCCCCTGAATTGTCCTAAAGTCAGTTTTACCTCACTATAATACTCAGATCTCCTCCTATAGGCAGAGTTTCCCCCATTTTTTGAATATATGATGTATGCACTAGAATGTTGACATGCTAGGCATGCACAATTGAACTGAAGTGCTTATGCAAGCTCCCTGTCTTGCCCCCTAATATACTGAATAAAAGCTTCCTGTACTAACCTTGTGGAGAGAAAGTGCATTGAGAGCTATCTCCCTATCTCTTTACTTGTAACAAGTAATAAAAATTTCTTTGCTTTCAACACTTCCTTGGGTTCTGTTGAATTTGATGCACCCCAAGGAGTGAACCTCTTGAGTTTAGTTGCATAGTGAGCATACAAAAATGGCAAAAAATCGCTTTATAGGGACTCCTTTCCCAGAGGCCCTTTTCATTTTCGGCTCCCCAAGCCTAATGGCCTGAGACTGGGACTTACTGTCAAGACCACCCCCCCCCCCCCCACTGCCACACCTTGGCAGTTCCTTGGTCCAAACCAGACAATGGATCCTTCTCCATCCTAAACTGGAAACACCATAGTAGTTCACAATAAATGATTAATGACTGAAAAATGTGCCTTGCCAGAAGAATTTACACCTCCACACCCTTCTCCTTTCCCTCCTCCCACTCCTTGTTTACTGCCCAGTAAAATGAGGGGTTAGAACTAACTGATTTCTAAGTCCTCTCCAAGCTTGTAAGTTTCAAGGCCTGTTGTTTCTGGGGGATGCTCTTGCCTTATCACAAAGGAAGTCTTGCCTCTGGGATAACTCCTGGCAGTTTAAGTGTCTTCTTACCTCCATTCACATTTTTCCTCAAACTGTATTCTTATTTACTCCCTCTTTCTTCTTGTTTATGTAAATTCCCAAGTTAGAAGAAGAAAAAGCCCCCCCCAGACACTCTCATGGTTTGGATTGTTAAATATAACATACTGGGGGCACCAGGGTGGCTCAGTTGGTTAAGCGTTCAACTTTGGATAAGGTCATGATCTCACAGTTCATGGGTTCAAGCCCCTCATCGGGCTCTGTGCTGACAGCTCAGAGCTTGAAGCTTGCTTCAGATTCTGTGTCTCCCTCTCTCTCTATTCCCCTCCTCCACTCATGCTCTGTCTCTCTCTTTCTCTAAAAAAAAAAAAAGAAACAAAAAACAAAAAAAACCTGAGATCCTGAAAATACCTGACGGAAGTCATAAAAGATGGAGAAGCTGTCTCCTTGATCATCACCACGCACAAAGTAAACCATGGGTTTGAACAATGTGATTCTTTAGAAACCTCTAGCATAGAGCTTCTTCTTCAGAAAAACACTAAAACCTTAAGTGTTTCTCCTAGATAATAACAGTAGCTGCCATTTACTGAGCAACTATTATACACCAGGCATGACTCTCTATATACACTACCTCATTTATCCCAGTCCTAGTACAATCTCCATTCTGCAGATGCAAAAAAAGTCCACAGTCCTGGTAATTTACACAGAATCAAACAGCTAATATTCTGGAGCCAGAATTAGAATAAGACTTCATCAATTACTACAGTCCATCTATTGTTGAACCAACAATATGTATGGATCCAAACACAATACTCTTCAAACTTTTTCTAAACACCCTTTAAATAGGAAATTGGGAAGATATAGGAAAGTTATGGTGACAACTAAATTAATGGTAGAAACAAAAATAGGTTACAGGATTTCCTTTCCTTTGCTATTATAAGGGTTTTGTTCTAATGTTCTAATAAAACATTCACTCATTTAGCCAGGGGTAAGGAAAATAGATCCTATTATTTGGTGTTAACTTATTTAAAGTTTTATTTTAAAAATGAGATCAATAAGCACGATTTATAATGAATATTTGACTTTCAGATAATTTTTCTTTGCTTAGCCCTGGATAGAGAATCAATTTTTCCCCAGAGAAAAGGAAAAAAAAAACCCAAATTAATCAAGAACTAATAGCAACTTCATTTAATGCAGTTTCCATTAGAGTATAAAAAACACTCAAATTCCACACTTTTGAATTTAAATTCAGGAACAGAACATTCTTTCATAAGAACAAATAATATTATATACTTCCTTTCCTATGAAAGCTGAACCTTATGAAGTACAAGATGTGGTAAGAAAAATATTCGAAGAAAAGCAGAGCTGTTTAAGAGACACTATCTCTGACAAGCTGTGAGTGGGCTGTGAGTTCTGGGTTATTTAGCTATATGAGCCTGGACAAACTATAGAGAATTAGAAACTACAGAAAACAGAGGTTTTCTACTCTGAGAGCATCATATTACTGTTCTGTGCTTCACTCAAATAAATTCTAGGTACCTCAGTTTCCTATGCTGTAAAATGAAGGAAGATGAATAAGAAGTAACCTGATACCATGGAAGGAACACTTGACTTGAAGATTGATATCCTGGATTTGAGCTCCCTTCTCCAATACCCACCCATTGACTTTAGGCAAGTCTATATCTCTTGTTCAGTTTTCACAAATTCTAAATTTGAAATTAAAATTCTGTCCAAATTTTATCACAGAGGTGTTGAGAGAAACTAATAAAACAATGTATAGGCAAGTACTTTGAAAACAATGAAACATTTCAAGGGAGCAAAGAATTACAATAATGGTGATGATGATAGTGATGATAATTAAGTACTTTTGCTCTCAAATTCTAGTTGAAAGGGAGAGCTTGCATTTGGAATAAGTGGAAAAGGTTATATTGGTAGAATGAGGGCCAAATTATGGAGACTCATAAATGACAAGGTGTGAGTTTACATGGCTTTTAAAAAGTAGAGTGCAATTGGTAGGATTGCCAAATAAAATATAGAATATTAATTTTTTTACATTTTTTAATGTATATTTATTTTTAAGAGTGAGCGAGCACATGAGCAGGGGTGGGGCAGAGGGCCAGGGAGACACAGAATCCTAAGCAGGCAGTCCTATTCAGTTAAATTTGAACTTCAGATAACCAACAGAAAATTTGTCAGTATAAATATGTCCCAAATATTGTATGGGACATATTTATACTAAAAAATTATCTGTTGTTTATCTGAAATTTAAATTTGATTGGGCATCTTCTATACCTTTTCACTACATAAGGCAACCCTAACAATTGAGGGATTTCTGTGAAGGGTAGCAACTGATGTATGAAAACAGTGGTTCAGAACTGTTGTAGAAATACGGGGTTGGGGTGGGTGTCTCCCTCTCCCTCTCTGCCCCTCTCCTACTCACGTTCTGTCTCTCTCTCAAAAATAAATAAACATGGGGGGCCTGGGTGGCTCAGTCGGTTGAGTGTCCGACTTCAGCCTAGGTCATGATCTCAAGGCTGCTGAGTTTATATCCCGTGTCAGGCTCTGTGCTGACAACTCGGAGCCTGGAGCCTGCTTTGGATTCTGTGTCTCCCTCTCTCTCTGCCCCTAACCCACTCTCATTGTGTCTCTGTCTCTCTCAAAAATAAATAAACATTAAAAAAATTAATAAAATAAATAAATAAACATTAAAAAATTATTAAAAAAAGAAATATGGGGATCAGGAAGGAGTGGAATCAAAGAGACTGTCTTGATGTGAGTTTCGTTAAACACAGACACTTATGAAAGGAATTTATATGGGAAGTGAGGCTGTGGTAGGGTCCCCTCCCTAAGGAAAGAAAAAAATAACAAACCTCAAGGCAACCTGGCTGTATGCTTACATGACAACATCCATCATGACCTTGTAAGATGAGACCACTTAGTCAGACTACATGTTTGTGTGTTACCAAATAGGAGACAAGTAAAAAATATATTAAAAAAACTATGCCACGAGGCATTCGGGGCTCAATTTTTTGGGTATGAACCCAACTGAGTGGTGCCAGCAGGAAGAAAGTTGCTTCCTGGAAGGAAAAGCTTCGGTGTTATGACTTTGTGTGAGAATCCTGCTACAAGGCCAGGAAACTTGGTAAGGAAGAAAGGAAAGTGAGAATCACTCTAAGGGTGTATTATATAAGTCGTTGCTGAAGGCAGTGGGAGCTAGAGTCCACAGGTTTCAATGAAAAGCCTACACAATGCCTCCTAGAAGGGAGGCTAGGACATTTGTCCATTAGCTTCTAGCTCCTATTGATTAAGGGTTGCCCCTGTGGAGTGAAAGGGATCAGAATATGGTGCCCCAAAATATTCTTCTTTGGCATAAGGATTATTTTGAGCTGAAGACAACTGAAAAACAACAGACACAGAAAAAAGTGCTCTACCCTCCCCCATTTGCCCTAAAGAAGGGCATAAATTTCCCTTTGTGAAGGTATTCCCCCTCCCCTCTCTCAACAGGAGGGGCAGAACTATGCTTAATCACTGGAGATGACTCTAGACTCTTACAGTTCCAATGAAGACACCAAGAGGAATCTGTGTAATAAACCTTATTAAAGAAACCATCTTGCATTAATTCTCCCCATACATTTACCTTCCTACAATTTACTGCCCTTAGAAGCTCAAAACCCTTTTATTTACTTACTTATTTTGAGAGAGAAAGAGAGACTGCATACCTGTGTGAGTAGGGGAGGGGCAGAGAGAGAGGGAGAGAGAGAATCCCAAGCAGGCTCTTCACTGTCAGTGTAGAGTCCGATGCAGGGCTTGATCTAACGAACCGTGAGATCATGACCTAAGTCAAAATCAAGAGTCAGATGCTCAATCGACTGAACCACCCAGGCAATGCTCAAAACCCTTTCCTTTTGTCACTTCTCCAAATTTATGTAACTTTGTTAAAATTGTATATAAGCCTCCAGGTCTCACTGCCTCTTTGGAGTTTTCACTTCCTGCTCTTGTGAGACCCCCACACCATGTAAAAATATTAATATTAAACAAAAATTGTATGACTTTTCTCCCATAAATTTGTCTTTTGTCAATTTAATTTGACAAATTAATTTGACAAATTAGCATCCAGCAAGGCCCTGGATGCTAAACTAAAAGGGTAGAGAAAAAAGGTTGTTTCACCAGTACACATCTGGGATGCATACACCCTTGGCATGAACAATTTCTAAAAGCTTCAGAACAATACGGAGGCATTTAGGCATGGAGAAGTTCAGGGCACCTGAGGTGGGATGTGTTGGCAGTAGTCTGATCCTACACTAACTATCCAGCACAGCTGTAACTGAAATAAGAAAAGAATAGAGGGAGTGTGATGCAGCACATCCAGAACATCTACAAAGAAGCCACTGATGCAGTGAAGAAGTGATAAAGTCTTGGACTAGGATAACTTATTCATTTGTTCCAAAAACACTTAATGAGTACCTAGTGTATGGTAAGTGTGTTCTAAACAATAGGAATCCAAAGAATAATACAGTTCCTACAAGGGATTTTCAGTCTAGTAGGGTAAAAAAGTAAAAAATAAATACAGTAGTTAGAATTTAGTGCGCTAAGTATTATCAAAGAGATATATTTAAGTATTATCAAAGTAAGAACAAGTGCCCAGAAAAAGATAGTGAAGGACAGAAATAGATTTTAAGGACTAATCAGTCAAATAAGGTAAATGAGTAACTCTCCCCTGTCTTTCACATCCAGCCTCCAAATGTGAATCCAAGATTTTGAATGAGAGTAACTGAGAAATGATAGAATCAATAGAACTAGGAAGTTAGAAAGATGAGCTTGTTTTATAATGAATGATAATGAAGTTATTTCTTCACTCTATTAAGTTGGAAGTGGTTAGGACCTGCAAAGATATCTTGCAGGTCCTTTAGGATAAAGTGCAGATGTCTGCTTTAAAGGCCAAGGCTGGAAATCATCTGAGAAATTGGTAGGCTTAGAGGACATTGAGAGCCATGGGCAGGGGATGCTCAATAAGTAAAATATTAATGAGAGAATCAGGTCAGTACCAAGGATGGTGCCTCAGAGAACATCTGTGTACTAGAGATCAAAAGAGATGACATAGAGGCTGAGACAGAGTCAGGCATGTGGCAAGCCAAGGGAGAGTTTCTTTTTTTTTAAAATTTTTATTTATTTTTGAAGGAGAGAGAGACAGAGTGTGAGTGGGGGAGGGGCAAAGAGAGAGGGAGACACAGAATCCGAAGCAGTCTCCAGGCTCTGACCTGTCAGCACAGAGTCCGATGCAGGGCTCAAACTTACAAACCACGAGATCATGACCTGAGCTGAAGTCAGACGCTCAACCGACTGAGCCACCCAGGTGCCCCTCAAGGGAGAGTTTCAAGAGGGGGACTGAACTGCAAGAAGTCAAGCAAGGTTAATTGGTCATTCAGTAAACACCAAACTGATTTGATTGTATTGACCATGAATGGACAATAGCTTACTTGCAGTGTATGAATATTTATGGACAATTCAACTATCAGCCTTTGCAAATTAAGCAGAAGGAAGTTAAATGAAAGCAAATACGGCAAAAACACATGATTGCTAACACTAGCATAAGCCATAACCTACCAGAAGTTAAGTAGGTCCAGTGAGTCTCAGGCACATTTTTTTTTTTCTGGGCCTGGGACACATATCCGTTCTTTGAATGGTCCCAGTAATTATGTGTGGTGGGCATTCTCCTGCACCCTCCTGATCCCCCTTAGATGAAAAACTTCTTGCCCCAGCTGCTAAGGAACACTAATTGAAGAAATCTTTCAATTGCCTCCTTAGGGACTGCCTTAGCTGTAGAGAGTCCCTAGGCCCCAGGTTACAGCCTTCTGAGGGGGCATACATTCCAATGTCTAATGGAAATGGAGGTATAAAGACTTGGCTATCTAAGCCTAACTAGAACCTCTCCATGAGGTCACCCATGACTGTCACTGCCTACTTCACAGCTTTACTTAGCCCAGTTCTGTTTCTTTTTACTCCTTTCCACAAGATACTGCTTAAGAAACCTCCTGTGAAGTAAACTCCAACTCTGAATCTACTTCCATGGGAAACCACCCTGTGGCAATCTACCTTATCAGTTAAGGGCTTGCAAGTAACAGACAACTCCATTTCAACTGGTTTGAACAATACTGTTATCTCACATAACCTGAAGTCCTGAGATGGGGTTGTTCCAGTTAGTTAATCCAGTAACTCACTAAAACTTTCAATCCTTAAGGTTTTTCTCTTTCTGCTCTCTCATTCTCAATATGGTGGCTATGTACCTCAGGCTAGCATTCCTCACAGTCACAGGAATGCATGGCATCACATATAGGTGTGAAAATGCCCTAAAAAAGGAAAAGGACTGATACTTCCCATGGGGAATATTTTTTAAGAACAAGATACCCTTTCTTAGAAGCTCTGTGGCTGACCTCCTCTCAGTCACTGGCAGAACTGGGGCTCACACATTCCTCCAAAATAATCACTGACAAAGAAATGGGATGACCAAGACTTGCAGAAACCAACAAAAACTTGCTCCTGAATCTTCTGAGGGATGGACATATCCCTGAAAAAAACCAGGGTTACTACATTGCCACATCCTTAGAATGTGTTTATTCAGCATTTTCCTTCCAAGTAACTAATTTTACATAACTTAAAATCTAGGTTAGGTAGCTGGAGGGAAATGTTATTTTTATATAAAGCACCTGGATGGGCCTTCTGTGAACCTTCTAGCAAGGACAAGGAAATTATTTTTTTTTTTTTTTTTTTTTGCCAGTGGTAAGATATGTGGTAGTGTTTTCTAAACATCAGTGAGCTTTCTATGCATTAGATATACATGCATTTTTACCAGAGCCTGAGTTCAGCAAAAAGCAGCAGCACCTGACATGCTGCACCAATTTTAGAGAATTTGAAAGAAGAGTTAAGAAGCACATTTTCAAATAAGCCAGTCAAAAAAGGACAAATACTAAATGATTGTGATTACATAAGATACCTAGAATAGTCAAACTAATAAAGAAGAAATAGAATAGTGGTCGTCAGGGTTTGGGGGTTGCAGGGAACAGGAATTTATTGTTTAATGAGTATAGTTTTAGTTTTGGAAGAAGATAAAAGTTCTGGAGATGCATGGTGTTCATGGTTGCCCAACAATGTTAATGTACTTAATGTCATTGAACTGTATACTTAAAAATGGTTAAAATGGTAAATTTTATCTTATGTGTATTTTACCTCAATTAAAAAAAAAAAGAAGCATATTTCCAGAGAACACCTGTTGGAAGAAAACCCAATAGCTGAGGTCTAGAAAAAAATGTCTTACTAGAAAAACCTTAATCACTGGAACTGCTTTAGCTTATAAACACCTATTGTAAGCATATTTTATTGTGTTGTATTTGTAAAATGGCTTTGAGGATTTTAAATGATTGTGGCTGTTAGCTCATCAGGTAGTAAAATTAAATCTAAACAGACGTTTGATTCAAAATGGTTAATTATTCCTAAATAAAGTCCCATTATTTTAATAATAGACTCCAACCATCCTATTCAGAAGACAAGATGAGCGGCTACTTATTTAAATCTTATTTATGTCCACATTCATGTTATTTTCTGAATTAAGTGAATATAATAACTGTGTTGAGGAAAAAAATGATCAAAATTGGATGAACATACTAATGTATTTTAATAGCTTGACTGGGAGTTTCAGAAACCTCATCCCTAACCAAAGTATGTCACTATAAATGAATTCCAATTTATCTCCTGCTCAGAAAAAAATATTTCACAGAAATATTTTTAGCTACTTAAAGCCAAAAAGGGATGTCCATCTATTGATGTAGAGCAATTTTTTTGCACTAGGGAGAGACTGTGTTAGATAATTTCTAAAGGCTTTTTCAACTCCATGATTCTGTGATATGATGAATCTTTGAAAATGACTCTCAGAAAGGGAGTAAGTGACATTAACAAAATGGCAGTATAAGAATTTCCAGTGCCCACCCCCTCCCAGCAACATCAATTTAAGCAATTATCCACACACAAAAGTACCTTTACAAAAGCTAAGGATTCCAGGTAAGGTATTAACACACCTAAGTGAAGCATAGACATAAAAAAAGACACAGTGAAGAGGGAAGAAGAGATAGATTCCCATTATGCTATCACCCCTCTCCCAAGCACAGGCAGCTAAAGCATGGAGAGAGATACCCTCCCATGGGAGAAGAGTAAAATAGATGCCCAGCTTCAACACAGACCTCAGCACCAAACCAGCCCCCATAGACCCATAGACCAGCTCCTGAAAACCAAGGTTTCCAGCTGGCCTCCATGGGCACAGCCTCCAGGCCAGCTACTAAGAAACCAGTTCTCCTCTACTGGCCCCCAGGCACCAAGATACTGGGCCTCAGTGGTCTCCAATGCCTGGTTGGCTCCTTTGGACCCAGGATTCAGGTCTACCCACACAGACTGAGATCCCAGTCATATCACTACAGACTCAGGTGTCAGGTCTCTCCCAGTGAACCCAGCTTCAGGCCCCTGACCTGCTAACCCAGGAACCAGAATGGCCCCTGTGTACCCAAGCACTAGGCCTGCTAGTCTGCTGACTCAGGCACCAGATCTGTCCACCCAGGAACTCCAGCAAGCCCATCCACAGACACCACCGGACAATTCACATAGAATCTCTGAACAGGTTGACTGGGGAAGGGTTTTGCCTGCTGAAGCCAGTGCATAAAAACTGGAAGGGGTTCCTACTTCTTCAAATGTGCAGATACCAATACAAGGTCACAATTATTGTGAATAATCAAGGAAACATGACACCACCAAAGGAAACAAACTCCAATGACTGACCCTAAAGAAATGGAGATCTATGAACTGACAAAGAATTCAGAATAATCCTTTTAAAGAAATTGAGTGAGCTACAAGAACACACAGATACACAATCATATGAAATTGGGAAAACAATGCATATACAAAATGAGAAGTTCAAAAAAAGAAATAGAAACCATTAAAACAAACCAAACAGAAATCCTAGAGTTGGAGAATACAATGACCCCTATCTTAACATCATTCAAAAAAATTAACTTGAAATGGATTAAAACATTAAATGTAAGATCTTAAACTTAAATGTAAGTACTAGGAGAAAACATAGAGAAAAAACTTCTTGACATTGGTCTTGGCAATGATTTATTCTACATAATACCAAGAGCATAAGCAACAAAAGCAAAAGTCAACAAGTGGGACTAGGTCAAAGTAAAAGCTTCTTCACAGAAAAAGAAGCAATCAACAAAATGATAAGGCAACCTATGGAATGGGAGAAAATATTTGCAAACCATCTATCTGATAAGGGGTTAATATCTAAAATATATGAGAAACTCATACAACTCAATAGCAAAAAACAAACAATCAAATTTTAAAAATGGGTGGAAGACTTGAATAGACATTTTTCCAAAGAAGACATACATGTGGCCAACAGATACATGAAAATATGTTCAATATCATTATCATCATCATCAGTCATCAGGAAATGTCAATCAAAACCACAATGAGATATCACCTTACACCTGTTAGAATGGTTATCATCAAAAAGTCAAAGGATAACAAGTGTTGTCAATGAAGAGGAGAAAAGGGAACCCTTGTGCACTCTTGGTAAGAATGCACATTGGTGCAGCCACTATGGAAAACAGTATGGAAGTACTTCAAAAAATTGAAAAAAAACCAAAACTACCCTATGATCCAGTAATTCCACTCCTAGTTATATATTGAAAGGAAATGAAAACACTATGTTGAAGAGATATTTGCTCTTGTATTATTTATAATAGCCAAGACATGGAAACAACCTATGTGTCCATTGATGGATGAATGGATGAAAACATTTTGTATACATATACAATGGAATATTATTCAGTCATACAAAAGAAGGCAATCATGCCATTTGTGACAACATGGATGGACCTTAAGGGTATTGTGCTAAGTGAAATAAATCAGACAGAGAAATACAAATACTGTATGATCTTATATGTGGAATCTAAAAAAACCTTTTAAAAAAACCCCAAGCTCATAGACAAAGAGATCAGATTTGTGGTTAGCAAAGATAGGGATGGAGGGAACGGGGAATTTGGATAAAGGTGGTGAAAAGGAAGAAAACCTTCAGTTTTAAGTACTACAGATTTAATGTACAACATGGTAACTGTAGAAACAGTGCTGTATGATATATTTGGAAGTTGTTAAGACAGTTAATCCCAAGAATACTCCTCACAAGGAGAAAACTTTTTCCCCCTTTTTTCTATCTATATGAGATGATGGATATTAACTAAATGTGTTGTGGTAATCATTTCATAATATATGTAAGTCAAATCACTATGCTGTACACCTTAAATTTGTACAGTAATGTATATCAATTATATCACAGTAAAACGGCAGAAAAAATAGAACTACCATATGACCTAAAAATTCCACTTCTTGGTATATATTAAATGGAAGTGAAATCACTAATCTCAAAGAAATATCTGCACCCCTATGTTCAGTGGCATTATTCCTAATAGCTAAGACATGGAAACAACCTGTTTATACTGATGGAAACAACCTGTTTATACTGATGGATGAATGAATAAATAAAATTAGTACACACACACACACACACAAACAATGGAATATTTTTCATCCATAAAAAAGGAAATCCTACCTTTCACAACAACATGGATTGACTTTGAGGGAATTATGCTAAGCGAAATAATTCAGACAACGAACAACAAATACTGTGTGCTCTCAATTATATATGGAATCTAAAAGAGCTGAACTCTTAGACAGTAGAATGGTGGTTGTCAGGGGCTGGGGCATGTGGTAAATATTGGAAATGTTGGTCGAATGGTACAAACTTCCAGCTGCATTGTCTACTTGAATGTTCTTAATCGAGTAGATCTTAAATGTTATCACTACAAAAAATGGTAATTATGTGAGGTGATAGAGGTGTATCAAATTGTCATATTACATATGTTATATGTCAATAATATCTCAGTAAATCTGGAGGAAAAGAAAAATAAAAAGAAAATAGAAAGTAAAAATGAGTGATAGGGTGGTAAATTTTTAATAACAGGCCTTTGGGAAAAAAAGAGGCCTGAATCATCATGTTTGTCAATTAAGATGGTATAAATACTCCCAGTATGGTCAATTTTATGCTACTAACGTGATGTCACTGAACAAAGAGTGGAAGGAAAAATGTGCAAAATTGGCTCTCAAAGCTCTGGCCCTAGCACATTACCAATAAACCATCCTATTTGCTCATGGATGGAGCTAACCATCTCTTGGTAATGGGCAAGATGTCTTCTAAGGTAGATTGCCAAATAGCAGAGTGGGTAGGGAGATGGAACATTTCTATATAATAAAGTGTTATGGTTCAGTTGCTTCTATAACAGTGGATGTTATAGAGTGTAGTATTCATATTATGTTGATGAGGAAATCTTTTATGGTGGGCTAAAGATAAATGAAAGTTTGAATAAAGATAGGCCTCAATGATGGACAAATTTTGTCAACCCACCCAAAAAGTGGAATTTAACAGTCCAATATTAGATTTGCAGCTAACTTGATCAGAAACCATTATCCATGTTGTGAATATACATCTCCATTTTTTTTCTTATTTTAGTTTTTAGTTACAAACAATAATGTAAGATAGTTTATTTTTCTACCATTACATATAGACAGATTTCACTGACAAAGAAAGCAAATATTCTATCCTACTTTTTTTTAAAAAAAGAAAATGACTCTCATCAGCACTGAACTAATAGAGATATACATTTGAAGGAAATTTCAACATCACTATGGTTCATACTAACAAACCAGTGTTTCTCACATATTCTATAAATTAAGAGGCCACTGTTGTGGGGTCAAATGCCCCTACTAAAGTGAACTGAACTAGTTATTTCCATTTTCCCAGTTAAACTCATAAAATCTGATAGTATGACAGATGCTCCTCAGTATTTTGGGAAGGCAAGAATGAAATATGTAAGTTATTGGGTGCTGTCACAGGCAATTTCTGTAGCAGTAAAGTGAAACACATTGAGACTACTTGAAACATGATCAATATAGGTTCTATCAAGGCCCATCTATATCATTTTAGCACTCAGTGTTCCTGTCAATGGTGTCTTAATTCAAGTACATGGGATTATCTGTCTCAGAATTTCCTCTGGCCACAGGAGCATGCCCAGTCCACACAAGGGGCAGGCCAGAAGTGCCAAGGAATTAACCGTCTTGGGAGCAGCCATCTACCAACAATGATTGAGAGTGGTGAATAAATATCTCAGCTTCCTTTCCCCTTGTGTTGTCCTTTACACTGTCTTCCAGGGGTCCGCAGCATGTTGAGTCCCTGTTTCCTATAGCAGTAATATTAATGCTCAAAAACATACCTCTATTGGCTTCCTTCCCTTCTCTGTCTCAATTCTCCACCCCTCTACCAGTGCTTCTTGGGATCACTTACCAAATAAACTACCTGTACTGAAATTCTTTTACTAAGATCTGCTTCTAGGGAAACTTCAACTAGGATGATCAGTAACGGACAAAGGATCTCATAGGAGTCCACGAACTGGCACTGGAATGAGACAGTCTCATGGCAGATACGTTTGGCATTGGGATCTTATGATTATTCACTATGAGTTTCCATTATTACATAACACATGTTGCTTTTCTTTATAAGTCTTTTCTCCCCTCTCCTTCAAACTAATTTCTCACCCTCTATTTTGCAGATTTTTTCTTAACTTTGGAGCTCCTACTTATTCATAAATTTGAGTTACTCACAATGTTGACTTACCCATGGCATATCCTGACCCTCCCACTTCTCTCTACTTCATGAATTTTCAGTTTCAGGCTTCACTGTTAATCACAGGAGTCTAATTTCATTTTTCAATTCAAATGGTAGAGAGTGAAAATCTAATATACTTAATCTTTGAGCAGGGCTAATTACAATAGATTACTGATGAGGAGTTAAGTATTATCCAATCCAGAACACCAGATTGCCTCTTCCACTCTGTGAAAGAGGCACTGTTGATAATTAATCCAGGACAGTAGGTACAAACTAGGACTATTCTGGGCAAATTAGGTTGTATGGTCACCTGAGCATATGACACTAATCAATTTATACTGACTTTTCTAGGATTGGTTTCTCAGTGATTGTCACATTAGTTATGACCTTTATGTGTGTACAGGGAGTGTGGGGGGTGACTGGCACATGATCATTCATTAAAGAAACCATTAATTTTCTAAATAAATAAAAATATGGTCACTGTTAAGTTATAGAACATTCATACTATAGGACAATGAGAACTGTTATGGATTATCAATGATTCTCATACCAAGCTTCACCAAAATTATCCACTCTTTGATGCACTATCAGTGCACATTCTAAGGCTCAAAATAACTTGGCCATGAATTCAGCTATGGCCTATTTTGTAGATATGTAAAGCCATTGGTAAAACATCATTCCACAACAGAACACTTAAAATAAGTATTGATGAAGTTAGAGCATGAAATCCTACTGTATCCACTCAGCATTAGGATTTATTAAAATTAATGATCTTGGTAGCCATTGATGTCTCAGATGGAAATTATCAGTTGGGATATAATTGAAATTAAAACATTCAGAACTATATTCACAGGTGTTTCAGATACAATGCATAGAAAGGTAAGTTCTTGATATTACAAAGGAAGTAAATAGTTTCTTTCAATATCTTACCACTCTGAAAATTAAGAAGTTTGTTCAACCAATGGTTTACATCAATGTATTACAAAAGATTTATCTTTCTAGGTTGAACTTGTAAAAATAGTTTCTAAAATTATTTCAGAAAGATTTCAGAGAAGATCTATTTCTTTCTATGGAGTTTCAGATACACAAGGTACCTGACCTTTTTTTCTACTACGGGATAATAAAAAGATATAAGCTTTCAATATTCTCTTGGTATGTTGAGCAGTAACTAGATGAGATAGTAGTCAGGAGTCCTAGGTTCAAGTTTCATCTCAGCTACTTTTGTATCTAAATCTCTTTTTTCATCTGAGAAATGAGCAGAATGAGCTAAATCAGACTTTCCAACTGGGGCCTGCTGGTCTACAGAGTTCCATGTGTCACATTCTCTCTTATGTGCTTCAGCTACTTGAGTCTTCCTTTTGGGTCCTTGTACATGTCACTATCACTTCTGCCATAGGACCTTTGCATGAGTTATCATCTGCATTTGAAATGCTCTTTCTTCTACATCCCACCTCCAAACACTTTGCTTGGTGAATTCCTACTCATCATTTTGATGAAGTCAAGCGTTGGTTCCTCAGGGAAACTTTGCACAATCCTCATTTTGGGTCAGATTCCTGTTATTTGTACTTTTATAACCACATTCTATTCCTTATTCACTCAGTTTACTAATTTGTGTGATTATTTTATTAATAAATAAATTATCCAGTAGTTCTAACTCTGTAAGAACAAGTCTATCATAGATTGTATTTTGCAAAGATGGTTGCAATAATATTACCTATCCCACATGGCTTTCTACAATGTGACCTCGTGATTTTTCCATGAAGTGGAATTTAATTCCTCTCTCTGAATTGGGGCAAGCCTATGACTACTTTGTGAATAGAATACATCAGAAGTGACACTTCATGACTTCACAGGCTAAATTATAAAAGGCAATACAATTCCCTCCTTGTTCACTGGAATACTTGCACTTTGAACCATGAAGTACCATGTATAAAGTCCAACTACCCTGAAGCTCCTGTGCTTAAAGAAGCCAAGTACTCCAGTTGGCAGTTCTAATCTTCATATTATTCCAGCCATATGCCAGACATATGAATAAAAAGTCTTTGTTAATTCCAATCTCTAGCAATCAATTTGCCTCTAGCCATTGAGACTTCCTAGTTGAGGTCCCAGACATCAAGAAGCAAAGACAAACTACCCTTCTGGTGGTACTGTCATAATTACTAACCCACAGCATCCATGAGCATAATAAAATGTTTGCTTTAAGCTGCTAAATTTTGAGTGATTTGTTACTCAGCAAGAGGAAATGGAACAGAGGGTTGTGTCTGCCTTTCTTACAGAGGTGTCCCAATTGCCCAACACAATGTCAATGATACCTAGTAGGTGCTCAGTATATATTTACAGAAAGAATAAATAAATGCCCATGCCTTTGAATTATTCTCCCAACACCTTACAGAAAGTTCTTTTCCCTCCTCTGTTATGAAGTCATATACAGCCTTCAGTGGCCAATCATGGAACTTTTAGTCAACAGTTTTAGTGAGTTCTGTATAAAACTATACATAATATAAAATCTCATGAAAAGCAATGAGCCAAAAACTGTTTGGTTTTTAAGAATTCTTCAATTAACTCATCTCTCTTCATTTCTATTATAATTATTGTTTCATCTTTACTAACAGCTTCTTTATCAGCTTATCCATCTCTTTATCCCTATCAAGGACTTGGAGGTTTTAAAGTGATATTGGCAAAATCACTATCTTTATGTGCTAAGAGCAATAGGAATTTGAATTTATGAATTGACTGTATCAGAAGGAAATTAAGCTGTGGAGACTGGGAGATCCTTACCGCTAATTTATTAAAGGCAAGGTCCAGTGAAGATGCAGAAGGGAGCATCTGAGAAAAAGTAGAAACAGACTTTGCCATGTGGACAGATAATCTTTTAAGCTGCTAGAAGGTGACACATTTAAGGAATTACTGGTAGCTTTCCTTGTATATTATTATATTAAAAAACAAAATAAAATATATCAGTTCTGTCTGATTACATAGTGATACTGTATGAAAAGAGGCTCTAGGACCAAAAATAGGCAACTCAACTGTGGTTTATTAAAAAAAAAAAAAGCCTGTTTTGCAGAAAGAAGAGAGAAAAAACTGAGCTATAACAGCTCTCCAAGAAGTTGTTTGGAGCGGACAAGCCTAACACTAAACAAAGATCTCAGTGAAAATTATCAGCTTCATGAACAGCTTTTACCAGTAAGAAAGGTGTGAAATGTGTCTGCATTTCTGGGTGCCATGTAATATAATTGTAGAGCTACCATACACGGGGAAACTATTCAAGAAAGGTTAATCTATTACTCACAAAATTAAGTTTCTGCTTTGTACTCCTTGTTTTTTCTTTCTAGATTGTACCTCCCTTTTAGATGAGACACAAAAGTGCTGGACTAGTCTGGTAATTCAGCAGCACACTCAGCATTGATGATCTAATTGTGTTTGCATGTGAGTTTCACATATATTTACATATGAAACATATATGGGCAACTATATGTATATATTATACTATATATTACATTATATATATGTGTATATATATATGTGTGTGTGTGTGTGTGTATATATATATATATATACCATAAATACATATTGAGCACCTAGTAGGTATCATTGTCATTATGTCAGTGATACCTATTAAGTGCTCAATATATATTTCTGTAATGACTGAATAAATGCCTATGTCTTTAAGTTGCTTTCCCCAACACCTTGCAAAAAAGTACATGTACTTCTCTTTATCTTTAATCATATACACACAGACGCCACACATTTACTCCTTCCTCATTTTGGCAAACTATTCTCAAATATATAAGTTCACAAATGCACAGATACCACTAGAGAAATTAAAAGTAGGATTTGCAAAATGTAGAAGGAAGGTAAATATCAAATTCATTTCCAAAGGTGTGTGTGTGTGTGTGTGTGTGTGTGTGTGTGTGTATGTGTATGCGTGTGTAGGTTGCCATGCCAGTTATTTGCCTGTTTATTCTCAGATCCATTTCCTGCCCTTTTCTGCCTTTCTCTGTAGAGAAAGGAACCATGTGTCAAGAAAGGAATATGTGTAAAGGAACCACATATTCCAGACACCATTGTTGACTGGATCCCAAGCATAATAAACCAAGTGGAAGCTCTGATGGAGGACTAGATAGTGGAAGGAAGGGAGAAGGAAGAGAATATCTCACCCTCTTTCTCTGTTTTTGTCAGTGTTTCTTCCATGGCTCCAAGTCCTGATACACAACCTCTCCCTCCCCAGTCCCAGCTTCCCGTGGTCAGACACGCCCTGATTAACTTCCCTTGAACTTCTCTGATTCCTGGGCTCTGGTAATACCATCTCCTCTGTTTTCCTTTCAAACCTTAGATGGGTAGTGGTATTGTGCTGTCACTAATCTCTGGGTTAGCTACCTGTCTCCTGTTTGGTTCCTTAGATCTTTATCATCTTTATGATAAGCTTCCTAGAGTAAGTTCCTCCTGTTTGAAATATTTAGCATAGTTTCCATCTCTTGACAGCTCTCTGATACAGTTCTTGGTATGGGGTAGTCCCAGCCCAGACCCTCAAAATGAGACTCTGTTTGGGGTTAAACACAATTATGACTTCCCTGTGGGTGAAAAATGGGATATCAATAAGCCATGATCCTAGTAGACCATGACATCATTCATAACTTGAATGAAGAAAAATCTTGCTAGTTGTAGTAATATAGGTCAGGCATGTTTATGATGACACAAATTAATATAGATACTTTGTGTTACAAGTTTTAAATGAGCCTTTAGCTTGTGCTTCATTAAAACAATTCACAGCTGCTTGCTTTTTTTCTTTTTTAACTCTTCAGTCAAATGCTTTAGGTAAGAGATGATGGCATAGTAAGGGAAAAATTATTATTCTTTTAATAATTTTTGAGGGTTGTTTTTAAGGGCTTATCTCTATTCCCACTCTAACAGAAGACCAAGCCCTTACATCACAAGCATGAGCTGCGGAAGTGCAAGGGAGTAGAAAAAACATGTACTACAGAATCATGAAAGTATTTGCTCAAAACCTCAAATTTCGAAATCATATAGTACTGAGGAAATCTTTTTAGCCCATACATGTTTTTAGAACAGGAATATAGACTGAATAGAAGATTCACAGTCTAAATCCTTTGGAACATCTACTTTTAAGAACTATATCCTATATGTGGTCCTAGAAAGATAAGATAGTTAACAAAACATTCCCTAAATACAAACACATTGATCCAATGAATATATTTGAAATGGAAGAGTTAAATATTTGGAAATCCCTAAAGTTGGCTTTCTTGATCATCTGGAAAAAATAACATCCTTTATATCAGGAATGGGGTGTTCCTATTAATCACTGGGCCTTAGAAACCATCAATTCTGAGTCATGATAAATGACTTCACTCTTACTGAAAAATGATTCACAAACAACTTAGAGCCCAAGAGATTACTTTGTAAGCTATATTAAATCATTTGGGGGCGCCTGGGTGGCTCAGTCGGTTAAGCGTCCAATTTCAGCTCAGGTCATGATCTCACGGCTTGTGGGTTCGAGCCCCGCCTCGGACTCTGTGCTGACAGCTCAGAGCCTGGAGCGTGCTTCAGACTCTGTGTCTCCCTCTCTCTCTGCCCCTCCCCTTCTCACGCTCTGTCTGCTATCTCTCTCTCTCAAAAGTAAATAAACATTTAAAAAATTAAAAAAAAATCATTTGGGGGCACCTGGGTGGCTCAGTCAGTTGAACGCCTGACTCATGATTTCGGCTCAGGTCATGATCTCATGGTTCATGAGTTTAAACCTTGCACTGGACTCTGCACTGACAGTGCAGAGCCTGCTTGGGATTCTCTCTCTCCCTTTCTCTTTCTGCTCCTCCCCCACTCGTGCTCTCTCCCTCTCCCTCTCTCTCTCTCAAAATAAATAAACTTATAAAAATTCATTTGGCTACTTTTCTTATTTAAAAATCAATACCTATATGAGCCTATAGATAAATACCCTTCCAGAACAGGTGATATCAACAAGTAGTCCATGAAATTCAAATGTTTGTAAGTCACTTTAGTATTACACAGAAGATTTTGTTGTTACTGTGTGGCCTCAAATTTTGTGAAACTGTAACTGCCTCTAATTTTCTTATTCCCCCCTTTGACACTCAGAAATTGACAGAAATTGGAAGAATAACATAAAATATTCCATGAGACCATTTTTAGATTATTCCCTAATTTAATTTAATACAGGCAAAGGATGCCATATAGAGCTTTATTTTCTGTGCTGTAATATATATTTATGTGTACAGAACTATTCCAGGTGTTAGATGAGAAGAGCAGCAGGAATTACCCATTAATCTACTGTCTTCAAGGTTAATCAGAACAGAAAAATAAAAGGAAACTATCTCCAGGTTTGCCAAAAGGTGAAAAAAACATTTTAAAGTTTAAACTTACATGATGAGATTTACAAATATGAAAAAGACTAATAGGATGCAGTGTTGCCAGAGATGGAGGGAAAAGGACAACTGCTCTTCCAAAGGGCATTTTGAATCAGCAAATCAATTTTTAGAATTTTGTCTTAAGGAAATGATCACATAGGTATAATAGGCCCAAGGATATTAATCAGAGCATTAAATAAAGGAAGGGTAATGAAAACAAAGTTAATATTTATAAATAGGGCACCAGCCAAGTAAAATATGGCAGTGTATGCCTTAGTTTGGTTTCTCTAGACTTGTGTTATCTAAACTGGTAGTCACTAGCCACATGTAACTAATAAAACTTTGATATGTGGCTAGATATACACCCAATGTCAAAGATGCAATATGAAAAAAGAATGTAAAATATCTCATTAATAACTTTTGTTTTGATTTTCTGTTGAAATGAAAATTTTTATGTATTGGGTTAAATAAAACATTGAAATTAATTCCATTTGTTTCTTTTTACCTTTTTAATGTGGCTACTAGAAAATTTTAAATCATATATATGACTCACATTTGTGGCTGAGATAATATTTCTAGGAATTGCACTGCCTAGAAGCAAGGCTTGAGAGAAGAATTTACATACAAGTAATTTATTAAGGAAGAGAATCTAGGAGAAACTAGTAAAAGATCAGGAAAAGCAAGATAGGGAATCAGAGGAAGCCGAGCCAAGATGTCATCAGATGAAGTCTCAGTCTCAGCCTATACTGCAGAGAGCTCTAGAGCATAGATTACATCTCAGAGTTTGTCCAACTTTGAGGGAAAAGAGGTGGGCTTTCATACCTTCGTATCAGTCACATCAATCCTTAGCTATGGGGGCACCATGAAGGTGTGTAAATACTCAGGAATTTCTGTCTCTCTGTGGCTTTGAAGCAGTTCCAGTAGCACAAGGGACACCCTTCTAAAGCTCACAGGTGCAAGTCACTGGAAGCAAAGCATATAGGAACTGGGGGATGGGGACACAGAATAAGTTATAGGGATCTCAAGGGTATAAAAGCAGGCCACTGACAGTATCAGTTACACTTTATACAATGGAATTCTATGCAATAATTTTGTAAATTTAGATTGTAGACATATAAAACACCAGTAACATAGAGTGGTATATTAAAAGCATGTTAGCAAACATATATAGTATGATCCTATGTATAAAATTACATACATATTCATATCTACATAAAAAGATGTTTGCAAGGATCTTCCACCAAAACATTAGTATATTTTAAGTCTGAATTGTGATGTTTCACTGTTATTTTATTTTTTATTTTTATTTGATTATTTTTAAATAACACATACGTTTCATATATTAGAAAAATAATAAAACTATTGAAGGCATTAATAACATGCAAGTGATAAGTAAAGCCTAAGATTTCAGATATAGGAACATTTGAAATTTTAATGGACTTATGCCTCGATTATCTATCAAATTTTTATACCTGGAATGCATTTGGTAATGTGATCATGGCTGACATGCATCTGGTATGTACTTGTATGGTCAAATGGCCAGCATCTATTCTGGTTGGCCAATGTGTGCTGTGCTGATCAGTAACTTGATGAAGAGAATCTATAAGACATAAGTGTATATGGTCAAATCAGCCTTGGGTTAACTAGAGGATAAAAAAGGATGCTAGATCAGAGGACTCAAGATTCAGTACAAATTAAATAATATAAACAAACATCTTGAGTGACTACAGAACAAAATATCAACATTTTAAATAAAGATAGGAAGGGCACCTGGGTGGCTCAGTCTGTTAAGTGTCTGACTTCCACTTAGGTTTCGAACTCATGGTTTTTGGGTTTGAGCATCATGTGGGGCTCTGTGCTGACAGCTCAGAGCCTGGAGCCCGCCTCAGATTCTTTGTCTCACTCTCTCTGCCCCTCCCCAACTCACACTCTATCTCTCAAAAATAAACAAACACTAAAAAAAATTTTTAATAAATAATAAATAAAGATAGGATAAATAACAGTGCCTTGCAGAGCCATATTGAAGCCTGAGGCAAAAAGAAAAATCAGTAATACTTTGCTAAAAATGTTTACATTTTGTTAATGGTGAATTGTTGCATGAATTTTGATTTTATAAGGTATTACATTAAAATATTAATTATTTTGGCTACTAAGGTTTGTGATGCCCCCATAAATTCTGCACCCTAGGTAAGTGCCTCACTCAACTCATTCACTCACTAGACTCTCCCTAGTCCAGTCCTGACTTGGTATCTTGAAGTAACTTTAGTCTAACTAATCATTTGGTATGTAAAGCCATCTTCTGCCATGTTACTTTTGAGATTGAGCTGGCAGAATGACATCTTAAAAACTTTGCTGTAAACCTTTCCTTTCATTAATGGTAATCTAACACTGTCTTTACCTAAATTACAAGAAGAAAAGAAAAAGAAAAAAATATTTTATTTTTTAATGTTTATTTATTTTTGAGAGAGACAGAGTGCAAGCTGGGGAGGGGCAAGGAGCAAGGGAGACACAGAATCTGAAGCAGGCTCCAGGCTCTGAGCTGTCAACACAAATCCCAATGTGAGACTTGAACTCACAAACCGCAAGACCATGACCTGGCCCAAAGTTGGAGGCTTAACCGACTGAGCCACCCAGACACCCCAAGGTAAAAATAGTTTAACTTAAGAAGTCTCTACAGGCATTTGAATAATTCCATGTATGTTTTGTTATGCTGCTGAGATACAAACCTTTCCAGATCTGTTTGGGAACCACTGACAAAGCAGTAAATAATTGGATTGTGATGAGGAGGTGCTAACATTTATATGTATGTTAATACAAAGAAAACAAAAGTAAAAAAGAAATACAAGGGGAAAAATTGTTCAGACAGGCACAAAAATGATTATTAAAAAGGACACTCATAGGTCAGAATTACAGAGAAATAACCTCCAGCAAAGGATCTTTGGCAGAAATTCCAAATTCATTCTTGGCTCCATGGGATCTTGCACGAAGATGAATGGAAAGATGTGCAGGATCTTGTTGCAGTGAATTTTTATATTATTTGCCATTTTGTTTGCTCCCAGATATTTAGGTTCCCTGAGTATGCAGTATGTTGAGAGCATGGAAATATTGTAAATTGGTGACCTCACTCTCTTTCTCATTTACTTTCACATATACCTTTCATAAAACCCTTCTTTAAATAGTTGGCACTATAATGGTAAAAATAGAAATGTTGATACTCAAAGTTATTTCTTGGTGGTAGTTTTCTACTTAAAGATTTGTATTAAGTTTTGTATGCATTCACATGTTTATTCTTTTCCCAATATAGGTATGCCACTATGGTGTTTAATTTTTCCTCCTAACTTTACAGAACTGCATATTTTCTAATTACATTTCTAGTGTCGATCCCAAACCTTACAAGAATCCTTGTACTAAAAAAAATAGTGATTTATACTCTTGTTTAGAAATAAAATCTCAAATAGAGCTGATTAGTCATCTATGAAGCAGTTTAGAATTAATGCTTGATAATTTTCTTAATACCACATAGTTTCTCCACAGGAGAAAATATATATGAAATGTTTGGTTACTTTTGGGATACTTGATTTGTACTGTGAAAATCAGATCTTTAAGGAAATCCTTAAGAATTAATTAGCACTCAAAACCAAAAAATACTGTATGTCTATTTAGGAAAATCAATACAATATGAGTGGTAGGTAATGCTTAAAAATAAATATGTGTGATAAAATGTACAGGATGACTGACTCTTTTACATGATCATTTTGAAATGGGCTGAAATGAAAAAGAACCTGTACAGCAGGAAATGAGCTCTGTAGCAGATGCTGTTGGTGCTCTGACCATATATCTCCTAGGCACACACTGTTCCAAAATATGTTGAGGGCACTGGAGGGAAAATAAATACCTCAGTATCCTTGCACTTTGTGGGGTAGAAAAGGGAGTAGACAGATCTTAGCTTGTTCTCCATTGTCTGCCAGATTTGCTCAGTGGAACTGAGCCCCATTTTCTAACAGTGACAACATGTTTGATAAAGCTCTCTGCATTGGCTTCCTTCCCTTCCCTGTTTCAATTCCCCCTTTCATACCAGGGCTTCCTGGGATCACCTTCCAAACAAACTACCTGCACTTGAACCCTTGGTGCAGCATCTGCTTTTGGGAGGATTCCAAAGGAAGATAATCTCCATGGAACAAATTAATGAAGAAATGAGTCTAGTAATTAATTCAGATTGATCACTCCATCAACCCCGAAATCCTTGAATTTGATGAAACTTTTCTGGTGTCTTTTACAAAAAAAAAAAAAAAAATTAAAAAAAAAAAAGAAGTGACAAGTATCTCATTTTGTAGACTTCCTTCCTCTCTTCCCAAAGTGCCTCATGCTTGAAAACAACTTTGCATGGGCAGGGGTGTACAATCTTGATGTAAAAACATTAGGCACATAATAAAAAATGAATAATTTTGAACTACTGTCCTCAAAGCCTCTGTATGACGACAGCTTTTATGGCTCAGTGTTGATAAATGACAAATTCAGGCCAACTGTGTACATCCACAGAATAAACTATTGAACAGCTTCAGGGGTAGAATGTTTTTTTACAAATGAAACAGGCCTAGCTGAACAGAATTTGTTCAAAAGTCATTAGCAACCTTTAGCATTTCATTTGGACTTCCATACGATTGCTATTGGGGCTACATTAATATTTGAACATCACACTAACAAAACACAGATGCATCAAGGCAGTGGAAAGACAAGTATAAGAAATGTCTTCCACTCTACCCAAATAAATCAGCAGGATAATACTTAGGATCCTACATATATCTGTGTCCTTTTAGAATATACAACAGAGAGACAAATGAGGTATGTTGCCATAAAGAGCAGGGGTCTTTGCATGTCCCAAATTGAATCCTTTGTTCCCATGTTGGAATCTAAATGTCCTGCCCTTTTATAATTGTTTTGTATCATTTGCCACTGGAAAATAGTGTATTATACAGAGGTCAGTCCAGTAGTATTTTAATTCACACCTGAAAATCCCAGACATTCCATATGTGAATGCTCATAGCTATATTCATGATAGCCAAAAAAGTGTACACAACCCAAATGTCCGTCAACAGATGAATGGATAAACAAATCATGTTATATACATGCAATGAAATACTATACAATAGAAAATAACAACATAGATGAATCTCAAAAACATGAATTAAGTGAAAGAAGCCAGACACAAAAGGGTATATACTACATGTTCCATTTACATGAAATTCTAGAAAAGGGGAACCCAATCTATAATAGAAAGCCAAAGAGTGGTTGCCTGGAGCCAGGAGAGGATTGACTACAAGGGTACATGAGGGAATTTTTGAGGTGACAAAAATTTTCTGTATCTTTATTGTGTGGTAGTTACATGAGTATAAAAATATGTCAAAATGCACACTTAAATTGGTACATTTTTGTATGCAAATTAATGCTCAATAAAGTTAATTTGAAACAAAACTTATCTGCATCTTCCTCTACCAGAACTTCAACTAACAAACCAATTACTATCATGTGGATAAGAGACTGAGGACAGTTACATTTTGCCAGGGGTTCAGACAGAATTGATTATCACCTTGCATTATAGGAGCCTAGATGAGCTTGGGACAAGGAAAAAACAAAAACAAAATAAAAAAAAATACCCTGATGCCTTAAGGGCATCTCCTAGATGAATTCTAGGAGAGGTAGAAGGGAGATAGGTAGACAGAGAGGAGAAGGAAGGAGTAGAGGAAAACAAAAGCACATTTGATGTACTTCAGAATTTCGTCTGCAAACAATACTATTTCTTTATCATCATCCTGACTTCCCATGCACAAGAGTACCATTTTGGTGGTAGGGGTGTGGTATTGAGGAGGGCAAAAGGTGTTAAAGTATGGGCATGAATCTCTTGGTGATACCTTGAAGTCCAAAATTTGGGGATATGTTTTAGTGTGAACCTGACCTAGATCAATGTTTCTCAAACATTAGTGAACATCAGAATCATGTGCAGAGCTAGGAAACATGAAGATGTCTGGTTCCCCACAGAGATCCTGATGCAACAGGTCTGGAGTGGGGCTGAGATTTCAAATTTCTAGCAAGCTTCTGGGTGATGTTGATGCTGCTGGTCAAGTGACTACACTGTGAATAGACTTGATCTAAAGCCCTAGAGGGATTCCAAAGCAAGAATAAAATTCCATACTTAATTATTGCTGAAAAGTTTTTTTCATGGCTAAGGCATGTAGGATCAGAAGTTTTGTAGTATGGAGGACTTACTCCAGAGAGCTCTGAGAGCTCCTTGCTCCAAATTTGGTCAGTTTTCAGTAAGAAATCTTTTAGTTTGTTGATTAGTGGAGACAAATTAACTTTTAAAATAGATCCTGGTCACTTACCATTTCTTTCTTAGAAAATTCACAGTGCCATTTGTAGGTATGTGAAGGGCCCTCTTGTCCTGCAGTCAGGATGCAAGAGCTGATTGTCTGGGCCATTTCAGATGGAAGTTAATGGTTTTGTGGTCCCCAGAATATATAATTAGTAAGTTTCACTATACTGATATTTTTAATGTCAACATCACCAACATCAGATGGGAGATGTCTGCATTGGGTGTCTGCTTCCAGTTAAGATCTTTAATATATGATAAATTAATATATTTCAATCATGTCTGCCTTGCATTCAGTGTATGCTTGGTTGATCAACTATAAAAGATGCCAGGGCTGTTTTGGCACACAATGAGAGACTGAGTCAGATCACAGAAGAAGGCTCACTATTTTTATGGCTCCTTAAATAATTATATTAAACCAGAAAATTTCAGAAAAGGGTAATAAATGAGATTTGTGGTTCTTTTCCATATATGTATGCAAATATTTGGAAAACAGGGGTAAAGGTGTTTGTAGATATCACCACCCTAACACAAACCCTAATAGCATTTAGGTATTTTCTCCCAGTCTTTGGACTATGCATAGAATCATTTAGAGTGGTATAATTATATATTGATTCCTGAATTGTTTTTCACCTTATATATTCCAAGCTTTACTATCTCCGTTTTTATGTAGTCTATTCCAATTATCTACTGCTGCATAGCAAATCACTCTGAAACTTGGTGGTTTAAAACAAGAAGATTAATTTGGATAAAGCATCTTTGATTTGGGCAAGGCTTGGCAAGATAGCTCAACATGGGTTATCCTAGCATTAATGTGGGTATTTCAAACGCTGGGGCTGGAATTATCCAATGACTTGTGCACTTGCATGTCCCTTGACTGATGATGGTTGTTGGCTTAATTAGGGCTGTCAGCAGAACCATATGTGATCTCTCCAATTGCTTGGACTTCCTCAAAAGATGGTTACTAGATTTCAAGGATGAGGTACTCATGAGAGTGAACCAGGTAGAAGCTGTATCATCTTTTATGAGCCAGCTTCAGAAGTCATACAGCATGGCCTCCATCACTTCTTATTCATTAGAAATGAGTCACTAAGTCCAGCCCATATTCAAGGAGAAGGAAATTACACTCCAGCTTTTTTATGGAGCATGGAAGAATTTGCTGATCTATTTTATAAAATGATGGCATAATATTCTATCAAGTTAATATACCAAGCTTAAATATTTCTTCTATAGTTACACATTTAGGTTGTTCCCATTCTTAGACTGTGATTAACATGTTTATTCAGCAGGTCTTCTAGAAGTAATTATATATTGCACTATACCAACTAGTTTCCAAAAGAGAATTTGTGTACACTTGCGAACACTTTTCATTTTGATTTTTAAAGGTCTAACTAGACCTTAACTAAAATAATATTGTTTTAAGAGCTAGGGCTATCTTAATAGGTGATAATCTTATAAAGAGATGAGAAAACAGACAGAGGCTCCTACCTTATAACTACCAATAAAGCTTAATACCTCCCAAACTATAAATTCACACTTCAAGTCATATCATTTTCCAATTTAAGATGGACTGTCAAGGTCAGTGTTCCAAGCTTATTTGGCATTTGCAGGTATAGGGGCTAAACTGGTATGTCCCATGAGATGGGGGTCCAAATGTTGATTGACAAACACAATGTCTCTTCTAGGGTATATGGAAACACAAGCAAATATTTTTTAGGGTCTGTGTCTATATAAACAATTTAATTTAAAAATGTATGACAAAATTCATGGGCCCATTGGATTTGATAATGAATATTTAGAATATTGGGTAGAGAAGAGGCATTTACATATTTGTTTATTGTCCAGTCAAAGCACATAAAGATTCTTTTTAGTGTCTATGTACCTACAATCTCTGCTTGTTCAGATCCAGAAACCATATCCTCATGCTCTTTAATGTCAAATGTGCCATTCCTTAATAATTTCCTATCTCCTACCAGAAGAAATGGGTAATAAAACTGTTATTATTACAGCACCTTGACTCTTCATAAACCCTGTATTGAAATAATATAGATATTGTTTCTGTAGTTCCCTAATATCTTGTATTTAATGGTAGTTACATCATTACTCATGATTCTACATCTCCATCATGCTGCTTGTGAATACTGGCTTCCAGTGATTCTCTCAAGTGTTGTTACTGCGCTACATTGATGATGACCACACATACAAATCTTACCCAGAATATGCAGGAAAATATGAACAATTCATTTTCTGGTCACAATAAACTTACATTTCAGAATTTTACAGAGTAAATGTAGAACAACTCGTATTTCAGTCATGTATTTTCTTGAACCCCTCATTCCACAATTACTGCATTTCTAAAATATGATCTCTCTCAGTCTTGACTGAATCCCTTCCTACCACACATCAGCACCAATGGGGAGGATAGGGATCTTTTAGCAGAGTGAGAAGAGCAGAAAGAATATTCATTCTGGGTCTGGTCCAGGAGTGGCCCTCCCAGAAAGAAACTGCTGTCCCTGCCAGTTGCAGCCACCACAAGGCATCTTGGAAATTTTCAAGGAAGGTATTATAAAGCATGAGGCCCTTTGTGTAGCCTGGACTTAGGGGCCTGGGGCAGGGTTTCAGTTTTCCCAGGTTTAAGGACAGTTTTGAACACAGCTGTAGATGACAGAAGGAAGTCCATTGTTACAGATCAATGCCTTAGGGGAGAGTTTGGTAGTGGGTGTTACATTGTAGGATAGAAGAGTAGCCAGCATCAGGGCAGTCTTCAAAAGTGATAGGGAAAAAAAAAGCAAAATTTTATTATTAGCAAAAAAAATTTTTTTCATGATGAGTCATATGGAAGTGGACTCTATGAAGAGATTCAGACTAGAAAAGACTCATTGGATTTTAGTTTCATAGTTTTAAAACAGCACTGCAAGTTCTTCTACAGAGTTTTCTTGACAGTCAATTCTCAATCTTATTCTTTCTTAACCTATCAGTAGCATTTGACACAGTTTATTATTGTTTCTACCTGAAACATTTTCTTTCCTTTGCTTCCAGGACATCAATTTCACTTATTTTTTCTCCCAACTCTCTGGATATTCTTTCTTTCTCTCCTGCTGATTATTCTTTGCCTCATGGAACTCTAATCATCAGATATTCCAGAGCTCGGTCCTTGGACTTAATCTCTTTTCTATTTATGATCACTGTTTTGGTGATCTTACCCAGTTTCATAGGTTTAAATACCACTTAAATGCTCTTGACTCTCACATTCATAATATTCATATATCCATTCCAAATGTCTTCTCTTAACTTCAGCAACACATGTCTCCACTTGGATGCCTAAGAGACATCCCTAACTAATTTGTCCAAAACTGAACTCCTTGTATTTGATTCCCCCAACGTGATTTTATTTGATGATGATACCATTACTCCAGCTGCTCAAGAAATAAAAAATTGAGATCATCCTTTACTCCTCTTTTTCTCTTAATAACCAGTGTTGTCCTGGGGCTGGCTTGAGCTGACATATAAGAGCCAACTGTGGAAATCTTTGCCATCTCTGAACTTAGTACCTCCAGCACCTACAAGAGATCCTGACACATAAATATGTGCTCAATAAAAATTGTTCAAATAGACTTTATATAGCACATATGGGGAAAGGGGCAGGCCAAGTGGGCAATGTTCTGTGCTTTTGGGCTCTCAGTGAACCATTCAGCTCCACATTTTACATATTAGCCCCATTTGTTTTACATATTGGGTTGTTCATATAATTCTACTTGTGAAAAAAAAAGTTTGTTGCATAAATAATAATAATACAGTTGACCCTTGAATAAAACAGTTTGATTGTGTGGGCCCATTTATATGCAGATATTTTCCCCACAAATACAGTACAGTACTGTAAATATATTTTATATTCTTTATGATTTTAACATTTTCTTATCTCTAGCGTATTTTATTAAAAATACAGTATATAGGGAGGAGGGGCCAACATGGTAGAGAAGTAGGGGGATCTGAATTTCCCTCGTCTCTCAAAGCAGTGTTGAAGCCAAAGGACTTTGAACTCCAAGAGTCTAGGAGGCAAAGAGACAGAGTCGCTTCCAGGGACCCACCAGCACAACCTGATGGGCTATAGGTGCATGATTGCAAATTGGGAGAGATAAAATTAACAGAGGGAAGGGATCCACTTCTGCTGAGAGACAAAGGGAAGAGAAAGAGAGACTGGGGAAGCATAGGACTGTATCTGGACAAGAGAGAAAAACCACAGACCGGGACAGAGAAAGATACAATCTCTAACTGAGGAGCTTTCCCTGGACTGGGGCCAGCAGCCCTGATCACACACCTGGGGAGGAGAGGAGCCAGTCCCAGGCTTGGTGGCTACCTCAGGGGTGCAGTCCACAGTGGGAGAGAGCGATTCCCATCATGGAGTGCTGTGAGAGGAGGGTTTGTATCCACTCAAAAGACAAAGACTGCTTGCACCCACCAGCCAAAGACCATATATCAAGCGGTGTGGATATATAATAATTACAGGTATATAATAATTACAGGGCCTATCCATCAAGAAAAGCTAACAATTACAAATGTTTATTCGCCGAATTTGAAAGCACCAAAATATATAAAACAATTAATCACAAACATTAAGAATCTTATTAGTAAGAATGTGGTAATTGCAGGGGACTTTAATACCCCACTTACAGGATTAGACAGATCATTTAGACAGAAAATCAATAAAGAAACAAAGGCCCCAAATGATACACTTGACCAGATGGACTTGACAGATATATTTAGAACTTTCTATCCTAAAGCAGCAGAACACACATTCTTCTTGAGTGCACATGGAACATTCTCCAAGGTAGATCACATACTGGGTCACAAAACAGCCCTCAATACATACAAAAGAATTGAGATCATACCATGCACACTTTCAGACCACAATGCGATGAAACTTGAAATCAACCACAGGAAAAAGTTTGAAAAACCTCCAAATGCATGGAGGTTAAAGAACATCCTACTAATGAATGAATGAGTCAACCAGGCAATTAAAGAAGAAATTAAAAAATATATGGAAACAAATGAAAATGAAAACACAACAATCCAAACACTTTGGGATGCAGCGAAGGCAGTCAAGAGGAAAATACATTGCACTCCTGCCCTATCTCAAGAAACAAGAAAAATCCCAAATACAAAACCTAATGACACACCTAAAGGAACTAGAAACAGAAAAACAAAGAAACCCCAAATCCAGTAGAAGAGGACAAATAATAAAGATAAGAGTAGAAATAAACAATATAGAATCCACAAAAACAGTAGGACAGATCAATGAAACTTAGAGTTGGTTTTTTGAGAAAATAAACAAAATTGATAAAACCCTAGAAAGACTTCTCAAAAAGAAAAGAGAGAGGACCCAAATCAATAAATTCAGGAATGAAAATGGATTTATCACAACCAGTCCCTCAGAAATACAAGCAATTACCAGAGAATACTATGAAAAATTATATGCCAACAAACAGGACAACCTGGAAGAAATGGACGAATTCCTAGACACCCACATACTACCAAAACTCAAACAGGAAGAAATAGAAAATTTGAACAGACCCATAATTAGTGAAGAAATTTAATCAGTTATCAAAAATCTCCCAACAAGAGTTCTGGACCAGATGGCTTCCCTGGGGAATTCTACCAGACATTTGAAGCAGAGTTAATACCTATCCTTCTCAAGTTGTTTCAAAAAATAGAAATGGAAGGAAAACTTCTGGACTAATTCTATGAAGCCAGCATTACCTTGATTCCCAAACCAGACAGAGACCTAACAAAAAAGCAGAACTAGAGGCCAATATTTCTGATGAACTTGGATGCAAAAATTCTCAATAATATAGTAGCAAATCGAATTCAATGGCATATAAAAAGAATTATTCACCATGATCAAGTGGGATTCATTCCTGGGCTGCAGGGCTGTTTCAATGTTCACAAATCAATCAGTGTGATACATCACATTAACAGAAGAAAGGATAAGAACCATATGATCCTGTCAATAGATACAGAAAAAGCATTTGACAAAATACAGCATCCTTTCTTAATAAAAACCCTCAAGATAGAAGGAACATACTTAAACATCATAAAAGCTATATATGAAAAGCCCACAGCTAATATCATCCTCAATAGGGAAAAGCTGAGAGCTTTCCCCCTGAAATCAGGAACACAAAAGGGATGTCCACTCTCACCACTGTTGTTTAACATAGTGTTGGAAGTCCTAGCATCAGTAATCAGACAACAAAATGAAATAAAAGGCATGAAAATTGGCAAAGAAGAAGTAAAACTTCCAGTTTTTGCAGACGACATGATATTCTACATGGAAAACCCAAAAGACTCCATCAAAAGACTCCCAGAACTCATGAATGAAATCAACAAAGTCACAGGGTACAAAATCAATGTACAGAAATTGGTTGCATTTCTATACGCCAATAAAGAAGCAACAGAAAGAGAAATAAAGAAACTGATCCCATTTACAATTGCACCAAGAATGATAATATATCTAGGAATAAATGTAACCAAAGATAAAAGATCTGTATGCTGGAAACTACAGAAAGCTTATGAAGGAAATTGAAGAAAACAAAAAGAAATGGAAAAACATTCCATGCTCATGGATTGGAAAAATATATATTGTTAATGTCAATACTACCCAAAGCAATCTACACATTTAATATGATCCCAATCAAAATTGAACCGGCATTCTTCTCAAAGCTAGAACAAACAATCCTAAAATTTGTATGGAACCATAAGAGACCCTGAATAGCCAAAGTAATTTTGAAGAAGATCAAAGTGGGAGGCATCACAATCCCAGACTTTAGCCTCTACTACAAAACTATAATCATCAAGACAGTATGGTATTGGCACAGAAACAGATGCATAGACCAATGGAATAGAGTAGAGAACCCAGAATTGGACCCACAAATGTATGGCCAACTAATCTTTGACAAAGCAGGAAAGAGCATCCAATGGAAAAAAGAGTCTCTTTAGCAAATGGTTCTGGGAGAACTGGACAGCAACATGCAGAAGAATGAAACTAGACCACTTTCTTACATCATTCACAAAAATAACCTCAAAATGGATGAAAGACCTAAATGTGAGACAGGAAACCATCAAAACCCTAGAGGAGAAAGTAGGCAACAACTTCTCTGACCTCAGACGCAGCAATTTCTTACTCAACACATTTCCAAAAGCAAGGGAATTAAAAGCAAAAATCCACTATTGGGACCTCATCAAGATAAAAAGCTTCTGCACTGCAAAGGAAACAATCAACAAAACTAAAAGGTAACTGATGGAATGGGAAAAGATATTTGCAAATGACATATCAGATAAAGGGCTAGTATCCAAAATCTATAAAGAATTTACCAAACTCCACACCCAAAAAACAAATAATCCAGTGAAGAAATGAGCAGAAAACATAAATAGACACTTCTCTAAAGAAGACATCCAGATGGCCAACAGGCACATGAAAAGATGCTCAACATAACTCCTCATGAGGGAAATACAAATCAAAGACACAGTGAGATACCATCTCACGCTGGTCAGAGTGGCTAAAATGAACAAATCAGGAAACTACAGATGCTGGCACAGATGTGGAGAAATGGGAACTCTCTTGCACTGTTGGTAGGAATGCAAACTGGTGCAGCTGCTCTGGAAAACAGTGTGGACATTCCTGAAAAAATTAAAAATAGAACTACCCGGGGTGCCTGAGTGGCTCAGTCGGTTAAGCGTCCGACTTCGGCTCAGGACATGATCTCATGGTCTGTGAGTTCGAGCCCCGTGTCGGGCTCTGTGCTGACAGCTCAGAGCCTGGAGCCTGTTTCGGATTCTGTGTCTCCCTCTCTCTCTGACCCTCCACTGTTCATGCTCTGTCTCTTTCTGTCTCAAAAATAAATAAACGTTAAAAAAAAAATAGAACTACCCTATGACCCAGCAATAGCACTACTAGGAATTTACCCAAGGGATACAGGAGTGCTGATGCATAGGGACACATGTACCCCAATGTTTATAGCAGCACTTTCAATAATAGACAAATCATGGAAAGAGCCTAAATATCCATCAACTGAGGAACAGATAAAGAAGATGTGATTTATATATACAATGGAATACTACTTAGCAATGAGAAACAACGAAATCATGCCATTTGAGGCAATGTGGATAGAATTGGAAGGTATTATGCTGAGTGAAATAAGTGAACCAGAGAAGGAAAGATGTCCTATATTTTCACTCATATGTGGATTGAGAAACTTAACAGAAGACCATGGGGGAAGGGAAGGGGAAAAAATAGTTACAAACAGAGAGGGAGGGAGGTAACCCAAAAGAGACTCCTAAATACAGAGAACAAACTGAGGGTGGATGGGGAGGTGGGGAAGAGGGGAAAATGGGTGATAGGCATTGAGGAGGGCACCTCCTGAGATGAGCACTGGATGTTGTATGGAAGCCAATTTGACAATAAATTATATTTTTAAAAAACAAAAAAACAGTATATAATACATATATAATGTATGTGTTAATTGACTGTTTATGTCATTGGTAGGGATTCTGGTCAACAGTAGGCTATTAATAGTCAAGTTTGGGTGGAGCCAAAAGTTATACTGAGTTTTTATACTATAAGGGTGTTGGCATCTCTAAAACCTGTATTGTTTGAAGGTCAAGTGTAACGATAAGGTTTGAAATACACTTTCTAGTCCAGTACTCTCATTTTTCCTGTGTCAGAAACTGAGAATGACAGAAGTAAAATGCTTGCCTAAGGTCTCACAATTCTACCTTTACCTCCTATGCCTACTCTTTCATACAACCAAAATGGAGTGGAAGGAAAGGATTGCATAAAGTTGTGACTTTTTCACTCCACCTGAGTGGGATGAAGAAGCATGTATGGAATGAACATCTTCAAGTAGACACAATTTAGGAATTATATTAATTACATTACTAGGAACACATAAGTACACCGATAGCTTATTGGTAATTAGATGAAGATAAGTGACTTTTCTAATTAAGAAAACAATAGTAATGGGGCACCTGGGTGGCTCAGTCAGTTAAGCGGCCGACTTCAGCTCAGGTCATGATCTCGCGGTCCGTGAGTTCAAGCCCCGCGTCGTGCTCTGTGCTGACAGCTCAGAGCCTGGAGCCTGTTTCGGATTCTGTGTCTCCCTCTCTCTGACCCTCCCCCATTCATGCTGTGTCTCCCTCTGTCTCAAAAATAAATAAACGTTACAAAAAAATTAAAAAAAAAAAGAAAACAATAGTAACAAGACATAGGAAAAACATAACTTTATTAAAAAGTCAAGATTTAAATGAAGTAATATGTAGTATGAAGTAATATGTAGTATGGAGATAACAAATAATATGTAACAAAGTTACACATTCACTAATCAGATAACCCAGGAAGGAAGAAAGGGCCATCTGACTTTCTCAATTCTTGTATAATCTCTTTGGGGTTACATTAAATTATAGTTCTATCCATTTATGCATGGTGTACTTGTTTATCCCTGGAAGTTATTTCCATTTTATGGTTCATTTTAATTATCAGCAGTTCTTCCCCCAAATCATCTCCCAATAAAATCATCTTAAAAGTAGGTTTTGGGGAGCTCCTGGGTGGCTCAGTCACTTGAGTGTCGGACTCTTGATTTTCTCTCAGGTCATGATCCCAAGGTGGTGGGATCAAGCCCCGTGTCATGTTCCGTGCTGAGTGTGGAGCCTGCTTAAGATTTTCTCTCTCTCCCTCTGCTTCTCTCTCCCTCTTGTGCATGGTCGGTCTCTCTCTCTCTCTCTCTCTCTCAAATAAAAAGAAAAAAAACTGGGGTGCCTGGGTGGCTCAGTCAGTTAAGCATCTGACTTCAGCTTAGGTCATGATCTCACAGTTTGTGAGTTTGAGCCCCACACCAGGCTCTGTGCTCACAGCTCAGAGCCTGGAGCCTGCTTTGGATTCTGTGTCTCCCCTTCTCTCTCTGCCACTCCCCTGTTCACACTCTCTCTCTTTCTCTCAAAAATGAATAAACATTAAAAAAACTAAATAAAATAAAATAAATTATAAAAGTAGGTTTCAGTAAATTCAATCTTCAAAAAAAGTTATGACTTGGTTTGGTGTCATCTTGATGCTTTTTGTTAGTGGTGTTTTTAAAATTTTTATAAGACAGTTGGCTTTTTAGGTTTTATAAATGTAAACTCATGCATATGAAGTTTCATGAATTTTTCTTTTTTTCAAAATCTAATAAAAATCCACTTTTTCATATTCACAATTTTTACTATTAAAGAAATCACTTAAAAGATACTGCTTTGGGTACCTATGTGGCTCAGTTGGTTGAGCATCTGACTCTTGATTTCAGTTCAGGTCATGATCTTGTGGTCATGGGATCAAGCTCCAAGTGAGGCTTCACACTAAGTGTGGAGCCTGCTTGGGAGTCTCTCTTGCTCTCGCTCTTTGCTTCCTCCCTCCCTCCCCCACTCACATGCTTTCTCGCTTGCTCAATCTCTCTCTCTCTCTCTCTCTCTCTCTCTCTCTCTCTCTCTCTCTCTCTGTCTCACCCTCAAAAATAAGTAAAGGGGTGCCTGGGTGGCCCAGTCAGTTAAGCGTCTGACTTTGGCCCAGGTCACGATCTCATGGTTCATGGGGTCGAGCCCCACATCAGACTCTCTGCTGTCAGCACGGAGCCTGCTTCAGATCCTCTGCCCAACCCCCTACTCCTATCCCATTCACATGCACGTGTGCATTCTCTAAAATGAATAAACATTAAAAATAAATAAATAAACATCTTCTTAAATTAAAAAAAGAAAAGAACAGATATTGCTTGTTTAATTCCTTTAGTTTCACTTTAGTTGACTGTCTTCTGGTTATAGTCAATTAAAATTAAAGTTCACAATTTCTATATTTCTATTTAAAATATTAGCAGTGATAGTGCTGGATGGTAGAATTGTTTTTTTTTTTAACTTGAGTATAGTTGACACACAGTGTTCTATTAGTATCAGGTGTACAACATAGTGATTCAACATCTGTATACATTATGCTGTGTTCATAAGTGTAGCTGTCAACTGTCACCATACATCGCTATTACAATACCATTAACTATATTCCCTACGCTGTGCCTTTTATTCCCGTGACTTATTCATTCCATAATTAGAAGCCTGTATCTCCTATTTCCCTTCAGAATTGGTTTAACACCTTTTTAATTTCCCCAAATTGTTTTCTAATGAATACCTATTAATTTTATAATCTGACATTTACAAATTTTATAATTTTAAATAAGAAAGAACCAATTTGATTAAATCAAATATATGCTCAAATGTGCCCATACATATCAATAAGAAATTAAAATTTAATCTGTTTACCTCTTAAGATTTTTATCTAACAAAGAGGCTCTAACTTCAGCAATGAACTTTACTTCATTTAAGGATAGACAGTAACAGAAAGGGTGGTTCTTCACAGAAAAGGCTAGAACTTTCCTTTCTTGCCACAAGAGCTAATAAAAACCATAAACTCTCCTGTTTGATGTGATGAGCTCATTCACCTTAATATTAGCAAGATGGAAGAAATTGGGGGAAGTATGCAACAACAGCAGCAGCTATTGCTGCTCCCTCTAACACTGGAAGGAAGCAGTACCATTCTTTTCAGTACCCCTCCCCTCTCTCCTTTCAGTTATTAAGGCCCCAGACTCACCTCTTCTTGAGGTAAAATTATCAGGGCCTTGAACTCAGCAAATTAAGGCTAAAGTGCTACAACATTATTAATCCCAGAGGTATTTACCTCTTACCATTCCCTTCTTTATTTATAATTTACAGTCTGATGACTCCAGGAAGAGGACTTACAATGTAGCATTTCAATAGGGAATCCTTGAGGACTAGAAACTCCAGAGGCTCAAAGGAATGCATTTCCAATGAGGAAATTTCTAGTATGATGGGCTTTGGATAAGGGGACTGTTCTGGGGAACTCATCCCATGTAGGTAGTTGTTGGCCTTCCCAATCAGCAAAACTGACCCTGGAAATATTTCATAAAAATATAAAATCTCCTAGGGGTGCGTGGGTGGCTCAGTTGGTTGGGCATCTGACTTCAGCTAAGCTCATGATCTCGCTGGTCAGAGTTCAAGCCCTGTGTCAGGCTCTGTGCTGAAAGCTCAGAGCCTGGAGACTGTTTCAGATTCATTCTCTTTCTCTCTCTCTCTCTCTCTCTGTATATATACATACACACACACACACACACACACACACACACACACACACATATATATATATACACATATATATATAATAAACATTAAAAAAACTTTTAAATATAAAATCTTCTAGATTCATTCCTAAATCATTTTATATCCAAACCAAATATGGAAACAAAATAGTGGAAGATTAAGAGTGGGGCAGCGCTACTTGTGGATATATTGAGGAAGAAGAATGATTGCTTGGTGGATTTTGCTCTGTTTTCTTACAGTGTCTTTCCAAATATGTTTTATGTTTTTTAAAAATGTTTCCAGGGTCAGTTTTGTTGATTGGGAAGGCTAGCAACTACCCATGTGGCATGCACCCCTATGTTTATAGCAGCATTATCAACAATATGCAAATTACATAAGGAGCCCAAATTTCCATTGACTGATGGGTGGGTAAAGGAGATGTGATATATATATATATATACACACACACACACACACACACACACACACACACACATACACACACACATGCACACACAATATAATATTAATCATCCATAAAAAAGAATGAAAGCTTGCCATTTGCAATGACATGGATGGAACTAGAGAGTATTATGCAAAGCAAAATAAGCCAGTCAGAGAAAGACAAATACCATATGATTTCACTTATATGTGGAATTTAAGAAACATAACAAATGAACATAGTGGGGAAAGAAAGAGAGGCAAACCAGAAAACAGACTCTTAACTACAGAGAACAAACTGAGGGTTGCTGAGGGGAGGTGCAGGGGGGCTGGGTTAAATAGATGATGGGTGTTAAAGAGGGCACTTGTGATGAGCACTGGGTGTTGTATATAAGCAATGAATCACTAAATTCTACACCTGAAACTAATATTACACTGTTAACTAACTGGAATTTAAATAAAAACTTGGGGAAAAAAGGAATGAATCCCATTTCTCTTTTTGCTCTGCTTCTAATCTGGATCCCTTGCGCTTATCTTTAAGGATCATGCAGATCCATGTTTGACCCCTATGGTTATTAATAAAAATTCACCCTCAAGTGTCGGAGGCTGACAGGCAGAGGCAACATACAAATGTATGAGCCTGCAGGCCAACAGGAAACAAAACTTCTCAGTTTGTTAGAAAAGATGTTTGCCTTGTAAAAAAGTTTTGTTTACCATGTGGAATTTGCAGGACCTCAAAATTAGTTATTATTTTTGTTATTTTCTGTCCCACAAATAGCTTTGTAAAAAATTTATATTTCTTTCTGAAATTTAACATGGAATTAGTTTGCCTCTCTCAACTAGGACTGAAAAATGTTGAATTATGGGAGGAGAGGAGAAAACAGTATAAATTAGAAGGGCCCAGTGGTCCAGGAGAGATCCCAGGTCTGACTATGTAGCACAGGAATGCAAACCTCAGGTAAAGATTTATTAGCTGGTCCTGCCACAAAGAAGGCCTGAAACTGTTCTACACCAACTCTCATAAACACATATAAGATGAGATATTAACTTATAAAAAATATTTCCTTGGGGTTTAATCTAAGAAATATTTTGAATAATAAATATATCAGATTATAATTTGAACACTTATTTTAAGTTTTTAGAAATCTACCAACACTTAATCTTATATTTAATGTTCATAAATGACAATATTTTTAGTTAATATAATTTTCCATGAATTACTAAAGGCAAAGAATTTTTCTTTAATTCAGATTTCTATAGATAAGAAACTTACATGAATTGGCAACTGTTCATTTCATAATAAGAAATGCTTTCATTAAAATGGTTCTGCGAGGCTGCAAGATTCTGAGTCTACAAGTTAAACTGTGTTCAGTACAATGTTAGTGCTATTGTAGTTGGATATTTCTAATTGTTAGATATTTTATTGTAATTTAATTCTAATCTACACACTGTTTATATATGAGATACATAGTAACTCAGAGTTAACCAAAACATCCCAAAATTCTATAATTTTGTCATTTCAAGAATGGCATCATATAGTGTTAACCTTTTGGGATTGTTTTTTTCTTCCACTCAGCCTAATTCCCTGGAAATTTCTCCACTTGTTACCAATAGCTCTCATTCTTTTTTATTGCTAATTGGTATTCCATTGTATGGATATACCAGTTTGTTTAACCATCACCTGTTGGAGGACATCTGCATTGTCTCCAGTTTGGGCTATTTTGAATGAACCTATTATAAACATTTACGTACAGGTTTTTGTGTGAAAATTATTTTTGTTTCTTTGTTATACAAGAGTGTACTTAGTGGGTCATATAGTAAGTTCATGTTTAGTTTTGTAAGAAACCACCATACTTGTTACCAGAGAGGCTGTACCATTTTACATTCCCACCAGCAGTGTATAATTGATCTAGGGTGTCAACATTCCTGTAGCATTTGATGTTATCAGTAGTATTTTAGCAATTCTGATAGGAGTGTAATGATACCTCATTATGATTTGAATTTTCATTTTCTTAATAGTTAATAATGTTAAAATTCATTGCACGTGCTTACTTTTGGCATACCTTCTTCAATGAAATGTCTGTTCCTGCCATGTGCCCATTTTCCACTTGAATTGTTTGTTTTCTCCCTGTTGAGTTTTGAGAGTTCTCTATATATTTTAGATACTTGTCCTTTTTTTTTTGGAGACAGGGTTTGAAAATATCTTCTCGAAGTCTCTGGCTTATGTTTTCATCCACTTCACCAGGTCTTTTGCAGAGAAAATGTTTTCTATTTGGATGAGGTCCAATTTATTAATTTTTCCTTTTATAGATTTTACTTTTGGTATTGATTCTAAAAATTCTCTGCCTAACCCATGGTCTCAAAGATTTTCTATGTTTATTTCTTGAAGTTTTTAGATTTATGCTTACATATAAGTCCATAACCCATTTGAGTTAATTTTTGCATAAAATATGAGGTCTAGGCTGAAGTTCTTTTTTTCTTTTTTTGCCTCTGGATAGGGATGCCCAATTGTACCAACATCTTGTTGAAAAGGTCATCCTTCCACTGAATTGCTTTGTCAGAATCAGTAGGGTAGAATAGACATTTTTCCAAAGAAGCTATATGAAAGGCCAATAGGTACATGAAAAGACACTCAACATCACCAGTCACACGAAAAAACACAAGTTAAAACCACAATGAGATATCACCTCATACATGTGAAAATGGCCATAATCAAAAAGAGAAGAGATAACTAAAGCTGATGCAGGTGTGTAGAAAAGGGAACCCTTGTGCATTGTTGGTGGGATTCTGTACTTAGTACAGCCACTAGAGAAAACAGCATGAAGGCTCCACAAAAAAATAAAAAATAAAACTACCCTGTGATCCAGCAATTCCACTTCTGGGACTGTATCCAAAGTAAATAAAAATACTAATTTGAAAATATATCTGTACCTTCATGTTCATAGCAGCATTGTTTACAATAGCCAAGACACAGAAACAACCTAAGCGGCCATTGATGGATGAATGAATAAAGAAGGTGGGATGGATATATATATATATATATATACACACACACACACACAATGGAATATTATTCAGCTATAAAAAATGAGAAAATTCTATTTGTGGCAACATGGATGGGCCTTGAAGGCATTATGCTAAGTGAAATAAGCGAGACACAGAAAGATAAATATTGTATGAACTCACTTATATGTGGAATCTAAAATTAACAAACAAACTCATAGAAAAAGAGATCAAACTTGTGGCTATCAAAGGCAGAAGGTAGAGAGGGGGAAAATGGAGAAAGGTGGTCAAAAGATACAAACTTCCAGTTATAAGATAAATATTAGGAATGTAATGTACAACATGAGTAATATAACTAACAATGCTGTACAACATATGAAAAAGTTGTTAAGACAGTAAGTCCTAAGAGTTGTCATCACAAGAAGAAATTTTTTTCACCCTTTTTCTTTTCTTCTTTCTTTTTATTGTATGTATATGAGCAGATGGATATCAGTTGAACCTATTGTGGTAATCATTTCACAATATATTTAAACCACACCCTCATGCTGCACACCTTAAAATCATGCAGTGATGTATGTGAATCATTTTTCAGTAAAACTTGAAAAAATCAGTAGAGCATATTTATATGTGTTTAGTTCTTGGCTCTTTGTTCTATTCCCTAAATCTATGTGTCCCATCATTCTATTAATGCCACATTGCTTTGATTATTGTAGCTATATAGTAAGTTTTAACATCAGGTGAAGTGACTCTTCCCACTTTGTTATTCATTTTCACAATTTTTAGCTCTTCTAGGTACAGGGATTTCCCTTATAAATTTTAGAATAAGCCCATATTTGTCTACAAAAAATGCTGTGGATATTACAGTAAAAATTGCATTAAACCTGCATATCAGTTTAAGAAAAATTGGTATCTTTCCTATGTGTAGTCTTTCAATCCATGAACACAAATGTCTCTCCATTTACTTAGGTTCTCTTTAAATTATTTCATTAGCATCTTGTAATTTTCAGGATACAGATCCTATACTGGTTTTGTTAGATTTATATCTAAATATTTTTTATTAAGCAACTGTAAGTGATATTTTGTTTTTAATTTGTTTCCAATATTTATTCTTAATGTGAAGGGGGTCCACACAGGGAAGCATCAGGTTTGGTCAAGAGGTGTGGTGGTGGAGAGGAAGATATGGGTATGAGCCTTAATTATGGTTTTTACAGAAAGGAACAGATAAGGCAGGGTAAACAGGTTTAGGATTAACTAATTTGAATAATTTCAGTGGGCTCTGGGGTAGAGGGGCTGTCCTTAGCTGACTGGCACCTGGCCCTGGGGTGATTAGGCAGGGGAAGAGTAGCTCTGAATGTGATCCCTCAATAAAGGAGGTCAATGGGTATGGGTTCCTGATTGGTTGGTTTGCACAGGAAAGTTACATTTGCAGGCAAACCATTTACTATATCTAGGAATTGGCTGGCCCTGGGGTGTGGGCAATTCCTCCACAGTCATGAAGTCCCCAAGATGTTAAAGCATCAAATACAGAACCTAGAAAATGTGATTATTACAAAAATTCTCCAGTAATATATTAAATTAAAATGGTGAAAGTGAACATCCTTCCCTTGTTCCTGTATAGAGAGAAAGCATTAAGTTTTTTTGTAGATGTTTTTTTAACAAGTTCAGTGAGTGTTGGAGCTTGTCATATACTTTTCTGCAACAATTAATATGATCATATAAATTTTAATACATTGCTTGATTAGATTTACTGATATTTTATTGAGGACTTTTACATCTAAGTCCAGGAGAGATATTTGTTTATAGTTTTCTTTTTCTTTTTCTCTTTCTCTTTCTTTCTTTATTTTTCTGGCATGATGTTTGTACAGTTTTGATGTAAGGGTAATACTAGCCTTGTAAAATGAGTTGCAAAATGTCACCTTCTCTATTCTTTAGAATAAACTGTATAAACAACTGGTGCTAATTCTTCTTTAAATGTTTGGTAGAATTTTCCAGTGAAACCAATCTGGGTCTGGATATTTTTTGTCTTGAAAGAATTAAAATTATAAATTCAGGAAGAAGAGAAGATGGCAGTGGAGTAGAAGGACCTTGTCTCACCTTGTCCCGCAAATACAACTAGATAACTATCAAATCATTCTAAACACCCCCAGATATCAACCTGAAGACTTACAGAACAACTCCACAACTAAAGGTAGAAAAGAGGCACCATCAAAGAAGGTATGAAGTGCAGAGAGGAGATTTTGGAGAGAAACAGATCCTGGCGGCTGCAGAGGAAAGGGAGCCATAGTTGTAGAGAAAGACGAGAGAAAGACTAGCACACAGGAAAGAGCATGTGTAAAGCAAATCTCCATAGCATTTGGCTTGGAAAGTGAGAGGGGTCTAATTTCCTAACTTCCTGCAACTAGTGGGACTTAAAGCCTGGAGTTTTAAAGGTCATTGGACTTGGCTCACATAAAGCCTAAAGGACATTGGGGCTGCTCTTGGAGAGAAGGCAGGGCAAACAGGCAGCGGACATAAAGCACAGAAACAGTCATTTGAAGAGTGCCCGGGGCACACAGTAGGGAGGTTATTTGTTCATCTTGGAGCATATCCCAGACAGGCAGCATTCATGGAGAGAACCCTCTGGGAACAAAGGAACTGGCAGGCATCATTTTCTCTCCTCCATCCTTCAGCATAAGCACAGGACCACTTGCAGGAATGAGTGCATAGCAGACACTTACTACCTAACTTCCTTACACCAAGCACCATGCCCCTGAGCTCCAGTGAACCACCATTCCTAGTCATGCTTGTCTTACCCCCAGTATGGTGGCCCCTCTCCACTAAAAGATGGACCCAAACCCTGCCAACAGTGCATTTCCCAACCCAGGAGTTTTGCAGAATCGTGGTTCTGGCACTGGTGGTGACAGGTCTCATTTCATAAGCAGACCAGAGCACACCTTGTTAAAACTCACCACATTCAGGCCAGGGACCAAACACTGCCCACAACAGGCAAAGAGAGCCTCTGAAAATGACTGGCCTGAAGGATAAAGTAGCCAGGACACAACAGCAGAGCACACACAGCACACAATGAAGTCACTCCCTGAAGCTCCAGGGCCTGGGAAATAGGGAACAATACATGGCAGGGCACTACAGAACCCCTTCTTCAAAACACCATTACCCCCCAAGAACAGGAACTATAGCTGACTTTCTTAACACAGAGAAGCAAGAACAGAGACTTAGACAAAATGAGAAAACAGAAATGTGTCCCAAATGAAAGAACACGACAAGGCCACAGCCAGAGAACTAAATGAAACAGATATAATTAACATGTCTGATAGAGAATTTAAAGTAATGATCATAAAGATGTTACCTGGACTTGGGAAAAAAGTAGAAAGTATTAGTGAGACCCTTAATACAGAGATAAGGACTAGCATAGCAAAAATAAAAGGGCTCAATAAACAAAATGAGAAACATGCTTGATGGAAAAAACAGCAGGCTAGAAGAAGCAGAAGAATGAATAACCTAGAACAAAGTAATAGAAAGTAATCAAGCTGAAAAAAGAGAGAAAGAAGAATCTCATCAACATGAAAATAGACTTAGGGAATTCAGATATAAATAGACTTAGAGACTTCCCTCTCCCTAATCTGGGGAAGGAAACAGATATCCAGATCCAGGAAACACAAAGAACCCCCCAAAAAAACTTAAAAAAAAAAAGGCAGATTCACACCAAGACATAATGTAATTAAAGTGGCAAAATATATTGATAAAGAAAAAAAATTAAAACACCAAGACAAAAGAAGACAATAACTTACAAGGAGACTATCAGGGGATTTTTTAGCAGAACCTTTCCAACCCAGAAAGGAGGGGCACTGAATGGGAAAAATCTACAGCCAAGAATACTCTATATAGCAAGGGTATCATTCAGGATAAAAAAAACCAGATAAACAGTTTCCAAGACAAACAAAACTAAAGGAGTTCATGACCACCAAACCAGCCCAGGAAGAAATATTAAAGGGGACTCTTTGAAAAGAAAAAAACAAAAAAGACAGTATGGAGGTAGTAAACACAAAAGCAGTAAAAATGAATATTTCTATAAAAATCAGTCAAGGAATTCAAAAAATAAAAGGACGTAAAATATGACACCATATACCTAAAACATGGGGAGGAGAGGAGTAAAGAATGGGTTCAAACTTAAAAGACCATCAACTTATTACAGACTGCTTTATGCACAAGAGGTTATATACAAACTTAATGGTAACCACAAATCAAAAACCACAAATAAACATGCAAAGAATAAAGAGAAAGAAATCCAAAGATATCACTAAAGAAAACCAGCAAAGCATGAAAGAGAGAAAGACAAGAAAGGATCAGAGGAAATCAGAAACAATCACAAAACAAATAAGAGAATGGCAATAAATAAATAAATAAATATAAATAATTACTTGGAATGAAACTGGACTAAATGCTCCAATCAAAAGATACAGCATGACAGAATGGATAAAAAAGCAAGACTCATCTATATGCTGCCTACAAGAGACTCATTATAGACCTAAGACACCTGCAGATTGAAAATGAGGGGATGGGGAAACATCTATAATGCAAATAGATGCCAAAAGAAAGCCAGAGTAGCAATACTTATATTGAACAAAATAGACTTTAAAACAAAATCTATAATAAGAGACAAAGAGGAAAACTATGTAATAATAAAGGGGAAATTACAGCAAAAAGATATAACAATGGTAAATATTTATGCACCCAAGATGGAAGCACTGAAATACATAAAACAGCTAATAACACACATAAAGGAAGTAACCAACAATAATACAATAATACTAGAGGACTTTAACACCCCACTTATAGCAATACACAGATCATCTAAACAGAAAATCAATGAGGAAACAATGCTTTGAATGGCACACTGGAAAAGGTGGATTTAACAGATATATTCAGAACACTTCATCCTAAAACGGCAGAGTACACAATCTTTTCAAGTGAGCATGGGACATTCTCCAGAATAGAACACATATTTAGGCCACAAAACAAGTCACGACAAATTTTAAAAAATCAAGGTCACACATGTATCTTTTCTGACCACAACACTTTGAAACTAGAAGTCAACCACAAGAAAACACCTGGAAGGAACACAAATATATGTAGGTTAAATAACATGATACTAAACAGTGACTGGCTCAACCAAGAAATCAAAGGGGAAATTAAAAAGTACATGGAAACAAATGAAAATGAAAACACAATGGTCCAAAACCTCTGGGATACAGCAAAAGGGGTTCTATGGGGAAAGTTTATAGCAATACAGGCCTTTCTCAAGAAGCAAGAAAAATCTCAAATAAACAACGTAAGCTTACCCCTAAAAGAGTTAGAAAAAGAAGAACAAACAAAACTCCAAACCAGTAAAAGGAAGGAAATAATAAATATTACAGCAGAAATAAATGATACAAAAACTAAAAAAACAATATTACAGATTAAAGAAACAAGGAGCCATTTTTTTCAAAATCAATAAAATCCATAAACTTTTATCCAGGCTTATCAAGAAAAAAAACCAGAAAGGACTTCAGTAAATAAAATCACAAATGAAAGAGGAGAAATAATAACCAACACTACAGAAATACAAACAATTCTAAGAGAATATTATGAAAACCTGTATGTCAACAAATTGGACAAGCTAGAAGAAATGGATAAATTCCTATGAACATATAAACTACCAAAACTGACACAAGAAGCAAGAGAAAATCTGAACAGACCAATAACCATAAAAGAAATTGAATCAGTAATCAAAAAACTCCCAATAAACAAAAGTCCATGACCAGAAAGCTTCATAGATGAAATCCACCAAACATTTAAAGAAGACTTAATACCTACTTTTCTCAAACTATTCCAAAAAAATAGAAATGGGAGGAAAACTTCCAAGTTCATTCTTTGAGACCAATATTACCTTGATACCAAAATCAGATAAAAACACCACACAAAAGAGAACTAAAGGCCAATATTTCTGATGAACATAGATGCAAAAATCCTCAACAAAATATTACCAAACCAAGGGGTGCCTAGAGGGCTCGGTTGATTTTGGCTCAGGTCATGATATCATGGTTTGTGGGTTTTAGTCCTGTTTTGGGCTCTGTGCTGACAGGGGGGCCTGCCTAAGATTCTTTCTCTCTCTCCCTCCCTGCCCCTCGTCTGCTCATGCTCTACCTCTCTCAAAATAAATAAATGAACTTAAAAAAATACTAGCAAACCAAACCCACAAATACATTAAGAAGATCACTTAGCACAATCAAGTGGGGTTTATTCCTGGGATGCAAGGGTGGTTCAATATTCACAAATTAATCAGTGTGGTACATCACATCAATAAGAGAAAAGATAAAAAGCTGAATAATCATTTCAACAGATGCAGAAAAAGCATTTGACAAAGCACAACATCTATGATAAAAATCATTAACAAAGTAGATTTAGAGGCAATATACCTCAGCACAATAAAAGCCATATATGAAAGACTCACAGCTAACAACATCCTTAAAGGGAAGACTGAGAGCTTGTCCTCTAAGGTCAGGAAGAAGACAAGGATATCCACTCTCACCACTTTTATTCAACATAGTATTAGATGTCCTAGCCAAGCAATCACACAACAAAATGAAATAAAAGGCATCCAAATCATTAAGAAGCAAAACTTTCACTATTTGCAGATGACTTAATACTCTATATAGAAAACCTGAAAGACTCTACCAAAAAATTGCTAAAACTGATAAATAAATTAAATAAAGTTGTAGGATACAAAATCATTGTACAGAAATCTGTTGCATTTCTATACACCAATAATGAAACATCAGAAAGAGAAATTAAGAAAATAACCCCATTTACAATTTCACCCAAAATAATAAAATACCTAGAAATAAACCTAACCAAAGAGATGAAAGACCTGTACTCTAAAAGCTATAAAATATTAATGAAAGAAATTGATGACACAAAGAAATGGAAAGACATACCACGCTCATGGATTGGAAGAACAAATATTGTTAAAATGTCTATACTACTGAAAGCAATCTACACATTTAATTTTTTTTTAATGTTTATTTATTTTCGAGACAGAGAGAGACAGAGCATGAACGGGGGAGGGTCAGAGAGAGGGAGACACAGAATCTGAAACAGGCTCCAGGCTCTGAGTTGCCAGCACAGAGCCCGATGCAGGGCTCGAACTCACGGACCGCGAGATCATGACCTGAGCTGAAGTCGGACGCTTAACCGACTGAGCCACCCAGGCGCCCCAGCAATCTACACATTTAAAGTAACCCCTATCAAAATACCAACAGCATTGTTCACAGAAATGAAACAAACAATCCTAAAATTTGTATGGAACCACAAAAAACACCAAATAGCAAAGCTATCTTGATAAAGAAAGGTAAAGCTGGAGGCATCACAACTCCAGACTTCAAGTTATACTGCAAAGCTGTAGTAATCAAAGCAGTAGGTTACTGGAACAAAAACAGACTCATAGACCAATAGAACAGAATAGGACATTCAGAAATAACCCCACAATTAGATGGTCAATTAATCTGCGACAAAGAAACAATATCCAATGGGAAAAAGTCTTTTCAACAAGTGCTGTTGGGAAAACTGGACAGCAACATGCAAAAGAATGAAACCAGACCACTTTCTTACACCATACACAAAAATAAACTCAAAATGGATTAAAGACCTAAATGTGAGACCTGAAACCATAAAAATCCTAGAAGAGAACACAGGCAGTCACTTATCTGACATTGGATGTAGCAAATTTTTTCTAGATATGTCTCCTGAGGCAAGGGAAACAAAAGCAAAAATAAACTATTGGGACTACATCAAAATAATATTCTTCTGCACAGTCAAGGAAACAATCAACAAAACTAAAAGGCAGGGTGCCTGGGTGGCTCTGTCAGTTAAGCATCCAACTCTTGGTTTTGGCTCAGGTCATGATTTTGCAGTTTCATGAGTTTGAGCCCCACATCAGGCTCTGTGCTGGCAGTGTGGAGCCTGCTTGGGATTCTCTCTCTTACTCTCTCTCTGCCACTCATCCACTTGCACTTTCTCTGTCTCTCTCAAAATAAATAAATAAACTTAAAAAAATGTTTTTTAAAAACTAAAGGGCAACCTACAGAATGAGAGAAGATATTTGCAAATGACATATCCAATAGTGGGTTAGTATCCAAAATATATAAAGAACTTACACAACTCAACACTCCAAAAATTAATAATTCAATTAAAAAATGGGCAGGAGACATGATCAGTCATTTTTCCAAAGAAGACATAGAGATGGCCAACAGACACATGAAAAGATATTCATCATCACTCATCATCAGGGAAATGCAAATCAAAAAAAATACAATGAGATATCATTACCTCACACTTGTCAGAATGGCTAAAATTATAACACAAGGAACAACAGGTGTTGATGAGGATGTGGGGAAAAAGGAACCTTTGTGCACTGCTAGTGGGGATGCAAACTGGTGCAGCCACTCTGGAAAACACTATGGAGGTTTCTCAAAAAGTGAAAAATAGAACTACCCTATGATCCAGCAATCACACTACTAGGTATTCACCCAAGGAATATCAAAACACCAATTCAGAGGGATACATGCACCCTTATGTTTATAGCAGCATTATTTACAATAGCCAAATTATGCAAGCAGCCTAAGTGTCTAGCAATAGATGAATGGATAAAGAAGATGCGGTATATGTGTACAATGGAATAGTATTCCAGAATAAAAAAGAATTAAATCATGCCATTTGCAATGACATGGATGGAGCTAGAGAGTATAAGGCTAAGTGAAATAAGTCAGAGAAAGACAAATACCATATAATTTCATTCATAAATGAAATTTAAGAAACAACAAAGTTGGGGTGCCTGGGTGGCTCAGTCACTTAAGTGTCTGACTCAAGCTCAGGTCATGATCTCATGGTTTGTGAGTTTAAGCCCTGCATCGGGCTCTGTGCTAACAGCTCAGAGCCTGGAGCCTGCTTCGGATTCTGTGTCTCCCCCTCTCTCTGCCCCTCCCCCGCTTATGCTCTGTCTCTGTCTCTGTCTCTATCTCTCTTAAAAATAAGTAAACATTAAAAAATTTTAATTATGTTAAAAAAAGAAACAAAACAAAGGAGAAAAGGGAAAAAGGAGAGAAAGACAGCCAAGGAACAGACACTGAACTATAGAGAACAAACTGATGGTTACCAGAGGAGAAAGGGATGAGGGCATGGTGATACAGGTGATGGGGATTAAGGAGTGCACTTGTCATGATGAACACTGGGAAATGTATGGAATTGTTGAATTACTATATTGTACACCCAAAACTAACATAACACTGTATAGTAACTAACTGGAATGAAAATATAGACTTTAAAAAATAAAAATAAAATATATAACAGGTGAAAAAATAAAACTATGAATTTAGTTTATTTAATGAGTATAGAACTATTCAGATTATTTCATCTTAGTTTATTCTGGTAATTTGTAGTGATTTTTTTTTTAGTGATTAACCTATTTTTCCCTAAGTTTTAGAATTTGTTTATGAGTAAAAATTTCTTTGTAGTATTCTCTGCTGAGTCAATAATGATATTAACTGTTTCATTCCTGAAATTGGTGATGTTTGTCATCTTACTTTTTGTCATTATTAATCCTCCTGGAGGTTTATCAGTTTTACAGATTTTTTTTTTCTAAAAACCAGCTTTTTGTTTCATTCCTTTTTCACTATTCTTTCCCTGTTTTCAAATTCATTGATTTCTGCCTTATATTACTTACTTATGCTTGTTTTGGGTTTATGTTACTCTGTTTTTTAGGTTCATAAGATAGGAAGTTAAATTATTGATATGAGACTCTTCCTCTTTTCTGATATGTACATGCAGTGTTATAAATTTCTCTCTCAGCCCTCCTTTAGTTGTGTCCCTCATTTTGATATGTTGTATATTCGTTTGCATTGAGTTCTATGTATTTTTAAATTTTACTTTAATACTTCCTTTTTGATATATGGATTATTTAGAAGTATGAACTTACACAGCCTCATTTCAAATGAATGAAGTTGAAGTCCAGCTGCTCCCTTGGCCCTGCTTACACTTATTGTCACAGGGTGAGGACAAAAGCTCAGCTCCCAGCTGGGCCTCACTGAAACTGTCAGGTGGATGTGTACAATTCCTCACTGATGTTTAGCCAGAGTAGGGCAAGTATTGCTAAGAAGTTTACTGTTGTTAGCACATTTTTTCCCAGTCCTTTGAATAAAGGGAATAGGCTTTTCTTAGAGCTTTTTTTGTCTGTGCCTATTGGTGGGCCTGGGTTGGAGGTTTCTGTATCATCTGAGATATACTTGAAGCGATATGAAAACCCAAAGAACTTCACCACTGTGTCTTTCCATCAGTCCCAAACTCCGTAAGTAGTCTGCCTTCTTTCCACTTTTCGGTGTTTTCCTATGTTTGTTTATTATGTTATATCTAGGGAATTTTTGGTCATGGAACTGGGAACTGGGAAGAATGGGGCTATTCCATCTTGACTGGAAACAGAAGACTATGGTAAGTTTCTTTTTTTTTTTATATTAGAGAGAGAGAGAGAGAGAGAGAGAGAGAGAGAGAGAACACAAGCAGGAGAGAAGGGGAGAGGGAAAGAGACAGAATATCAAGAAGGCTCCATGCTCAGTGTGGAGCCTGATGCAAGGCTCAACCCCATGGCTCCGAGATCAGGACCTGAGCTGAAATCAAGAGCTGGACACTCAACTAACCCACTGAGCCACCCAGGTGCCCCTATGATAAGTTTTTGATACTAAGAAGAGTTCTCATGCATGGAAAGTTGGGAGCCACTGCTATAGTATATTTCTTGTCAGATATTTTTGCATGTATACATTTTTGTGTATTTCTTGAAAATTTTTATTATACTATATATACTACTTTTAAATGTGCTTTTACTCTTAATATTATACCGGGCACTTTCCCCATTCTATCATAGCCTCCTTGTGAACATAATTTTAATGGTTTATTGAACTATTCTCCTAGTGTTAGTTACATAGATTGTTTCTAGTTTTGTATCATTATAAATAATACTATAATAAACATATATGAGCATAACGCTTTTTTCTAGCTCAGATTATTTGCTTCTATTTTATAAATGAAATTACTATGTCCAAGAATAAACATTTTGAAGTCAATTAGCATAATAGATGGTTTTAATTTTTAGTATATTTTGACATGGGAGGGTACCTTTCTCACCTAAAACCCAGCATTATCTAAAGCCCAATTTAAATGGTCCTTTTGAACTGAGAAAAAAAATATTTTATATGAACTACATTGGAAAAACTGATATGAAATGTAGAAAACTGTCTTAATCCAAGAGAATCATTATGTATTTTTAAAAAATGTGTAGATACTTGAGAACCCTAAGGAAATATGCCTGAGAAGTTCTTTGAAGTAATCCAGATCCTGTAACATATAAAACAATAGCTGGCTGTGTTATTTATGGCGGCTGTTACTGAGGAAACCGAAGCAATGCCTTGTGAAATCTGGGTTTGTTAGGATACAGAGCTAGTCTGATGCCATTTCTAGTTCCTAGTCCCCAAGACAACCAAGCATCATAGCTATACAGACATCAACATAGACAGGATTATCTCTGCCCCCAGTTACGGGTTCTGTATTGTTCTCTTGGAAGGTCTCACTACAGCTTGTTCTTTGGCACTTCAGCAGCTTAACCCTGCCTAACTAGTCAACTTTCATCTTTCTTTCAGACTTACACAATAAAAAACACAAAATATTGCTGGAAGAAATTAAAGAACAAACAAATAAATGGAAAGACATCCCATGTTCATGGGTTGAGAGACTTAACATTGTTTAAATACCATATTACCCAAAGGGCTCTATACATATTCAATGTAATCCCTATCAAAATACCAAAGGCACTTTTTTTTTGCAGAAATAGAAAAAAAAATTGTAAAATTCATACGGAACTACAAAGAATACCAAAGAGTCAAAACTATCTTGAGAAAAAAGAATCAAGCTGGAGGCATCACATACTATGTTTTCAAAACATATTATAAAGCTACAGTAATCCAAACAATATGGTACTGGCATAAAGACAGACATATTGACCAGTGGAACAGAATAGAGAGCCCCTAAATAAACCCATGCGTATATGGTTAACTGACCTTCAATGAGAATACCAGACTACACAATGGCTAAGAGATAGTCTCTTCAACAAATGGTGTTGGGGAAACTGGATATGCACATAGAAAATAATTAAATTGCACCCTTACCTTATACCTTACACAAAAATCAACTAAAAATGGATTAAAGACTTGAATGTAAGACCTGTAACTGTAAAACTCCTAGATGAAAAAATTGGGGAAAGCTTCATGAAATTGGTTTTGGCAATTATTTCTTTAACATAACACCAAAATCACAAACAACAAAAGCAAAAATAAACAAATAGGACTACATCAAACTGTAAAGCTGTGCAGAAAAGGAAAAAAAAGTTAAGAGTGAAAAGATAATCTATGGAATGGGAGAAGATAATTACAAACAATATATCTGATGAGGTCAATATCCCAAAAATACATAGAACTCTTACAAATCAACAGTAAAAAATACCAAATAACCTGATTAAAAATGGTTAAAGGACTTGATTATACATTTCTCCAAAGAGACATACAAATGGCCAACAAGTTTATGTTTAGATGCTCAACATCACTAATCATCAGGGAAATGCAAATAAAAATCACAATGAGATATCACTTCACACCTGTTTGGATGGTGATTATAAGAAAAAAAGAAAAACAGAAAAATAAGAAGTATTAGTAAGGGTGTGGAGAAATGCACACTCTTTTGCACTACTGGTGGGAAAGAAAACTGGTGTAGCCACTGATGAAAACAGCATGGAAGTACCTCAAAATACTTAAAGTAAAACTACCATATGATCTAGAAATCTCACTTGTAGTATTTATCCAAAAGAATTGAAAAAAATATCTTGAAGAGACATTTGCATTCCATGTTCATTGCAGCATTATTTACAGCAGCCAAGATGTGAAAATAACTGACATGTCCATTGACAGATGAATGGATAAGTGAAATGTGCCAGTCTTAGAAGGACAAATATTGCATGATTCCATTTATATAAAGGTATCTAAAGTAGTTAAACCTGTAAAGGCAAAAAGTAGAATGGTGGTTGCCAGGGACTAGGAGAAGGGTGAAATAAGGAGTTGCTGGCTGTTCAATGGGTATAGAGTTTCAGTTAGGCAAGATGAAAAAGTTCCAGAGATCTGCTGTACAACATGCATATGGTTAGCAATACTGTACTATATACTTTAAAATATATTAAGAAGTTAGATTTCATGTTGTATGTTTTTTTACCACAATAAAAAAATCCTCACCTCTCAGCACTATAGTGCTAAAAAAATCTTGTTTTTTGAAGCATTTCATGCTGATATATTGGCTTACCATCTTTTTACATATAAACATCAAGAGAATTACACAATATTGCTCTCCTGCTACTGAATAAAGCTAGCTCACATTGATTGAACATCTACTGCTGTGTTATTTATAAGCTGTCTTATTTAGTTCTCTAAAGGAATCCTTCAAAATCAATATTACTTATGCATTCATGGATTCATTTAACAAATATTTTTGTGTATTTGCTATTTGCCTACATTGTTTATGGCACTGGAGATGCAGCAGTGTGTAAGACAAGCAAATAACCTGACCTCATGAAACTTAGGTTCCAGGGAAGGATACAGAAAATAAATAAATAGTTACACAAATTTTTATAAGTAGATATAAAAGTATGATACAATTTAATATAAAGTAATATAATACAATATAATTCAATATTATGTCAAGCTGTTAAAAGTGTTATGACAAATAATAAAGCAAGATGAAAAAATAGAGTTAGGAGCTTATAAAGGTCAGAGAAGCCACTCTGAGGAGGTAGCATTTATTTTATTTTATGTTATTTTAAATAATTTATTGTCAAGTTAGCTAACATACAGTGTATACAGTATAGTCTTGGTTTCAGGAGTATATTCCAATGATTCATCACTTACATATAACACCTAGTGCTCATCCCAGCAAGTGCCCTCCTTAATGCCCATCAACCGTTTTCCCCACCCCCATCAACCCTCAGTTTGTTTTCTGTATATAAGAGTCTCTTATGGTTTGCCTCCCTCTTTGTTTTTATTTTTTACTGGTTTGGAGTTTTTTTGTTCTTCTTTTTCTACCTCCTTCAGGTGTAAGGTTGGGTTGTTTATTTGAGATTTGTCTTGTTCCGTGAGGTAGGCCTGTAATTCCTATAAACTTCCCTCTTAGAACAGCTTTTGCTGTATCACAATATATTAGATTGTTGTGTTTTCATTTTCATTTGTCTCCATGTATTTTTTAATTTCCCCTCTTATTTCTTGATTGACTCATTCATTGTTTAGTAGCATGTTAGTTAACCTCCTTGTATTTGTGTTCTTTCCAGGTTTTTTCTTCTGGTTGATTTCTAGTTTCATAGCATTGTGGTCAGACAAGGTACTTAGTATGACTTCAATCTTTTTGAATTTTTTGAGACTTGTTTTGTGGCATCATATGTGACCTAGTCTGGAGAATGTTCCATGTACACTTGAGAAAAATGTGCATTTTGCTGTTTTAAGATGGAATCTTCTGAATATATCTATTAGTGTCATCTGGTCCAGTGTATCATTCAAAGCCACTGTTTTCTTGTTAATTTTCTGATTGGATGATGTATCCATTGATGTAAGTGGGGTGTTAAAGTCCCCTGCTGTTATTATATTACTATCAATTACTTCCTTTATGTTTGTTACTCGCTTCTTTATGTATTTAGGTGCTCCCATGTCAGGCACATAAATAATATTTACAACTGTTATATCTTCTTGTTGGATTTCTCCCTTTATGATTATATAGTGCCCTTCTTTGTCTTTGTTATACTCTTTCTTTTAAAGTCTATTCTGTCCTATATTAAGTATTTCTACTCTGGCTTTCTTTTCATACCCATTTGCAAGATAAATGCTTTTCTATTCCCTCACTCTCAATCTGCATGTGAATTTAGGTCTGAAAAGAGTCTTGTATAGGCAGTATGTAGATGGGTCTTGCATTTTTATTCATTCAATCACCCTGTGACATTTGATTGTAGCATTTAGTCCATTTATATTCAAATTAATTATTGACAGGTATGTGCTTATTAACATTTTGTTATTTGTTTTCTGGTTGTTTTTGTAGCTCTCTGTTCCCTTTTTCTGCCCCCTTTCTCTCTTCTTCTTGGATCCCAATAATGTGGATATTATTATGCTTGATGATATTGCTGAATTACCTAAACCTCTTTTCATATTTTATTATTATTTTTCTCTCTTTGTTGTTCAGCTTGATGGATTTTCTTTACTCTGTCCTCCAGGTTACTGATCAGTTCTACTGCTTCCTCTAGTCTACTATTTATTCCATCTAGTGTATTTTTAATTTCAGTTACTGAGTTCTTCATCTCTGATTCTTTTTTTATCTTTTTTATCTCTTTGTTGAGGGTCTCACTGAGGTCTCCCACTCTTCTCTCAAGTCTAGTGAGTATATTTATGACCATTAGTTTAAATTCTCTATCAGGCATATTACTCACCTCCATTTTGTTTAGCTGTCTTGTTATTTATTTGGCCTATTTTTTCATTTGGGACATATTCCTCTGTCTCCTCATTTTGTCTAACTCCCTGTGTCCATTACTACATATCAGGAAAGTCAGCTATGTCTCTTGCTCTTGAAAGTACTGTCCCTATGAAGAAGAGGTCCTATAATGCCCTGTAGTGCAATGCTCCCTGCTCACTAGAACTGATGTTTTGGGGATGTCTCCTATGTGTGTTGCATACACCCTGCTCTTTTGGCTGAGTCACTTTTGCCTGCAACATCTCTCTTTGCCTGTTGTGGGCCTGGTTTGGTCCCCGTATTGTTAGTGGACCCATTTAGGCCCACCTTGGGCTTGAGTGAGTCAGACCAGGTGTTTGCCAGAGATGATGTAGCACAAAACTGCAGCCACTTTCCTTGTGTTGTCTCCTGAGAAGCTTTTGTTGGTGGCTAGGACCTCAAGTTAGATATGATGTCTGCCCCCAGCCCACTGGTGTCACAGTTCGACTGGTGTATGTGTGGTTCCCTTCCCCTCTCCCTGGGGTATAAGTCATTTTGGCTTGGTACTGGCCCCAGTCAGGGCTGCTTGCACACTGCCAGGCTTGTGGTACTTCTTTGGATGGGCTCTCGCCAAGGGTGTATTAGAGGAGGAAGTTCATAGAAGAACATGAGGGCAGGGCACTCAGTGATAGCAAGGTCCATGTTGGCTTGCTAGGGAGGGGACATGTAATTGCATGGGAAAACTGCTCAGGCTTGGATAGAGGGGGCATTTCAGCAGGATAATGGTGGGGGCAAGGTGTCTTACTAGCAAGCTAGGTGGAGAGTATTAGCACTCTGCTGTTTCCTGCAGGTGTCCATGTATCTTGGCTGGGGTGTTGGGTAGATAGATGGAACTCACCAGCTTTGTTCTTGGAGAAGTCTCCCCAAAATCTCTGCTCCTCCAGCCCATGCTCTGAGATTAGTCAACAAATCTCCCTCCTGCTTACTCCAGGCAGTTTTCAAACTGTTGCTTCTATACTGTATTTCTGTGAGCTATTTGTTGTGCTATCTCTTTAAGGGCAGGGATTCAGTTTCCTATTAACCTCCCAGCTCTCCCAGAGCAGAGCCAGTTGATTTTTAAATTCCAGGTGTTAAGCTCTGCTTATTGTAAGAACTCATGAAATTATGCCTCTCTGGTTTTCTTACAGGTTTCCCATGCCTCGGGTCCTTGGTATGAGGGTCTGGTCCTCTCCCCTCTCTGCATGAGTGGCATCCTTCCCTCCCACAGACAGTCCCATAGATCCATTTAGGTCCTGACCATGTCTCTGCCCTTCCTACCAGTTTCCATATGGTCTATAGTCTCCATTTAGCTATAGAGAGTCTGTTCTGCCAGTCCTCAGGTCATTTTCCAGGTTATTTACACTGATGTGGGTGTTATCGAGTTATATCTGTGGGACACGTTGAGCTTAGGATCCTCTTACTCTGCCATCTTCCCTGGTAGTCTTAAGTTTTTTCTTTTTTTTTTTAAAAAAAGAAGTTTATTTATTTTGTGTATGTGTGTGAGAGAAAGAGCATGAGCACAGGAGGGGCAGAAATAAAGGGAGAGAGAGAGAGAATCCCAAGCAGGCTCTGAGCCATCAGTGCAGAGCCTAAAGCAGGGCTTGATCTCATGAATCGTCAGATGCTTAACTGAGACACCCAGGCGCCCCTTAAATTTTCTTCTTAAAAAAAAGCCAACACTATTTGCTATTCTTATTTCTAGTGTCCTCTTACTAAATGAAGGATACCCTTAGTCATGTCATGAAAAATCCATAATTTTCAATTAAGAGTGAAAGCAAAAACTGTCTACAAATTTTAGGCCTTCAAAGAGTTAGGAAAAGCTGACATGTAATATTTACTGGTGTTTTCCTACTACAAAGTTGATGAGAAAGGAAAATATTACTTGAATATTCTGGCTGTCTTATTTGAGACTCACATTTTTCACAAAATTGCCATCTGGAGTGGAGAATAAAGTTCGTAAGGTGCCTTAACCACCTCAAGATGTGTATCAATAAAAATACAACATTTATGTTTATTTAAAAATTTTCCATGCACATCACTTCATTTACATAGCAAATATGCTAATCTCTTAATGCAATCTCTACAATATCTCATGACAGTACTATTGAAGACCTTAAGGAATTTAATGGCCTTTTAGGAAACTTAACTTTTTAAGGGACAGATTAGAAAATTAATATTTCTGACCAAGTGTACATTTCCATTTTTTAAAAGAAATATTTGAATGAAACTTAGAATCTAAGATAAATAGGGTAAAACCATTTAAAAAATATATTTCAATCATGGTGATTCATGCTAACAGCAAAAATTTTAAATATGTCTGCCCAAGAAAGATCCAGGCAGCTAAAGACTAGTACAAATATATAGATTTCCTTAATGGCAACTAGAAATGTTTCTATGTGATTTCTTTTTGAAGGAAAAATAAATAGGCAACTTTTATGGTTTTGCATATTCTATATAAATTCCCATCTATCAGTGTCAGTCTACTATTTTTACCTTCTTTTGAAGAAAGCTATCATTAAAACTCACAAATATGGACCAAGTTACAAGAGGGCTACAAAAAGACAATTTATTGTTTTCAAATTATAAGTAAAAAAAAAAAAACAGAGAAAATTACCTTATAAAAAGGTGCCTATAGGGCTAGAAAAGAAAAAAAAAACAATCCACCTGAAAAGGAAACCAGGAAAATTGCATTTTCCCCATTGAGGATGATATTAGCATTGGGTCTTTCATATATGGCTTTTATAATCTCAAGGTATGCTCCTTCTATCCCTACTTTCTTGAGGGTTTTTATCAAGAAAGGATGCTGTATTTTGTCAAATGCTTTCTCTTCATCTATTGAGAGAATCATATGGTTCTTGTCCTTTCTTTTATTGATGTAATGAACCACATTAATTGTTTAGCAGATATTGAACCAGCCCTGCATCCCAGGTATAAATCCTGCTTGGTCGTGGTGAATAATATTTTTTAATGTATTGTTGGATCCAGTGAGATAATATCTTGTTGAGGATTTTTGTGTCCATGTTCATCAGGGAAATTGGTCTATAGTTCTCCTTTTTAGTGGGGTCTCTGTCTGGTTTTGGAATCAAGGTGATGCTGGCTTCATAGAAAGAGTTTGGAAGTTTTCCTTCGATTTCTATTTTTTGGAACAGTTTCAAGAGAATAGGTGTTAACTCTTCCTTAAATGTTGGTAGAATTCCCCTGGAAAGCCATCTGGCCCTGGACTCTTCTTTTTTGGCAGACTTTTGATTACTAATTCGATTTCCTTACTGGTTATGGGTCTGTTCAAATTTTCTATTTCTTCCTGTTTCAGTTTTGGTAGTGTATATGTTTCTAGGAATTTGTCCATTTCTTCCAGATTACCCATTTTATTGGCATATAATTGCTCATAATATTCTCTTATTATTGTTTGTATTTCTGCTGTGATCTCTCCTCTTTCATTCTTGATTTTATTTATTTGGGTCTTTTCCTTTTTCTTCTTGATCAAATTGGCTAGTGGTTTATCAATTTTGTTAATTCTTTCAAAGAACCAGCTTCTGGTTTCATTGATCTGTTGTACTGTTTTTTTGGGTTTTGATAGCATTAATTTCTGCTCTAATCTTTGTTATTTTCCGTCTTCTGCTGGTTTTGGGTTTTATTTGCTGTTCTTTTTCCAGCTCCTTAATGCGTAAGGTTAGGTTGTGTATCTGAGATCTTTCTTCCTTCTTTAGTAAGGCTTGGATTGCTATATACTTTCCTCTTATGACTGCCTTTGCTGTGTCCCAGAGGTTTTGGGTTGTGGTGTTATCATTTTCATTGGCTTCCATATACTTTTTAATTTCCTCTTTGACTTCTTGGTTCACCCCTTCATTCTTTAGTAGGATGTTCTTCAGTCTCCAAGTATTTGTTACCTTTCCAAATTTTTTCTTGTGGTTGATTTCGAGTTTCATAGCATTGTGGTCTGAAAATATGCACGGTATGATCTCGATCTTTTTGTACTTGTTGAGGGCTGATTTGTGTCCCAGTATATGGTCTATTCTGGAGAATGTTCCATGTGCACTGGAGAAGAATGTATATTCTGCTGCTGTAGGATGACATGTTCTGAATATATCTGTTAAGCTCATCTGGTCCAGTGTGTCATTCAAAGCCATTGTTTCCTTGTTGATTTTCTAATTAGATGATCTGTCCATTGCTGTGAGTGGGGTGCTGAAGTCTCTTACTATTATGGTATTACTATTGATGAGTTTATGTTTGTGATTAATTGATTTATCTATTTGGGTGTTTCCACATTTGGCACATAAATGTTTACAAATGTTAGGTCTTCTTGGTGGATAGACCACTTAAATGTGATATAATGCCCTTCTTCATCTCTTGATACAGTCTATTTTAAAGTCTAGATTGTCTGATAAAAGTATGGCTACTCTGGCTTTCTTTTGTTGACCATTAGCATGATAGATGGTTCTCCATCCCCTTATTTTCAATCTGAAGGTGTCTTTAGGTCTAAAGTGGGTCTCTTGTAAACAGCATAGAGATGGATCTTGTTATCTTATCCATTCTGTTACCCTATGTCTTCTGATTGGAGCATTGAGTCCATTGATATTTACAATGAGTACTGAAAGATATGAATTTATTCCCATTATGATGCTTGTAGAGTTGGAGTTTCTGGTAGTGTGCTCTGTTCCTTTCTAATCTTGTTGCTTTTGGTATATATATACATATATATATTTTTTTCATCTTTTCTCCCCTCAGATAGTCCCCCTTAAAATTTTTTGCAGGGCTGGTTTAGTGGTCACAAACTCTTCTAATTTTTGTTTGTCTGAGAAACTTTTTATCTCTCCTTCTATTTTGAATGACAGCCTTGCTGGATAAAGAATTCTTGGCTGCAGATTTTTCTGATTCAGCATAGTGAATATATCCCACCACTCCTTTCTGGCCTTCCAAGTTTCTGTGGATAGGTCTATTGCAAACCTGATCTGTCTTTCAGTAGTGGTAATTCCCCTGCAGTATGCCTGCCCCTTCGCAATGTGACCTTGCTGTTCTTTTCACCTAGAGATTCAGTCTGTTTCTTCACCCCCATGAATCTGGGCTGCACTTGGGACTTGCTTTCACCAGTCAAATGTAACAGAAGTGACATTCTGAGTTCCAAAGCCTAGGCCTCAAGAGGTCATATACCTTGCACCTCTCCATCTCAGTCACTGCCCTGAAGGAAACCACAGTTTAGCCTACTAGAAGATAAGAGTCCACATGGAGGTTAAGAGACCAGTACCAACCACCAGGCATATGACTGAAGACATCTCAGACCTTCCTGACCAGCCAATCTTCCAGCAGAGCGCCACTTCAGAAATGAGTCCAAGTAAGACCAGCAGAACAACCCAATCAACTCATGGAATCATGAAAAATAACATATCAATGCTGTTTTAAGCCAAAAATAAAAGGAAGTCTTCCATTACTTTCCCTCTTGCTGATATTTTTAGGATAAGATCCAGGATCATTAATTTGGTTTCTGAGGTCCGCCATGACATGGTACTTTATCATATGGGTCATAAAAATTTCCACTAAGAGCCTAGATTCCATATATGATCATTGGAAATGTTTGCCTATTTTCCTTAAGGAAGAGCTGGAAAACATGGGAAGCTGTTTAGGCTGCTGTCACCATTTTATATAATTAGAAAACTCAACAAAATAGCTGCCAGTGTGCAAAACAGCTGCCAATGTGCAGAGTCTGAAAAGGGAGCCTATCACACACAGGCTGTTTTCTGGAGAATTCACAGAGAGCTATGCTGTGGTATGCAGGGCAGTCTGCAATTTATGTCACAGGCTATTGCCAACAGCTGTCATTGCTAGAATCCATGCCTGCAATCACACACACACACACACACACACACACACACACACACACGAGAGAGAGAGAGAGAGAGAGAGAGAGAGAGAGAGATTTTTTATGTTTCCATAGAGAGAGGCTCTTTATTGAATTAATTTTGGTTTAAAGATTGTTTTAGAAAATGTCTTCAAACTAACTTCTTAAAAAAGATCACAAGGTAAAAATTCTACAAATGCCACTCTTCACACTCATAAAACCCTGTTAGCATCCATTTGGACAATTATATTTCCTTTCTGAGATTTCCTTTTCTTATAATATAAAAGTAAGTCCCACATGAAAAGGAAAAGGATAAATTCCCCAGAGAAGAGCCAGAGACCTCATGGATTGTTGGGTGATACTGCTTTCTTCTGCCATCGTTTTCCTTCTTCTCACACAGTTAAACCCAAATCCAGATGTATGCTTGCTTTATGCCACTTCTTGCCAATTTGGGGCTATTAGAAGATAGTTTATTGAATGATGGTTGGGGATAAATACCAGTAATCAAGATCCATCACAAAACTTGGGGATTATCAATAGAGTGATTCACATGAAACAGTGTGAGGAATGAAAGAAATGTTTTTCTTCTTTGGAGGTATCTCTGTTTATCTCCCCAGCTTTGTCTCTAGCCACTCCTTCTTTCTCAAATCACTGAACTTCTAGTGCACTAGCTACAATGTACTTCATTGTTTCTTATATGGTGTTAAGAGAAATATCATGAATTGGACCAGGGCAGCTTGAAGCCATAGACAAAACCCCAACCCTGGTTTAAATCCATTGTGTCACCTTTTCATGCCCCCCACCTCACTTTCTGAATATGAATGGAAAAAAGGTATGGAGATGGACTCATTTTAGATTTATGACTATGAGCTACACATGGATCTTCAGTGCTGTCTGGCAGTGCTGTTATACTTTCCTATGATGAAATCATTCTCCCATTATCTAAGATGATTAAGTTACATGGTTGCCTCCTGCTTCAAAACTCCACTTTTTCCCACTCCTCACTTTTAGCTGATGAGTACAGTTCTTGTTTCACTGAAAAATCAATTTTAAAAAGTTGTAACTTCCATATCCTTCACCATCACATCTTCCAATCTCATTGCATCTGCACCCATACACTTTGCCTTCTCTCCAATTACAACAGGTAAACTGCCTGGCTCCTATCTTTATGTATTGTCACCCATATCCTTCTCACTACCTGAAGAACAATGCCTCTGTAACTGTCCCTCTTTTCTCCTGCAGCATCTATTTTGCTATCATTTTCATTAGCACACAAGTAAGCTGTAATAGATCCAATCACTAAAAACACTCCCTTGTTCCAATATTTTCAAAACTTCATTACTCCATTTTAATAGCCAAAGTCTTTGAAAATGTTGCCTATACAAACTTCACTTCTTTCCTTCCAACTGTTCCTTGAATCCACTACAACATGATTTTTGTCATCAACACTCCATTGAAATCTGCCTCTTTAAGTCACCTCCACATTTAAATCCAATCCTCATTTTCATATTCCTTGAGCTCTTAGCATCATTTGTCAAAGTTGATCATTCTCTCCCTCATGAAACACTTTCTTCACTTGGCTTCCAGGAACTGGTTTAGGTTCCCTTGATGGCTGCCTCTTCTGAGTCTCCTTTACTATCTTCTTGTTCCATATGTCTATGTATCATAACGCCCACATGTCAGTCCTCATACACCTTCTCTTCTCTATCTACACTCTCTAAATTATTTCATTTTGCTTTAAATACAATTTAATGTCTCCAGCTCCAACCTCCCCTGAATTCCAGCCTTCTATCTCTTACTCATTCTTGGATTTCTATTAAATATCTCAAAATTAACATGTCCAAAAATGAACCCTAGATTCACCCCCTTCTTGCTCCTTCTCCAGTGTTTACCATCTCAGCACATGTTTCCCAACTCAAGAAATGGGACTTCTATAAACTCAATGTTTGTATCTGTTTCCCAAATTCATGTATTGAAATCTTAACCCCCAGTGTTATGGTATCAGAAGGTGGGACCTCTGGGAGGTAATGAAGGGATGAGAGTGGAACCTTCATGAATGAAATTGGTACCCTTATAAAAGAGACCCTGTGAATATCCTTCACCCCTTCTGTCATGTGAGGACATAGCAAGAAGACAGCTACCTATGAAATAAGAAATGGGCCATCACTATTGTTTGGAATTTGAAAAACAAACACTGAATCTGCCAGTGCCTTGATCTCAGACTTCCCAGCTTCTAGAACTATGAAAAATAAATTTTTGTTATTTATAGGCCACCAGTCTAGGGTATTCTGTTATAGCAGCCCAAACAGATTAAGACAGGCACCATTATTCATACATTTGCTCAAGTCATGAAAGTTTTAGTCATCTTTTATTCCCTCTCTTACAAACTACATTTAATCTATTAGCCAATCCTATAGATTCTACTCTCACTCATCCCACCACTTCCACCAGTACTCCAGGTCCCAGCCACCATGATCTCTCATATTTTGGATTACTACAGTAGCTTCCAACCTTGTTTTCTACTTTTCACTCTTATCTCTCTATAGTGCATTCTGCTAGAGTTTTTAGAATGACCCTCAAAAAATATGTCATTACTATGTTCAAAACTTTCCAGTGGTTTCCCATGACTTTTAGAATAAAACCTAGTCTTTATTGTGGTCTACTGAGCCCTTCACTTTGTGGCCTTTAGCTATTTCTCTGGCCTCATTTCCTACCACTAGCTCTCTTTTTAACCAAACTCAAACCACACACCGACCTCCTGCTCTTCCTCTAGCACAGCAAATATATTCCTACCTCAGGACCTTTGCACTTGACATTCTTTCCTCTCTCAGGAACTATCTTCCCTAATATCTTCACATGACTCACTCTCTCACTTCATTTAGGTCTCTGTTCAAATATATCCTCTACATTGAGGTCTTCCCTGATCACTCTACCTTAAATGCCATCACCCATACTTCTATTCTAATGCACTGATTAATTTCCTTTTCATAACACCACTAGCATCAAAATACATATCCACTAATCAACTTTATTCTGTTTCCTGCTGCATATTCAGTATCCAGAACAGTGATTTAACCTAGTAAGGCCTCAGTAAATACTGTTGAATTTATTAATCAATAACTTCCTGAACAACCTTGAGAAAGAGGACTATCTGATCTTGTCTTAATAGGGTATCAGTCTATGGAGGAAAGGTGAATGAGAATGTCTATTTTCTTTAAATAGTAGATTCAAATCATAATGGGAAAGTCTAGGCACGAGCAAGGCTTTATTTACAAGGATCTTTGTAAATTAATTATAATATGTACACAACAAAATCTAGAATGCTTGGGCATTCCCAAGAATGCCCAAAATCAGAGAAGTTTTTCTGATTCCTGCTTGATACAACTATCTGAATGTGCCTTGTGGATATGCCATTTCAAACTTAGTTCACAGGACATTATGTATTCCAAACAATTTCTGATTTGGATTTTAAAACAGCATTTCTTTTTCCTAAGTGAAGGAAAGTTTTACCTAGTACTTGAAAATACAGAAGTTCTCACCAATAGGCCAGAAACTTTTTAAATAAAGATTCATCATATTGATTAAGGACTGTTTAAAGATGTTTCATTCTTCTGAGTAGAGCCACTAGGAGTTTCTCTTCAATGTGCTATTTGCTTTGCACCCCAGGAATTTTTTTCCCCACCAGACTAATTGAGGGTTTTTCAACTAAACTCCAATATTGGTGCTCCTTCTTCAATTCACAGGGGGGAAAGTTAGACTAAAAAATGGGAATTTTTCAATCTTATAATTCCATCAATAAATTCTTCTCACACTGACTGCTGGAAATGATAGCAAGTGACATTATTATTAAAGTGGCAGCAAATGCAGACTAGTGGAGTAATTCAGAAATGTTTTATTTGCACATGTGATTGTGGTTATATATTTCAATCATAGGCCAAATTTACTTTGAGTAAAACTGCTCCTAGTTCATAAGATTGAGTAATATATGTCAGAATTTCATGGTGTTTCTCAAAGAGCACTATGATTCTCAGATGCTTCACCATCTAAAACAGATTGGCAAACTTCCCTTACAGATAAATAAACTAAAGTTTACCGAGAGTATGCTTTCTCTTCTTATTTAAATTTTTTAGTTTTTGAATTGCTTATGACAACCACATTTTATAGATACGGAAACTGAGGGTTTAGAAGAATAGATTATCTGTTTCAAGTCACAAAGGTGTAAGGGATAGAGAATCCACTGTGCAAACACATATAGATAAAAATCTATACTGAAATAGCAGCTACTTTGTGAGACTGGCTTATGGGTATCAGTACAATGCTGAAGTAGTATACTCAGCACTCTTTTCCTAAACTTAATATTTCAAAAATACAAAAAAGAAAATAATATAATGAATACCTGTGTATCAACTATCTAGTTTATGAAATAAAATATTATAAAAGAATGGAACTTCCTAAATATTCCTTTTCCCATTTCCCCCACCCCAGAATTTAGGTTTATTATTCCCATAGATGCCTTTTGATTGTGATTGTTTTAAATTCTTAAATTCATTTTGGGACAATTGGAATATTTATGATCATTGAATCTTCTCCATAAACATGGTACTTCTCATCATTTCCTTGAGTTTTCTTTAGTCTTGTAATAACAGTTTCTACTTTTTCTCCATTAAGGCTGTACATATCTTTTGTTAGATCTATTAGTGGGTATCTTTTTAAACTGCTGTTGAAAATGGCACCTTTCAAAAATTACATTTTCTAATTTTTTTTTTACTGATGAAATACAATAGATTTTCACATATTTAACTTTTTCCCGCTTTTTAATTTAAATTCCAGTTAGTTAATATTCAGTATAATATTAGTTTCAAGTGTAGAATTTAGTGATTCAACACTTACATACAAATCCTGGTGCTCATCACAAGAAGCACACCCCTTAATCCCCATCACCTATTTAACCCATCTCGTCCTTTTGGTAACTGTCAGTTTGTTCTCTATAGTTAAGAGTCTGTTTATTGCCTTTCCTCTCTTTTTTTTTCCCCCATGTTTGTATGTTTTGATTCTTACATTCCACATATGAGTTTCACATATTAATCTTATCTTTTGTTAATTTGCTGAATTTTCTTATAACTTCTAATAATTTTCTATAGTTTTTCTTGGATCTTCTCTATAGACAATTGCATATTCCATAGATAGTGTTAGTTGAATCCCTTGCTTTACTTTTCTAATACATTTTATTCTAATTTTTTAATTCTTGTCTACCATACTGGACAGAATTTCCAGTGAATGTTGAAATGAAGTAAAACCAATGGTATCCTTGCCTTGATCCTTATTTTTTAAAATAAGGCTGCTATGATGTTTACTATGCAAGTTTTTTTTTTATAAACACTATTTTTTTTAGATAGATTGCAAGCACAAAGGGGGAGGGGCAGAGGGAGAAGGAGAGAATTTTAAACAGGCTCCATACCCAGCCCAGAGCCCGACACAGGGCTTAATCTCACAACTGTGAGATCATGACCTTAGCTGAAATAAGAGTTGGATACTTAACCAACAGAGCCACCCAGGTACCCTTAATCAGGTTAAGTAATACTTTTGTATTGTTAGTCTGTAAGAGATTTCTAAGTCATAAACATATACTGAATTCTGTCAAATAATTCTTCTTCTATTGAGATAAAATACATTTTTGTCCTTTATTTGTTTATTGTATTGAATTACATGAATGAATTTTCCTAACAGTAAGCCAACCTTGTGAAACAGGATTTTAAAATGAAACTATTTCAGTCTCAATGTTGGCTGAAGCCCAAAGACAATAAACAACACATTCCAATAGGAGGTGTGAGACCACCATGCTGGTCTTGTAAGGGAGGTAATTTCAAACTGGTTTTGTGACCTTAGCTGACCACCAATTTCCAAAACTGAAAGAAGCTGGAGAAGACAAGAAAAGGTTTGGAAATTAGGAGAGAAATTGGAAGAAAGCTGTAGGCATTCTGTGTATCTAAAGCTCTCTCAGTGAAAGGTCTTGGGAGAAGGGCTTACATTTACCTTAGGCCTAAGGAATGGAGCTTCACTAGAAGCACTTGAAGGTTTGATATGCGCCACCCAGATCCCAGGAGACACAGTATATTGGTTGTCAACTCTGCCTGAGAAATAGGAGGGACAGAAAGGTCTCAGAAAAGGCCATAAAAATATTCCATAATAAAACAAATTGTTTTCTTTAATGTTCATTTATTTATTTTGAGAGAGAGAGAGAGCATGAGTTGGGGGGTGCAGAGAGAGAGAAGAGAGAGAATCCCAAGCAGGCTCCACACTGTCACCACAAGTCCACTACATTAAGGCTCAGTCCCATGAACCATGAGATCATGACCTGGACCAAATCAAGAGTCAAATATTTAACCAACTGAGCCTCTCAGGCACCCCGAAAACAAATTGGTTTTAAACATGAGCTAGATTCAGGCAATGTTGATACTGGTTCATGGAAGTATTAATCAAGAAAAAACTTATTTTTCTTCCTCTTCTCACCTATCCCCTCCTCTGGTGCAATTCCAGAGGGATCACAAAACCTCATAAGCAATATGGAGGAAAAGGGTTAGAAGTACTCTATGGAGAAAGTTAAGAAGATACTGGCCACATCTCCTTCCTTACTTTTGCTGCCTAGCCCACAGTATGCCTAAGATGAAATGGAGGAAGATATAACTTTAAAGAAATATTGAAGCTTTAATTATGATTGATATTTTAATTAAACTGAGACTCTTCTGTGACAAAACATAACCAAAATGCTCAAGTGTCATGGAACTGCCTGAGCTTTGATCACAACAAAAGAAGATCTAATCCCACAGAGTAGACTTAAAGTGGCAACAGGGGAATCAAAGTTGTTTTCTGATTATACCCCATGAGTCCCACTTATTCAATTTACTAGTTACACTTTCTTTTTAATTCCAGTATAATTAGCATACAGTGTATTAGTTTCAGGTGTACAATATTGTGATTCAATAATTCTATACATTACTCAGTACTTATCACAGTGTACTCTTTAATCTCCACCACCTATTTCACCCATCCCCACACCCACCTCCCCTCTGGTAACCATTTGTTTGTTCTCTATGGTTAAGAGTCTCTTTTTTGGCTTGTCTAATTTTTTCTTTATTTGTTTTGTTCCTTAAATTCCACTTATGAGTGAAATCATATGGTATTTGTCTTTCTCTAAACTAGTTACACTTTTGTGCTTGAGTTAATCCTAACTTGGTTGTATTGCATATTTTAAGACATTAAAATGCAAACATACTAAATGAAATCTTATTGGTAATATTTTTATAATTATTGGAATACTATTGATAATATCTTATTTAGGATCTTTTGTTTGTGTTAATACTGAGATTAGCCAGAAATTTTCCTTTCTTAAAACGCCCATGTCTATTTTTATTATATTAGCCTCAAAAAAAATAATTGAGCATTTCTTCATTTTCTAATAACTGGAAAATCTACAAATTAAAATTCTATGTTCCTTGAATATTTAGTAGAATTCCTCCATTAAATTAGTTTAACCTAGTGTTTTGTGCTCATGTAGAAGTGAATCTTTGGCAACTGACTCAGATTCTTTAGTGATTATGTTTATTCAAGTTCTCTGTTTAGTAAGTTTAAATGTTATATTTTTATAGGGAGTTGCTTGTTTTATCTAAGTTTTCAAGTTTATGATCATATAAGTTGATTATAGAATCTCACATTTTTAATTTCTGATGTATTTAACTTCCAATGTTTTGTGTCATTCTTATTCATAATATTGTTTAATTGTACCTAACCTTTTTTTCATTTTTGATATTTTATTCAAATAAAGTTATAAGAAATGGATATAGAAAGATACCATATACTCTTCACCCAGTCTCCTCTAATGGCAACATCTTGCATAACTATGGTACCATATCACAACCACAATATTGATATTAATAGAATCTGTTTTATTTAGATTTTATTAGTTTTTCATGCACTCACTTGTGAATATATCTATATAGAGATATATATTTGTATTTATTCAGCTCACTGCAATTTTATCACATGTGTAGATCCATGTGTGAAAGCCTTCACTCATGCACCATAAAGTATGAGGTTAGGGATTGATTTTTTTTTTTTTGTAAATTCTGTTTATCAATTTGAGGAGGTCTTCTCTATTACTAATTTGCTGAAAGGGTTTTGTTTTTTTCATGTATGATTGTTGGATTTCTGCAAATGCTTTTTCTGCATCAACTGATATAATTTTTGTTCATTAGCTTAATGATATGGTGGATTACCTTGATTGATTTTCAGATATTAAACCAGCCTTTCATACCTGGACTATTTTTGATACCTCATCTAAGTGGAATTATGCAGTATTTTTCCATCTGTGACTGGCTAATTATACTTAGCACAGTGTTCTCAAGGTTCATTTATGTTGTTGCACATAACAATATTTTTTAAGCCTGTGTGATATTCCTTTGTATGTATAAATCATATTTTCTGATTTCCTTCATCCATTGATGGATATTTAGGTTGTTTCCACATTATGGTTCTTTTGAATAATGCTATAATAACCACAGGAGTACAAATATCTCTTCAAGATTCTGTTTTCAAATCTTTTGAATAAATACCCCAAAATGTGACAGCTGGATCATATGGTATTTCCATTCCTTTTGTGTGTGTGTGTGTGTGTGTGTGTGTGTGTGTGTGTGCAGAATCCCTATAGTGTTTTCCATAAAACCTACATCATTTTTACATTCCCACCAATAATGTATTAGCATTCCAATCTCTCCACATCCTCACTAACATTTCTTATCTTCTATTTTTATTTTTATTTTTGTTTTTGAAAGTGGCCATCCTAATAGGTATGAGATGGTTTTTCATTGTGATTTTGATTTGCATTTCCCTGAGGATTACTAATGTTGAGCAACTTTACATATAATTGTTATGGTTCTATAGAGAAATGTCTAATCAAGTTCTTTGCCCATTTTTAAAAAAAATGTTTATTCGTTTTTGAGAGAGACAGCATTAGCAGGGGAAGGGCAGAGAGAGACAGGAATGGAGGATCTGAAGCAGACTGTGTGCTGACAGCAGCCAGCCCATGGTGGGGCTCGAACTCATGAACTATGAAATCATGACCTGAGCTGAAGTTGGATGCTCAACCAACAGAGTCACCTAGGCATCTTCTTTGCCCATTTTTTAATCAAGCTATTTGGAGTTCCTTTCCCTTCTTTTCTTTATCCTCCTTCCTTCTTTCCTTCTTCTTTCCTTCCTTCCTTCCTTCCTTCCTTCCTTCCTTCCTTCCATTGAGTTATAGGAATTCCTTATAGTTTTTGTATATTAGCGTCTTATCACATATTTGCATTATTTTCTCACATTCTATATAGGTTTCCTTTTCATTCTGTTAGTTATTTCCTTTGTTGCAAAGAAATTTGGCTTGATGTAGCCCCACTTGTCTATTTACTCTTTTGTTGCCTATATTTTTGGTATCATATTCAAGAAATCATTGTTAAGACCAATTTCATGAATCTATCCCTTACAGTTCCTTATGGGTGTTTGACAATTTCAGTTTGAGGTCTTACAATCAAATCTTTAATCCATTTTGAGTTGGATTTTGTGTATGGTGTAAGATAAGGGTTCAATTTTATTTTTTTCCTGTGGTGATCCATTTTCTCCAACACCATTTGTTGAACAGACTATCCTTTCCGCATTACATAGTCTTTGCACCCTTGTCAAAGATCAGTTCATCATATGTATGTGGGTTTGTTTCTGGGGTCTCTATTCTGTTCCATTGGTCTGTTTGCCTGTGTGTTTTGTTGATGTTTGTTTATTTTGAGAGGGAGTGTGTGTGTGTGTGTGTGTGTTCATGCAGTGGGGGAGGTGAAGAGAGAGAGGAGGACAGAGGATGTGAAGTGGGCTCTGCGCTGACAGTGTCAAGTCCGAGGTGGGGCTCAAACTCACAAACCACGGGATCATGACCTGAGCAGAAGTCAGACGCTCAACCAACTGAACTACCTAGGTGCCCCTGTATGTCTCTCTTTAGGCCAATACCATCTTGTTTGGATAACTGTAGCTTTGTAATATGAGTTGAAACCATAATGTATGATGCCTCCAACTTTGTTCTTCTTTCTCAAGATTGTTTTGGCTATTTGGTATCCTTTATGGTTCCATATTAATTTTAGGATTGTTTTCTCTATTTTTGTACAAAAATGCCACTGGTCATTTTATATAGACTTCATTGAATCTTTATATCACTCTGGGTGGTATGGACATTTAACAATATTAAGTCTTCCAATCCATGAACACAAGATATCTTCCCATTTACTTGGGTTTTCTTTAATGTCTTTAAAAAATATTCTGTAGAAATACAAAACTGAGGTTTTTCTGGAGAAGAAATTCTGTCTCAAGACTGGAACATCAATTCCTGCCTGAGTTTCCAGCTTACCAGCCTGCCCTATAGATTTCAGACTTGCCAGCTCCAACAATTGGATGAGCCAATCCCTACAAAGAAATCTCAAAAACCCTAATTTTCTCTTCCCTCATTTAACAATTCATGCCATCAACTTCCTAGTCTCATAAAACCACCTCTTCTTCATCATCACTATTAGCAACTTATTTTTTACATAACTTTCCACGTATTAAAGACTGGCTCAGTCTTTACAAATCCCAGTGTCATCATGGATGACCCATCCAACAGCCTATCCTATACATTTCTTGACCCTTCAGTTTTAGTGACTTCTATACTTCATATACACACACCCATGGTCATAACTTGAACTATTTGTATCCTCACTTCAAGGAATCTGGGTCACCATAGTAATCAACCCCAAAATTTTCAGTATTGTCAGATATGAATAGGATGGAGATATCTGGCACAATGCCAGAGTAAGCATGGGAGGGAGCAATTGCTACTTTTCAACTTATATCAAAGAAGTAGATAAGTGTTTATACCTAAGGAGGGAATTCATACTGGGCAACTTGGAGACCCGATGTTTTGGGAGACAGAAAACATTTATTTTATTTTATTCTTCCTTTTCCATCTAAACGAGTTATTGCCTCTGTCTTCTCATTTCCAAAACTAATTATTTTCATGTAAATATATTTACTATTCTTTTTTTCTAGAGGCTTTCCCTTTCATCTGATTGTAAATTCCTGAGTGGGACTCCTCTTTCTCCTTTCTGGAAGATTTGCAATTTATATGACATAGCACCCAATTCAACATCATAAAATTACAAATATCACAAAAATTGCACTGAAACTAGGGGGAAGTTCTTTTTTAAAAGTAAGAAAATGCAAGGTCATCAACCACTCTGGGAAATTTTGTTGAAATTCATACTTTCTTGTCGATTATAGTTGACAAGAAGGAAAAGGAGAAAATAATTTGTTTGCTAAAAGGATAAGAAGAAGTAATGGGGCTTGGGACTTGTGTTAAATCCTTAGGAAGAGAAAAAATAAAGAGATAGCACATTGCTTCTAAAAAGGGCCTAGGATAGTGAATAGTCAAAGGCAACTAGACAAACTCAAACTCATTTTGCTTTAAGCAGAAACAAATAAAAGTAATCGCTTATCTTTTCCTCTTCATCCCCAGAGAGTTAGAGAACTTGCAAAGGTAACTAATTCCTCCCCTTTCTAAGAAGTAAAGTGAACATGTGTTTCTAGAAATTTCACAGTGACTATTCTTCAGCACCACTTTCAGAAAGCTAAAATAAAAAATACAAGAAACAAGAAGAGTTATTGAGGATGTGGGGGGAAAAAAGGAACCCTCATGCACTGTTTGTAGGAATGCAAACTGGGAAGCAGCCACTGTAGAAAACAGTATGGAGTTCCTCAGAAAGTTAAAAATATAACTACCCTATGAGTCGGTGCTTGCAGAACTAGATATTTACCAAAAGAATATAAAAATACTAATTCAAAGAATACATGCACCCCAATGTTTATAGCACCATTCTCTACAACAGCTAAATTATGGAAATAACCTGTGTCTACTCATTGATGAAGGGATAAAGAAGATTTTGGTGTGTGTGTGTGTGTGTATGTGTATGTGTATATATATATGTACATATGTGTGTATGTATATATGTATGTATGTATGTATATATGTGTGTGTGTATGTATGTACATATATGTGTATGTATATATATATATATATGTATATGGGAATATTACCCATAAAAAAGAAAGAAACCTTGCTATTTGCAAAGACATGGATACACCTAGAGAGTATACTGTTAGGTGAAATAAGTTAGTTAAAGACAAATACCATATGATTTCACTCATGTGGAATTTAAGAAACAAAACAAACAAGGGGAATAAAGAGAGAGAGAGAGGCAAACCAAGAAACAGACTCTTTTTTTTTGTAACTTTCATGTTTATTTTTGAGAGAGAGAGAGACAGACAGACAGACAGACAGAGAGGGAGCAGGAGAGGGGCAGACAGAGAGGGAGACACAGAATCCAAAGCAGACCCCAGGCTTTTAGCTGTCAGCACAGAGCCCGACATGGGGCTCAAACCCACAAACCATGAGACCATGACCTGAGCCAAAGTCAGACGCTTAATAGACTGAGCCACCCAGGCTCTCAAAGAAACAGACTCTTAACTACAGAGAATAGAGTGAGGGTTACCAGAGGGGAGGTGGGTGGGGGGATGAGTGAAACAGGTGATGGGGAGTAAGGAGTGCACTTGAGATGAGTACTGGGTGATATTTGGGGAAGTGTTGAATCACTTTATACGTACAACTGAAACTAATATAACACTGTATGTTAACTGTACTGGAATTAAATTTAAATTAAAAAAATAAAAAAGCATATCAAGTGGATTATGATTTGGACACCAAGGAACTTAGCTCCTGAAATGGATCTATCATTCCTTGAATGTTCTAACTATACAAAACATTTTCTAAGAATGCCCTGGATAAAAGAACCACAGCACAGCTCTCTCATGGCTACAGACTAGGACACTGCACATGCCTCCAAAGCATGTTTGCTTTAAAAGTAGAGTTCAGGGGCGCCTGGGTGGCGCAGTCGGTTAAGCGTCCGACTTCAGCCAGGTCACGATCTCACGGTCCGTGAGTTCGAGCCCCGCGTCAGGCTCTGGGCTGATGGCTCAGAGCCTGGAGCCTGTTTCCGATTCTGTGTCTCCCTCTCTCTCTGTCCCTCCCCCGTTCATGCTCTGTCTCTCTCTGTCCCAAAAATAAATAAACGTTGAAAAAAAAAATAAAATAAAAGTAGAGTTCAGAAGAATTAAGTTTGTCAATTTCTCCACCCCTTAGGAAATAACAAAATGCTAAGTTAACATGTTAAGCTATCCCTTCTCAGGGTCATTTGGTGGGGGATGGATAATAATACAGTTTCCCAGGCTCTAAACTTTTAAGCTGCCTTTGATACCCTTCTCTCTTCAGCCTCTCCTCAACAAGTCCTTTTACTACTTCTTCCTTTACACCACCCCTTATAATCCTGCCCTTATTTTCCACGTTCACTGCCAGCACCCTGGCTCTGTAACACACTCTCTCAAATCTCTCTAGAAATGTTGTACTAATACCTCAGCAGCCATATTCCTACATTTATTCTTTAGTATTCCTTCCAATTTATTATTCCCACAGAACAGAAATTCACATTTCTAGAAGATATCATGGCAGTCCCACATTCATAAGCATTTAATGACTTCCCTTTAAATACAAGGTAAAGTTCATACAAATTGCAAAATGGTTTCTTGACTAACTTCAATAATTTACAAACAGCCTAATATTTCTATTTTCCTTAGCCATACCAGTTATTTTCAAAAGCAAAATAATTCTAATAATATTCTGCCAAAAAACTCTAATTCACACAGAAATATTGGAATTATCTGATTTTCCAATTTTAGGAAACTTAGAGAACTTTAAAAAAAATATATGTTTCAAATCTCTCTTTATCAATCTGGCCCTAACACACTTCAATTTTTTTTCACCTGGCATTCCCTCAGTATAGTTTAAATGAGCTAACATATACACAGAGCTTAGAACTGTGCCTGACACACAGAAGTCCTATCCAAGTATTTACTGTAATTACTATATAGTTAGTAACGGGAAGCATGGAGTTTCTGGATGAAGACAGACTTAGGTTTTTGATTCTATGTCTGGACTCACTAGCTAGGTGATCATGGGTTAATCATTTAATCTTTATGGGCCTTGGTTTCTTCTTTTGCAAAATTGAGATAATAATGACTACCATGAAGAATTGTAGAATAAAAGATAATGAAGCCAAAATGCCTAGTATAGGACCTGGTACATAGCAAGCACTCCATAAGGGGAAGTTTTTACTATTATTATTCATTGCTGTACTTTGCTCTCTCCCTTACTTCTCTCTCTTCATTTGAACCCTATTCACCATTTCCTAAGAAACCAGACACAGAAGACTCATCCTTCTTTTCTCCCACTAACCATTTACCAGCACAGCTCATTTGGCTCATGCATGGCAAGCATATTCCATAGTAAGAACTTGATTCCAAATTTGCCAGATATCAAAGCCCTTTTTTCAAACAGCTTTACTGAGATATAATTCACATGCTTCAAATTTATCCATGTGAAATATGCAATTCAATGGATTTTAACATAATCATAGTTGCCCATCCATCACCACAATCTTTAGAACATTTTCATTACCCCAAAAAGAAATCCCAGCCCCCCCTTAGTCAACAAACCCCCAGATCCCCCACCCTCCAAAAAGCCTAGGCAACAACTAACCTACTTTCTGTCTCTATAGATTTCCTTATTCTACATATTTCATATAAATGAAATCATATAATATATGATTTTCTGTGACTGGCTTCTTTCATTTAGTATAATGTCTTCAAGGTTTGTCCAAGTTTTGCCATATATTTATATTTCATTTCTATTCATTGCTAAATAATATTCCAGTGTGTGATTATAACATATTTTAAATTGTGCTTCTCATTGCCATGTGCTGCCTCTCAGAAGACACTCTCCAGACCCAAAAGATTTTACATGAATGCCTATACCAGGTGGTTGTCTAGTACATGTCATGTATAAAGGTATTCAAATATTGCCACCCAGCAACACACATCTTCAGGTAAAACTCATCCACAGCCCACTAGTTTGCTGCCTACTCCAATAGGCATAAAAGGTAGTATAATAATATAATCATTAATTAATTTGAGCACTTATTGAATGCTTCATATCTTAGTTTGAGTTCCCCTAGGAATAGCCCTTGAAACAAGAATTTGAGTGAAAATGGTTTTCTCGGGAAGTGATCCCAGAAAATACAAATGGGGAATGAAGGATGGAAAGTGAACCAGGGAAGGGAAGACAGCTAATACAAGATAGGTGTTTGAAGTGAGTCGCACTGTTGGCAACTATAGCTTACCTGCACTGAGTAACTCTAGGGGATAATGTAGAACATGGAACTTAGAGTTATACCTACCAAAGGGGGAGAAAGCTGGAGTTTTAATCCATGAACTCCATCAATCAGCCATTAATTGTGGGCTCCTCCAAGAGAGTGCTAATTCTCTATTCTTTTGGCCTGTCAGGTACTGTAGAGCTGAATGGGCTCTGAAGGCCAAAAGAAATCCCTTAAGCAAAAAGATGCAAAATGCTCACAGTTGGAGGTCAGGCTTGTATTCTTGGGAGGAGTAAGGGCTGAGGGGATGTGGGGTGTGTGGACAGTGTCTGCTGTACTTCCTATCTGGACTGCCATACAAAATGAAACAAATATAACAAATACTAATTGAGTTTCTCCTATGTGCCAGACAGTGTTCTGGGCACCAGGGATACAGCTGTGAACAAAAAAGGAAAATCTCTGCCCTCTGGTAATTTATATTCAGGTGATAGAGAAACAGTAAACAACATAAATAAATTACAGAATCTATTGGTAAAGGATGAGTACTAGGGTGGGGAGCAGGATAAGGAATCTGGGGAGTGGTCTCCTAAATAAGGTGGTCACTGGAAAAGTGACATGGAGCAGAGCTCAAGGGTCTTGTTCCACCCTCTATGTTCCCCCTGAAAGATGCTTAAGGATAATCACCAAGTTTGAAGGTTTTTAATATCAATTCCAGATCCAACATTCCAGAGGAAGAGCTTTTGTTAGTACTCAAAGACTCTCAGCAATCTTGCCCTCTAAATAAGCTATGAGATGGAGACAGCTAAGAAAACACTAGAAAGGGAAAATGGAAGCCTATTGTGGTGAGTTCTGAAGTTGGAAAGCAAATTCCCCACTCCTAATACCTGCCACCATCCCATGGAGCAAAATGGGCATGTTCACTGCAGCCTCCCAATGGATACTGCGCTCATTTCCAAAGCTTTTCCTGGCACCAGCAGCAAGAACCCACTGAGAGGAAAAATGAGCAGGCACCTCCAAGAAAAGCCTCAGTTAATGGAGAAATTCTTACCACATTTAGAACCAAATAGGAAGGCAGCCTCTCTTCCTCTCTAAAGAACTCTTGCCAGCTAAGGTCATGGCATGTTTCAAATGGTGTGTTTGCTCCTGGCCCTGGGGGAAACAGTGTCATGGCTGATATATCTACTGTGCTGTAATGTATAAATCTGTACAGTGAAACAAACTCCAGGGGGCTCTTGCCTCTAACACCTAATGCAAATTCTTTACCACTCTCTTTTGCCTTCTTTTTCAGTATCATCTCTTGCTGCTCCCCAAGGGGCTGCGGGGTTTGATATGGGAGATGCTGCTGACACACAGGACCATCAACTTTTGGAATATACCACCTCTGTAAAACCTTCCAAGATTATCCTACCATCCTCCTCCTGGATCTTCTCACACACTTCTGGAGCAAAATCATTAGCCTCTCCCATTCTTTGAAAGATTCTTTATAATAATGTTTAGCGTTTAGCTCATTGTGTTGAAATTAATTTTACACCTCTCTTATAGCAGCTAGACTGTGAATATCGCATCCTTATTATGGCAACCAGAACAGTCTATCCCCTTCCTTCTTACACCAACACTTACTTCTTTCTACCACAAGTCCTTTATTCTTTTGTCCTCTTCACTTCCACCTAACTTGAAAATGCTATGATCATTACTGCCTTATATTATGGCTCACAAGTGATAATTATTGACATTCCATCCTTCTGAATTTTGAACCAATTGATAAACAGATATAGGAATGTAATAGGGGTCAAAATACCAACTTCATTGCTACCAAAACTGCTGTAGGGGCCAATGGCAGTCTGTCCCAAAATGTGGCATTTTGGCATACTGATTATTTTAAATATAAGTTACTTAAAAGACAGCCCATGCAAACACAATCAGACCCGTGTGCACCTGAAATTAGGAAAGAAATTTCCCATGTGAAAGGTACCACACCTGTACCAGGAGGTAAAGAGACATCCTTATCATCATCAGAGATGGGAAATTTAGAGCCAAAAAGTATGTATAAAAAAAACCTTGCTACTTTATACTAATTTACTAAGCCAGCCCAATCATTTTTAGGTCTCAATTTCATTGTTGAGCCTCCATGCCCATGTGATAAAACTTTGAGTTATTTTCTCCTGTTAATCTGTCTCATATAAATTTAAATCTGAGTTCATTTGGAAGATATTGAGGGTAGAGAAGAATTTTTCCTTCCCTTTAGTTGGCATAGTCAGCAGGATGCTTGACACACTTGCCCTAGACAACGCTGCAACTAAGAGATTCTGGGACATCAGACATACAGTCAACAGAAGAAAAGATTTCCCACCAGGTCAGCCTCCTGTAATCTCTGCCTGCAGAGTTATATGGAGCAAGAGTGGTGGGAATCTTTCTTTCTCTCTCTGAATTTAGATTAGCAAGAGAAGATAATGTGGAACTAGTTCCTTGGGCTTGGAGACTCTTGGTAAAAATTTGGTAGAGTAATTTTTGTTTTCTGACCCATTACTCCCAGAGATGGTCTTTGTTTTTCTTTTTCTCTGTCTTTTGTGCCATTTGTCATAAAAAGGAATTACCATAGGGCAGAATTCAGGTATAGGCTCTATAAGCCTGTTGTTCAAGCCAGACTCCAGACTGGTGAGTTCATAGTTCTCATCAGACCATTGTCTGTTTAGACAAACTTTGCTGTGGGATAATGCACACATGAGGTAAAGGCTATTGCTAAGGGACATCTTGGAAGCCAAAGCTACAAAACTGGTGGGCCTGGATGAAGCATTTAAAAGCTATTAGAGTGTTTGCCACCTAACTCAAAGAGTCCCATATTAGGATAAGTTGGCCACAGAACATGTTAAATTGACACTAGGTCACCTGCCAACCTCAAGAAAACTTCTGTGCAACAAGGTACACTGTAAAGCAACACACCTCCCTATCCCTGAAGCACATCCCTTCTACATATTAGTGTGGCTCCAAGAGATGCAAGACTTAGCCTAAGCTGTTAATGTGCATATAAGAAAAACTGAGTGAGGTTTTTCCTTTCATCTTGTTCTGTGTCCTAACAGCTTAGTTTTATGACTAGTGAGAACATTCTCTCTGGTCTCTGCTATTCAGAGGGTACACTTACCAGGGTGTCCTTGGTGGCCAAATAGACTGGGGATCCAAGACACACAGTTACAGATAGCACACTCCTTGTCCAGCCGTGCAAACTCTCAGGGGACTAAGTCGTAAGAGGCCTCAGCCCACAAGGGGCCTTTGTTGTCTCAACCTTCATTGCTTATCACTGCTGGAAAAAGTGCATTCCAGTAGCACATGCCCAGTGCCACAGATGAGCAGGTCTGTAAAAGAAGGTATCTCATGATTTCATGCAAGACTGGAGACACTATACTTACTATACTATCCTTACCACCTGTGCAAAAAAGGTCTACACTTTCTTAGACTAATTTTGGGAATGAACATTTGAATCATGGGGGTTCATCTATGCCCTCTGTGGATGCCTCTTGAATCTCTGGTTAAAGCACTAAAAGGCTTATTGGTTTGAGTCACTATTAATAGGTACTATTCACAAATAGCCAACAATGGCCAGACAATGGATCCTTTAAATTGGCTATATTTGAAAAAAAAGATTTTATAAAGATCTCTCAGTTGTCTTATTAGAATACTAGCTAGCCTTAGGGACTCCCTTTATAAGATAAAAGAATAAAATTAGACTTAAGACAGGGGAAACTGGGTAGCACAGTCAGTTAAGCATCTGACTCTTGATTTCGACTCTGGTCATGATCTCACCATTCGTGAGATTGAGCCCCACGTTGGGCTCTGCACTGACAGCGCGGAGGCTGCTTGGGATTCTCTCTCTGCCTTTTCTCTCTCTGTTTCTCTCAAAATAAAATAAATAAACTAAAAAATACATATTAGACTTAAGACAAATAAATGTCCACATCCACTGAAAATTCCCCTTCTTAAAATCCAGTTCCATCTGCCTGTTTTAACTTCCCTCTCCCTATAAGATTTTCAGAAAGCACTGTGGCCTAATCTTAAGGTTCAACATATCCAGGCTACGCTTGTAAATACTGAAGGCCAAAACTGAATTTAGCAAAAACACCTGAGACAGGCAGTATGGCTCAATTTGCTCTCTAATCAGGCTCTGGCAACTTCAGGCATCTCTATGCAATAACTTTCACAGATGTATCCAAACCCCACCGACACTACAAAGAATTCATATCCCCTGAACAGCAGAGGATCTTTTAAATTATAAAGCCCTTTTTCCTCCACTTTCAAAAGATCTGACCAAATTTAGAGAATAATTGGAGATTAATTGCTATTCACAACCTCATTCACAGAGACCTAGACTAGCTGCTAAGGGGAGTTCTTCCAGCCCAAGATTATATTATGATTATTAGGAAGTTTAGACTGCCCCTGAAAAACCCCCTTCACAGAGGAAACATGATCAAAATTTCTCTTAGCCTCTCCTACATATGAACTGCAAAAGGTCAGTATTCAGAGAGTAATAGAAGCCAAGGTTGAATTGTGTACCCAGAAAGAAGGCTTTTGTTAAATTCATTATACAGATTTTACAAAGGCATAAATCTTCTGATTCCCATTTTAGTTAAAAATCTCCCTGACATAAAGAAACAAATTTAGTTGAAACTGTGGGTCAGTCCCTTGATATTCAGGATGTAATCCAGTTTGGGGGGGGGGGGTAATTAAAAACAACTGTCTTTGTCTTACAAGTATCTACAAAACTGGAGATGCAACTCTAAAATCAAGTCAAAGCCCACCACCCATCTTTATAAATCTTACCTATTACTCTCAAAATGTTTGTGGATATTATAAAAGATCAAAATACTGCAACACAACTGTCTTATATTTAGAAAAAAAATCCTTTCTTCCTTTCTCTGTTCCTTTAAAGTTACAAATCTTACCATATTGTTGAAGTGTAAACACAGCACTTAGTCCACTTGAGACTAAAGAAAAAAAAGGGGGGAGGGGGAAAATACAAACTGCTTTTAAAAAATAGAAACTGCTGAAAGGGCTGTTAAGCCCAGACTCTAGCATCTCTCTGATAACAGGCAGATATGCTCCAAATCTCCACCTTAGAGAAAACTTGGATACTTTCTCAGTAAACCCTTCTACCTCTATCTTCTCTAGGACCTATGAACCGTTCTTTGAAGGCAAACTTTAAGGAAAAGTTTTTCATTAAAAGGAAGAAGAAGAAGAAGAAGAAGAAGGAGGAGGAGGAGGAGGAGGAGGAGGAGGAGGAGGAGAAGAAAAAGAAGAACCAGCAGCAGCAGCAGCAGCAGGCATTTGGAAATTGGGCCTATAATGTACTCTGCACAAATATTAATAAAATAAAAGCTATAAGAGTTTGCTTGCCTCTTGTTTGTATATTTGTATATGTGTCCATGTCTGCTGTAAATGTGAGATATTTTATCTACCTCCAGATGCTAATGCAAAAATTAATTTGTAAAAAAGCTCTGTTTAGTTGGTTTGAAGACAAGCACTTGTAAGGATTGGGCATTCTAAAACTCACAGAAAGACAGAAACTAACCCAAATATTTTACAAGTTCATGTTATCTCGGAAAATATTCACTATTAAAGCTAATTTAAGGTTGTTGGTTTTAATTAAAATAGACATGTCTTTAAGTTATTACATTAAAATTAAAACTTTTATTCTGCCTGTGTTTACTTAAGTCAAATAAGTTATCTCTGTCACAAATTGTTTAAAATAGTAATAATTGCTTGAAAGGATGACTGACTTTGAGGTCTCTTGAAGTTTTTATGGGTAATCTAAGCATAATTTTTAAGAACAAATAAATAAATGTAAATAACATTAAAAGTTTTCAGATTGGGGCGCCTGGGTGGCTTGGTCGGTTGGGCGTCCGACTTCGGCTCAGGTCACGATCTCGCGGTCCGTGAGTTCAAGCCCCGCGTCGGGCTCTGTGCCGACAGCTCAGAGCCTGGAGCCTGTTTCAGATTCTGTGTCTCCCTCTCTCTGTGACCCTCCCCCGTTCATGCTCTGTCTCTCTCTGTCTCAAAAATAAATAAACGTTAAAAAAAAAATTAAAAAAAAAAAGTTTTCAGATAAACTTCTAAAAGTTTCTCCAAAATATTTCTGGTAACCTGAAACCTTAAAATTTTGCTAAATTAAATGATAAATTGGGTTGAATTCATTAAATATTTAAGTCATTTCCCAAAAAGATAAAGTTATAAACACTGAGTGTTGAGAATTTTGTCTTTTGTCTTTTTATAAAGAAATGGTTAGCAAAACATGTTTTGTGTTTTATTGGAAAATTGTACTATGAAGAAACACATGTTTCTAAATTATGAAATGTATTAATAAATTTGCCAATTTAAAAATTCTGGCATAACAGTTCACAGTTGCTTACTATTTAGTTTGGACACAAGAAAATTAAGAATTAATTAAGAATTCTAATAAATGTAATTAAGACTCCTAGAGACAATAAGAGAAACAACTCTGAATACAAGGAAAGTAAGATAAGACAACATTTTAGAAACAGAAATACATTTTTTTGGGGCACCTGGGTGGCTCAGTCAGTTAATTGCCTGACTTGATTTCAGATCAGGTCATGATCTCATGGTTCATGTGTTTGAGCCCCTGAGTCTGGCTCTGCACTGACAGTGCAGAGCCTACTTGGGATTTCTCTCTCTCCCTCTCCCTTCTCTCTCTCTCTCTCTCTCTGCCCTTCCCTGGCTCATGCACATGCATGCTCTCTCTAAAAATAAATAAACTTAAAAAAAAAATACGGGTGCCTGGATGGCTCAGTCATCTGACTTCAGCTCAGGTCATGATATTGCAGTTCATGAGTTTGAGCAATATGTTGAGCTTTGTGTTGACAGCTCAGAGCCTGGAGCCTACTTTGGATTATGTGCCTTCCTCTTTCTCTGCCCCTCCCCTGCTCTCTCTCTCTCAAAAAATAAACATTAAATAAATAAATAAATAAATGAATTAATTAATTAAATACATTTTTGTTAAGGAAAAGAATTGCCCTAAAGTGAGGCTGGTTACTTAAAGAGGAAAAATTTAGGATAAAATCTGAATGTAAAATATAGAATTATAAAACATTCATAAAAAAAAAGAACCTTAAAAAATTAATTTTATGTATGGTTGGTAATGGCTAAGATTAGAATAAATTTATTTAAAATTAGTTTTAATATCAACAGCACACTGGTGCAAAATTATAGTTTGTTTTTTCTCTGTTAAAAACCAAGGTTTTCTTAGATTCTAATTTCTTTTTTTTATTTTTTTTTTAGCGTTTATTTATTTTTGAGACAGAGACAAAGCATGAACGGGGGAGGGTCAGAGAGAGGGAGACAGAATCTGAAACAGGCTCCAGGCTCTGAGCTGTCAGCACAGAGCCCGACGCGGGGCTCAAACTCACGGACCGTGAGATCATGACCTGGGCCGAAGTCGGCCGCTTAACCAACTGAGCCACCCAGGCACCCCAGATTCTAATTTCTTAATAAGAAGTGGTAAACAAAGTTTTCTCTACCTTTAATGTAATCTGCCTAAAAAACAAAAATCCTATGTTTTCTCTTTATCAAAACATTCATTATTCAAGAAAACTGAAACTTCTTAATACTAAAAGATCCAAGTTTTGTTCACAACTATGTAACCTTTTATATTTGCCTTTAAAAATCTTCTATTGTCACTTTGGTTAAATAGATAAATAGTGTTTCATAATGATCTGGGATTCAATTTAATCAAATGTTCAAACCTTTTAATATTTTTTTTACATATTTCCCCAAATGAGATTCTAAAATGATATATTTTGACCACAATCTAACTGAAGTGCTCTAGAGACCTCCTGGAACATTTCAAAAATATTGTGAGAAATCAAACTAATTAGGCTTATTTGTTATGTTAAATTACATGGGAAGCATCATCAAATAAGTGATACTAAACACTCTTAAATTATATTTGGGTAGATATATGTTATTAAAATAAGTGTTCTACCTGGGGGCAGACAGTATGAAAAACGCCTGGGGCACACAACAGCGAGATTATTCACTATTCTAGGAGTGCTTCCTAGAGAGGCAGCCTTCAGAGAGACATGCTCTAGAAACAAGGGAGCTGGCTAGTGCCATTTTCCTCCCCCACTCATCTGCTAAGCATAGAGCCACCTAAGGGAAGGAGCTCAGCACTGAAACTAGCAGTTTTACTTGGTTACACTAAGCCCCACCCCTTGGCACTCTGGCAGGACTGCCTTTCTCAGTCAAGTTTGCCTCAGTCCCAGCACAATGAGCCCCTCCCCAAGAAGACCAGCACAAAACCCTGTCCACATCATACCTCCTGACCAGAGTTCTTAAGGGCCTTAGTTCTGGTGGAGATGGTGACAGGTCTCATTTCAGAAGTAGACCAGAGCACACCTAATTAAGACTTGCCACATTCAGGCCAGGAACCAATCATTGCCCACAGCAGGCAAGGAGAGCCTCTGCAGACCACTGGACTGAAGGATAAAGCAGTCAAAATACTATCGTAAAGCACATGCAGCACATGCTGGAGACACTCCCTGAAGTGTGAGGCTCTGGGCACTACTTGACCTCTTCTTCATAAGGCCATTACTTGCAGGAGCAGGAGACATAACTGGCTTTTCTAACACAGAGAAGAAGGCAGACTTAGACAAATGGCAAGATGGAGGAATTTATCCCTAATGAAAGAACAAGATAAGACCAAAGCCAGATATCTAAGTGAAACAGATATAAGTAACATGCCTGCCAGAGAATTTAAAGCAACAATCCTAAGGATACTCATGGGGCTTGAGTAAAGAAGACATCAGTGAGACCCTTACCACAGAGATAAAAGAGTTTAAAAAATCAATCAGAGATGAAGAATGCAATAAGCAAAATTGGAAACAGGTTTTATGCAATGAATAGCAGACTGGAAGAAGCAGAGGAACAAATTAGTGACCTAGAAGGCAAAATAGTGGAAAATAATGAAGCTGAACAAAAGAGATAAAGAAGCATTGTGTAACAAAAGACTAGACTTAGGGAACTCAGTGACTCCATCAAACATAGTAACATTCGTATTATAGGAGTCCCAGAAGAGAGATAAAAGGGTGCACAAAATTTATTTCAAGAAATAATAGCATAAAACTTCCCTAATCTTAAGAAGGAAACATCTATCAAGATCCAGGTGGCACAGAGAAATCCCATCAAAACCAACAAAAGCAGGCCAATACCAAGACATATAATTACATTGAAAAATATAGTGATAAAGGAAAACTCTTAAAAGCAACAAGAAAAAAGAAGTCCTTAATTTACAAGGTTAAACCCCTAAGGCTAACTGGAGATTTCTCAACAGAAACTTGGCAAACCAGAAGGGAGTGGCATGATATATTTAAAGTGCTGAATTGGAAAAATCTGCAGCCAAGTATATTCTATCCAGCAAGGCTATCATTCAGAATAGAAGGAGAGATAAAGAGTTTCTCAGACAAAAACGAAAGGAGTTCATGACCACTAAACCAGTCTTATAAGAAATATTAAAGGGAACTTTTTGAGTGCAAAGGCGAGACCAAAAGCAAGAACGATAAGAAAGGATCAGAGAAAATCTCCAGAACAATGACAGAACAAGTAACAAAATGGCAATAAACATAAATCTATCAATAATTACTTTGAATGCAAATGGACTAAATGCTCCAGTCAAAAGACATACGGTGTCATAATGTATATAGAAAAAAGACCAATCTATATGTTGCCTGTAAGAAACTCATTTTAGACCTAAAGACACCTCCAGATTGAAAGTGAGGAGGTGGAGAATGATTTATCATGCTAATGGATGTCAAAAGAAAGTCAGAGTGTCAATACTTATGTGGAACAAACCAGACTTTTTTGTACTTATATTGTTTTTATCCTGCTTTGGTATCAAGGTAGTACTGGAATCATGGAATGATTTTGAATGCATTCCCTCTATTCTATTGTTTGTAAGACTTTGATAAAGATTGTCATTAATTCTTTTTTTTAATGTTTGGTAGAATTTACCAATGGATCCATATGGTCTTGGGCTTTTTTTGTGCTGGGAGATTTTTGCTCCCTTGTTCAACTTTCATTCTTGTTATTCTTCTAAGATTTCCTTCTTAGATTCAAGATTAATGATGCAACCTTGGTAATTTTTGAGTTTTTAGGAATTATCTGGTTTTTTTCTAAGTTATCTGATTTGTTAGTTTATCAATATTTATAGTAATCTGTTATCACACCATGTATTTCTGTGGTTGTTGTATTTTTTTCTCTACCATTCTCATTTTGGTTTTTGAGTCTTCTCTCTTTTTTTTCTTAGGTAATGTAGTTAAAGCATTGCCAATTTTGTTTATATTTTTGGTCAGAACTTTCAATGTTATGTTATTGTTTATTCTTGTCTCTTTATTTCTAATTTTTCTTTGTTATTTCCTTCCTCTACTAAATTCAGCTAAGTTTCTTCTATTTCTAGTTCCTTGTGGTGTAATGTTGTTTATTTGAAGTTCTTTTTTTTTAATACAGGCATTTATAGCATAAATTTCACTCTAACATCTGCTTTTGGTGCATCCCATAGGTTTTGGAATATTGTGTTTTCTTTTTATTTTATTTTGAAACATATTTTGATTTACCATTTGTTATCTTCCTTACATTTGGGGAAGGCTTTTTCCTGTACCCCCAGGACAAAAAACTCTCCATCGTGATGTCAAAGGTGCTCCAGTATTGAGGATCTTCCTCCTGACCTAATGCGCTTTCTTTCCACAGAACTCAAGCCATCTCACAATGACTTATTCTCCAAGGAGTTAGTTTAAAGGCAATTTTTTATGTCCACCTCCTATTACCCCTGAAATTGACCCATCAAAATTGAGAAACTTTAAGAAGTTTTACCTTTGGGTTGTCTTCATTGCTCCAAAAAGGCTTCTTCCTTTCTCCCAAAGACTATGTCCATTTCATATATATATGTATGTCTATATATATATATATATATATATATATATATACACTATATGTATATATATTTGGACACAACATACACACACACACACACACACACACACACACACACACACAATCAATGCTGAGTCTCTTTCCCAATTAGAAATTTGGTTTCAGGCTCTTTTCAAATTACATGTAAACAAAATATGTTATAAAACATAATCAAGATAAGTTATATTTTTAAAATAAACTACCTAGCGTTACAACTCTCACTTGCATCACTGTACATAATAATATCTTGGTAGGAGAAAGTACCAAAGGTTGCTTAGAATCCAAATTTTTGTATGCAAAAACAATGTTGATCTATATTGTATAAGTACTTTGAATTAATAATGGTCCATGTCCTTCCAGAATCTTTACCCATCAGGAGAATAGTAGTGAATACAGAACTGTTTTGCCACCTAACATGGTTATCTGGATATAGGAAGTGGCTACTTTTCATTGTCAGCTGTTGTATGGCTCTGTTAATGTGATGTTACTTATTAAATGTCTCTGCTTCACTTCCCACTGCCTTTGCCTGCTCATTCAATGGGGCCTACCAAAGCTGACCAAAAAAAAAAAAAAAAAAAAGAAGCAGAAGCTACACATACAAGCACATACTCAATCTGCTACAGAGACCTTTTTTCATCATGGTTTCCCAGGAGTTCACTGTCCAATGACAGCCAGTACTACCAATGTAGATCAAGGAATACCAAATGTGTAAATAGTTCAGCAGGAGGAAAAGAGCCAGGAAGAGCTTCGGAATCATTCTTAACTAAATGTCGTGAAACGAGACAGGCTATAAATTGCTATTGGACCTGCAAAAATAATTTCCAGTTTATAAAGTTTTTGCTAGTCTTCCCCAGTTATCCATATGAACAGTAGTACCTCCTGAAGGTAAGCAATGTCAATGGGCTACAGAAACGAAAGTTTGAAGGCATTCACCTCCTACAATCTCCTGTTACTCTACACACACACTCTACTCCCCAAAAGTGCTGTGGTCTTTTACTCACTATACAACATACAAAGTCCAGTTGGGGATATCCATATAAGAAGGTTGTGGTGGGCATAAAAATGTCTTTTCCTTTGCCATGGCTATGGTGAGAATTTCTTTTCCTTACCTTTTACTGTAGGGCAGGGATAAGCAAATTTTTCTCTAAAGGGCCAGAAACTAAAAATTTTAGGCTTTTCAGGCCCTATGAGACCCTTGTTGCATATTCGAAGTGTTTTTTTAAATTTTTAAACAACCTTTTAAAAATATAAAAATCTTTCCTAGCTCATGAATCTAAAAAAATAAGCCATGGGCCAGAATTGCCTCACTGGCCATGGTTGGCCAACCTCTACTCTAGATGACTAGCTACCTAGTATATTACTTTGCTATTGACACATAATGCTATATAACAAACTACTCCAAAATTCAGTGGTATATAGCAATAAGCATTATTCCTCTTACTCATAGGTCTGTAGATCAACTAGAGTTGCTCTGTTCATTTCTCAGCCTGAAATAATACATGTGTATCCTAATTTTATTTTACCCATAGTCTCTGTTTTTAAAGTAATTTTGATACAAGAGAATATGGCTCTGTTAGAAAAATGCATCCTTATTTATAAAGGAAAGTTACTAAAGTTGAGAGATTTCTGTATTGGAAAGGAAACATCATGCTGGCTGTATTTTATCTATATTTGCCATCTGATTTACTTTAAGTGATAAAGTATCTAACATTTATTAGCATATACTATGGGTTAGGGACAATTTTAGCCTTATAAACATATTAACATATTTAATCCTGCTAACTGTTATTCCCAAACTAAGGACACTGCCCGAGATCATACTTCTAGGAAATAGAGGAGTCTGTGAATCACCAGACTATATTCGCTCCCAGAATTTCCTTAAGACCTACAATAATCTTGGCACTTCTGCTGTATAGAATAATAAGACAAATAAAAAACAGGAGCCTATATTCAGATTTTAAGTCTTAAAATTATTTTGTTCATAAAACTAACTCTCCTTGGATGCAAGATAAGTGTTCTTATGAATTAGACTTACCGTGTTCATTACACTCACATCAGTTTATAAAGCCTTTAAACTACTTGAACAAAAGAATAACTGTATAATCATCAGCCATTTTTGTTATGCCAACCAATTAAGTCTTCCAAAGGCTATTTTAGACATGCACATGTGTTGAACATTGAAACACATCTGGCTTTATCCATTTGAATGTAAATGGCTTAAATAAAATTGCTTCTGTGTTTGTATGACAGTGCATGTTGGAGTTAATTTTCTCTGGGATAAACACAGAGTAAACTATGTAAAATGTACCAATCTTAAGTATGCAGCAGGTAATTTTTACTGTATGAGTACACATTCCCCCCACCCCTGCAACCTTCCTTTTCCTCTTCCTATAACTATCACCCAGATCAAGATATAGAACATTTCCATTACCCTCCTTCTTTTTCCCAGTCTACACTCCCATACACATTGACCCCCCCCCCCAGGTAAACAGCATTTGGTCTCCTGTCTTCGTCAAGTAGTTTGCCCCTTCGTGGATTTGATATAAACAAAATCATACATATGTACTCTTTTTATTTGGCTTTTCTCACTCAACATAATCCACATGGGGTTCATCCATGTTGTTATGTGTACTAGTAGCATGTTCTTTTTATTGCTGTGTAGTTTTCCACTGTATAACTATACTACCATTTATCCATTCTTCTGTTAACAAGCATTTGGCTTGTTTCTAGCTTTGGCTATTATGAATAAAGCTCTTATGAATATTCTTATGTATGTCTTTTCATGGACATATGCACTCATTTTTCTTGGGTATGCTGAAAAGTGGAATTGCTGGGTCATAGGATAGATGCATGTTTTGATTTATTAGAGTTTTCCAAATTGATTATGTGGAGTGACATGTTGAAATACCTAAGCAAGATGTGTAACATTGCTTAATGGTAATGCTCTCTTTAATGGTTCATTTGCAAATAAGGTTTTTACATTACACATACATACACAATCATATTAAATCTTCTGATGCAATCTTCTGATGCAAAAAAAATTTTTTTGACAGGGTGATTACTAAGTTTGGCAAATATGCTTGGGTATTCCATCTAATATCTCTTCATTCTCTAATTATGTACCTGATTTGAAACGAACCTCTCAAAAAGTAATTGCATAACACTCACTTTTCTGAGCCCAAGAGCTAAATTCTACTAGAACTTTTCTGTGTGATCCATCAGGGCACATTTCTGTTCTCTAGAGTCATTATGCAAATGTAAGAGGAGAAACACCAGGAATTTCTAGGAATAATGTATTCCATTTAGTTGGACAGCAAAACTCCTTGCTTTTGCTGAGTTAGACCTGGATGTTCCAAACTGAGGAAAATTTTGAAATTCTCTTATTTCCCCCTGTTGTTCTTCAGAACAGGCTATTTCGATTACGGCCTGCTAGATTAGGAGAAGCAAGAAGTAGACAAAAGTCATGACCTGGGAGGAAATTCATTCTAGAGAGGAAGTGAAGGCTATAGGTGGCAGAGCAACGAGGAAGACCTGACACGATATAAAAAGTTGTGCTAAACTTAGTGGTAACAACTACTATCTAAAATTTTAGATTGTCAGACCCTACTGGAGACCACCTTTACATTTAAGCCATTTGGTTTAGCCTTGGTCCTACTCTTATTTCATCAACTTTCTGTAACTGAAGCACCAGTCTGTTTTAAAGTTAAACCCCCATAGGTCACTGTGAGCCACACATGAGTTCGTCCTGAGACAATCACATTCTAGGCTCATTTGAAGACCAGCATCCCTGAGAAACAATGTGGAGGCCTAGATCTATTTTCTTTTTCAGGTTTGGTTTACTAGATAGCTTTAATCCAAGCTTTGTCACTGCTATGAATCCCTCCCCTTCTCCACATTATGCTATGATTGACACAACTTGCAAAACTAAACTTTGCTCAAAAATCACAGGATGGGGCGATTATGAAGCTGAGGAGCGTCAGTTAATTACTCTGAGAAGCTTGGGAAGGCCAAAGATAAAGAATAGAAGAGAGATAGCAACAACTAGGAAAACATGCAGATCAGGTCTGGACACATTTCAGAAAAGCAGCTAACCAGGAAAGACACTTTAGCTCAGGTCAGGCTGAAGCTTAGTAAAGCAGGAGTCTCATTCAATAAAATTTGTAATAGTGAGAAAGATCCTGGGAATTTTTATACACAATAATGCTCCCAAAATGTATTATATATAATGGCAAAGGGTACTAAAATGTCAATGCCAAAAGAAAGCAAGGCACTGAAGAAGTATCAATGAAGTAGAAGCAAATGTCAAAGCCAAAGAAGATAAATATTCATAGCACAGAAGAACAATGACCAGTCTCTCTTGAATGTGTCTGCATATACTTCACTAATTATCTAAAAGCAAATGAAGAAACTACACTCTCTAGTGAGAAGTAAAGACTAGTTCAAGAGAATAATACTCCCTAGATACAAACACAAGTTTTTACCAACCAAGGAGAAAAGTTACTTAAAGTAGGTAAATAATTAACTCTAGGAAATAATAGAATAGTACACGGAGTTTATGTATCTGCTGATTGTTCTTTAATTCAAAGGTTATGTTGGGATGAGCACTGGGTGTTGTATGGAAACCATTTTTACAATAAATTACATATAAAGTAATAATAATAAAATAATTCAAAGGTGAGATATCTTTCTCTTTATCATATCTTATATGGCTGCATATAAGAATTTTAGGTGAGTGGGTGGGAGCGATGGTCTTTAAAAAAAGTGATGCCTAGACCCCACTGCATACCAAGTAAGTGAAACTGGGGATGAAGCCTCAACAGCATCCAATCCAAATATTTGTTTACATATAGTCTGCTTTGTTCATTAAAGGGTTTGAAGTGCTTCACAATTCTTAAGATAGAATTTAGTCCAACACAAATTTACCTTACTTGGCTTAGTTACTTCCACAATTTAGGCTATATATGGCAGGCATTAAAGTTGAGGCTTCAAAGCACTGATTGAACACAATAAGGAATATACAAATGATTTAGATATTCTTGCTCTCATAAAACTCACATTCTAGTAGAAGGAGAAAAAAAGTGGTTAATAATCATAATCTAATAGTAAATACAACATGTAGCAATGGAAAAGGTACTCATGAAGGCAATTCAAAAGATAAAAATATCACAGATACTTCCAGAGATCAGAAAAAGCTCCATAAAAGCAGGTGACTATTCTTTCTAATGAGTGAAAATTTATTGCTTTTAACATAAACAATGTACTCTTAAGATCAACTAACAAAAACAACTAAACCAGTCAATATTTATATGATGGTTAAAGGTGTCAAACTATAAACAACAGGACTAGTTTAGCAGTTAAGACAAGCTATGAACAATATATTTGACATCTGTACATATAGTTTGCTACCCACACCAGGGGTCTCTGATATGCAATCAAATTCCCACATAATTCAAAATATTTTCCAGTAGTTTCCTAGATGATTTAAAATGTCCACCTTTACATTCATCCTTCGTTTTAAAAGCAAGGTTTTTAAAGTAATGGTCTATGAGAAACTATGTCCCACAAAATGTAGAAAATCCATTCCCAGATCTGCCCCACAAGAATATCTAAAGGTAACAAACAAGCAAACAAACAGGTGACCTATAATACAAATGTAAAAGGATAGCTAGTTCCTGACAGGCAGAGAAAGAGGGAGGAGTATTCCAGAATGCAGGAACAGCATAATCAAAAAGTGAAGACAATAAAGTGTGGGGTGTTTTCCAGAAGCAGCAAGTAATACATTTTAGGCAGGTAGAAAGAAGGAAAGAATAGACAGATGATAGTAATAAGAGAAATAATTTCAAATATAGTATATGATAAAATTATGCAGGACTTCTAAAACTAAGAATAAAAATCTGAACTTCATTCTGTAGTAGGGAAGGAGATTTTTTTTTTTTTTTTTTTTTTTTTTAAGCAAGGGAAGCCAATCTCAAAGGAGTTCTTTGGAAAACTAATGTGGACATTGATCTATAGAATTCTTTGGAAGAGAAGGAATTTGGTGGTGGGATGAATAGCAAGGAAAAGGCTATTACAAAAACCTAGGTGACTAATAATGCCAAAAATTAGTTTAATGTCAGTAATCATGAAGGAAGAGCAATGGATTTGAGAGTAACTATAAAGGTAGATTTTGCAAAGCAAGGAAATTGTTTACATCGGTTTAGGATAAGGCTGAGGGAGAGGTCAAAACATGAGCTTGTGGTTTTGAACCAAATGAATGATATCATTTATAAGGAAGAAGAATAATAATAACACAATCCAGCATTTATTGAGCACCTATGTATATCAGTCTAAGTGTTTTATATACTCTATCTTATTTAATCCCCTAACAGTCTTTTGAGGATTAAACAAACAAACAACAAAGAGAAATAGACTCATGAATACAGAGACCAAACTAGTAGTTGTTTGGGGGTGGGGGGTGGTGGGTAATAAGCAAAATAAGTGAAGGGGATTAAGAGATACAAACATCCAGGTATAAAATAAATAATTTACAAGAATAAAAGGTACAGCATATGGAATATAGTCAATAATATTTCAGTAACTTTGTGTGGTGACAGATGGTGACTTACTTATTGTGAGCATACTGCAATTTATGTAATTGTTGAATCCCTATGTTGTACACTTGGCACTAATATAGTATTGTGTCAACTGTACTTCAATTAAAAATGTAAATAAATTGGGGTACCTGGGTGGCTCAGTCAGTTAAGCATCTGACTCTTGATTTCAGCTCAGGTCATGATCTCACAGTTTGTGAGATCGAGCCCCACATCTGTCAGCACAGAGCCTGCCTGGGATTCTCTCTTTCTCTCTCTCTCTCTCAAAATAAATAAATAGTTTTTAAAAATGTAAACAAATATATAGTGAAGATAAATCGAAGTGTAGAGAAGTTAAAAATTTGCACAAGATCACCTAGCTAGCAAGTGGTGGGAGAGAATGATATAGGAGATGTATGTAACTAGTTTAGTAAACACTCTGAACTCAAGAGAGTACAAATAGAAAATGGCTTTATTTTTCCTATCCACAGACTTAAGGCATTTGTCCAATATCTCATTTTCTACCTCTTTTTTTTTTTTTTAATTTTTTTTTCAACGTTTTTTATTTATTTTTGGGATAGAGAGAGACAGAGCATGAACGGGGGAGGGGCAGAGAGAGAGGGAGACACAGAATCGGAAACAGGCTCCAGGCTCCGAGCCATCAGCCCAGAGCCCGACGCGGGGCTCGAACTCACGGACCGCGAGATCGTGACCTGGCTGAAGTCGGACGCTTAACCGACTGCGCCACCCAGGCGCCCCTCTACCTCTTTTTGACATGTCAGGCCACTATTAAGTTTTCCAGTCCCTTTCAGTCTTAAGAACAATTCCAATAACTATAAATTGCTCTAGAAACTTAAAAGATATAAATCAAGTCTAGCTAGTATAAATGAGAACTGTAATATAATGTCCAAATCAAACTTCCTCTCTTCCTCCATTTCAGGCCTGATCCATGGTCCCACATCAAGAATTGGGAATACTTGGTCCATTCCTTTTTTCTCTGTTAGCTCTCTTCTTTTCTGCCAAATATCATAGATTACTCTAGCCATTGTCTTGCTTTTGGAAGCAACTAAGTGAGAAGAAAACTACAATCTTTTTGATAATATATTCCCTAAAATCCTATGGGCCAATACCAAACTCTCCTAAGAAATATCCACATGGGTTCCTGAGTGGTTCAGTTGGTTAAGCACCTGACTCTTGATCTCAGCTCAGGTCATGATCTCAGGGTTGTGAGCTCAAGCCCTGCATTAGGATCCATGCTGGGCATGGAGGCTACATAAAGAAAGGAAATATCCACAGAAATATTCTGTGCTATTATAGGCCTATGAGTTTTGCATCTCAGTAAGCATCCAGTTGGGAGTGATCTGCCAATCACTGCTTTTTTCCCCGCTGACAACACCACTGTCTTTAGAGTTCTCTCAAAGAAAACCCTGAGATAAGGATTCAAGTCCAAGTAGTTTATTTGGAAGGTGATTCCAGGAAACATTGGCAGGCAAGAAGGTAAGTGAGACCAAGAAAGAAAGGAACCCAAAAAGGGTATATAATTAAGAAAGCTACATCAGTGGGCAACTGGGGCTGGGGAAACTCAGGAGCTGATATAAAACATCAACTTCAAAGTTCTATATGAGATTCAAAGGAGTTGAGGTATTTAATACACAAGTGCCAGAGAGTCATTGAGGGCTGTGTCCTCAATATGTTCAGCTTGCCTTATACTGAGGTAGAGAAACTATCTTCAGCTTCAGAAAAACACATGCAGGTGAAGAGTATCAGATATGTAGTTGAAAACAATCCAGTGCACAAGACAGAGAAAATTCCTGAATGTATCTAACAAGGTCAACAATTTACTAAAATCTTATGAATAGCCTCTTTTATGGAATATCTTTCTTTAGTTTGCTCTCCTCAAATTACTAAGCTTTCTTTATGGGTTTTATGGGGTCATAGGGATGAGGGTCTACATCTGGTTAAATCTTGAGAGTATGTCTGGCATTATCTTGGCCCTGATGTTAGAATGGGGGATATTTAATACCTGTTGTCCTCAGTTTGGGAACTTAAATGGAAATTCAGACAACAGACAAATTTTCAGCCTCCTATTACAGAGCCTTTACCATATAGAAGTAGGAGGAGGACAAGCTTGACAGTGGTCCAAAAGAAGAGAGAATTAAAATACATGTACAAGAAAGTAGCATTGTTTATCACTGTAAAAAAAAAAAAAAGAAAAGAAAAAAGAAAAAAAAAACAACCTAAATGTCCACCAATAAAAGAAAGGTTAAAGAACTATTGTGTCTCTACTTTTGGGAACATATTAAGTATGTAACACTTTCAGAAAATAAGTCTGATCTATCTGTACTAACTTGGAAAGGCTGCTAAGCAAAACATCAAACATCACATTACAGAATATAGAATAGTTTTAATTATTATATCTATGTATGTATATAACACAACTCATGTACACACATATTTATACTTTGATACACCACACACACACACACACACACACACACACATATATATATATAATGTAAATATATAATCCACCTCTGTCCCTCTCCCACAATAATTTTCCCTTTCTAAGGAGGATTTTTACTTGTTTGTGTCTCTCAAATTCTGGGTCTTGGTAGCACTGTTCAGAGATAAAAGGAGGAAATACTAACTTAGCATAGATACTTTCATTTGATTCATATTCAGCAGAGTGTGATGCTACCTGGGGAAGAAATAGATGGGCTGTAGTTTCCAAGAGAAAGAGATGTCATGGTGACCTGAGGGAGAGAACTGTTTAAAGAAGAAATTTTGGAAATTTTGCTGTTTGTGTAAGTGTTGACTGGGCTGTTATATCCTAATTCCCATTCTCTATTCAAGAGGTTTTACTAAAAGCATACATTAGAGTTCAATGTTTTAGGAAGTTAAATTTGGATTCTTTTAAATATGGCGTTGCCATGAGATCAGTTTATGGTAGTAGAATAAAGGCCTTGTCTTATTTGTAGGATATATATGTTATATATATATATATATATATATATATATATATATATATATATATATGTGTATACATGTACATGACATATGTACATATATACATACATATATGTATACATATACATGACATATATATGTATATGTATAATATATAATATACATTTCATATAATACATATTTCATATATATGAAATGTACATTATATATGAAATACATGTTGTCCCATATTACATATTATAGTATATATTATATAGGGTTAGGGTTACTATAGTACTTTTTATTTATCACATGTACTTTTTCTTTCTTTTTCTTATTATTTTTTTAATATGAAATTTATTGTCAAATTGGTTTCCATACAACACCCAGTGCTCATCCCAACAGGTGACCTCCTCAATGCCCATCACCCACTTTCCCCTACCTCCCACCCCCCACCAACCCTCAGTATATTCTCAGTTTTTAAGAGTCTCTTATGGTTTGGCTCCCTCCCTCTCTAACTTTTTTTTTCCTTCCCCTCCCCCATGGTCTTCTGTTAGGTTTCTCAGGATCCACATAAGAGTGAAAACATATCATACCTGTCTTTCTCTGTATGACTTATTTCACTTTAGCATAACACTGTCCAGTTCCATCCACGTTGCTACAAATGACCAGATTTCATTCTTTCTCATTGCCAAATAGTATTCCATTGTGTATATAAACCACAATTCCTTTATCCATTCATCAATTGATGGACATTTAGGCTCTTTCCATAATTTGGCTATTGTTGAAAGTGCTGCTATAAACATTGGGGTACAAGTGCCCCTATGCATCAGCACTCCTGTATCCCTTGGGTAAATTGCTAGCAGTGCTATTGCTGGGTCATAGGGTAGGTCTATTTTTAATTCTGTGAGGAACCTCCACACTGTTTCCCAGAGTGGCTGCACCAATTTGCATTCCCACCAACAGTGCAAGAGGGTTCTCATTTCTCCACGTCCTCGCCAGCATCTATAGTCTCTTGATTTGTTCATTTTAGCCACTCTGACTGGCATGAGGTGACATCTCAGTGTGGTTTTGATTTGTATTTTCCTGATGAGGAGTGACGTTGAGAATCATTTCATGTGCCTGTTGGCCATCTGGATGTCTTCTTTAGAGAAGTGTCTATTCATGTTTTCTGCCCATTTCTTCACTGGATTATTTGTTTTTCGGGTGTGGAGTTTGGTGAGCTCTTTATAGATTTTGTATACTAGCCCTTTGTCTGGTATGTAATTGGCAAATATCTTTTCCCATTCCATCGGTTGCCTTTTAGTTTTGTTGATTGTTTCCTTTGCAGTACAGAAGCTTTTAATCTTGATGAGGTCCCAATAGTTCATTTTTGCTTTTAATTCCCTTGCCTTTGGAGATGTGTCAAGTAAGAAATTGCTGTGGCTGAAGTCACAGAGGTTTTTTTCCTGCTTTCTCCTCTAGGGTTTTCATGGTTTCCTGTCTCACATTCAGGTCCTTTATCCATTTTGAGTTTGTTTTTGTGAATAGTGTAAGAAAGTGGTCTAGTTTCATTATTCTGCATGTTGCTGTACAGTTCTCCCAGCACCATTTGTTAAAGAGACTTTCTTTTTTCCATTGGATATTCTTTCCTGCTTTGTCAAAGATTAGTTGGCCATACATTTGTGGGTCCCTATTCTATTCCATTGGTTTATGTGTCTGTTTTTGTGCCAATACCATGCAGTCTTGATGATCACAGGTTTGTAGTAGAGGCTAAAGTCTGGGATTGTGATGCCTCCAACTTTGGTTTTCTTCTTCAATATTACTGTGGCTATTCGGGGTCTTTTGTGGTTCCATACAAATTTTAGGATTGCTTCTTCTAACTTTGAGAACAATGCTGGTGCAATTTTGATTGGAATTGCATTGAATGTGTAGGTAGCTTTGGATAGTATTGACATTTTAACAATATTTATTCTTCCAATCCATGAGCATGAAATGTTTTTCCATTTCTTTATATCTTCTTCAATTTCCTTCACAAGCTTTCTATAGTTTCCAGCATACAGATCTTTTACATTTTAGGTTAGGTTTATTACTAAGTATTTTATGATTCTTGGTGCACTTGCGAATGGGATCAGTTTCTTTGTCTTTCTGTTGTTTCATTATTAGTGTATAAGAATGCAACTTATTTTTGTACATTAATTTTGTATCCTGCGACTTTGCTGAATTCATGTATCAGTTCTAGCAGACTTTTGTTGGAGTCTATCAGGTTTTCCATGTATAATAACGTATCATCTGCAAAAAGTGAAAGCTTGAATTCATCTTTGCCAATTTTGATGCCTTTTATTTCCTTTTGGTGTCTGATTGTTGATACTAGAACTTTCAACACTACATTAAACCACAGAGGTGAGAGTGGACATCCCTGTCATTTTCCTGATCTCAGGGGGAAAGCTCTCAGCTTTTCCCCATTGAGGATGATATTAGCTGTGGGCTTTTCATAAACGGCTTTGATGATGTTTAAGTATGTTACTTCTATCCCGACTTTCCCGAGAGTTTTTATTAAGAAAGAATGCTGAATTTTGCCAAATGCTTTTTCTGCATCGATTGACAGGATTATCTTTTCTTTCATTAATGTGATGTATCACGTTGATTGATTTGCGAATGCTGAACAAGCCCTGCAGCCCAGGCATGAATCCCACTTGATCATGGTGAATAATTCTTTTTATAGGCTGTTGAATTCGGTTTGCTAGTATCTTAAAGAGAATTTTTGCATCCATATTCATCAGGATATTGGCCTGTAGTTCTCTATTTTTGCTGGGTCTCTGGTTTGGGAATAAAAGTAATGCTGGCTTCATAGAATGAGTCTGGAAGTTTTCTTTCCCTTTCTATTTTTTGGAAAAGCTTGAGAAGGATAGGTAGTATCTCTGCTTTAAATGTCTGGTAGAACTCCCCAGGGAAGCCATCTGGTCCTGGACACTTATTTGTTGGGAGATTTTTGAAAACTGATTCAATTTCTTTGCTGGATATGGGTCTGTTCAAGTTTTCTATTTCTTCCTGTTTGAATTTTGGAAGTGTGTGGGTGCTTAGGAATTTGTCCATTTTTTCCAGGTTGTCCAGTTTGTTGGCATATGATTTTTTATAGTATTCCCTGATAATTGCTTGTATTTCTGAGGGATTGGTTGCAATAATTCCATTTTCATTCATGATTTTATCTATTTGGGTCATCTCCCTTTTCATTTTGAGAAGCCTGGCTAGAGGTTTATCAATTTTGTTTATTTTTTCAAAAAAACAACTCTTGGTTTCATTGATCTGCTCTACAGGTTTTTTAGACTCTATATTGTTTACTTCTGCTCTGATCATTATTATTTCTCTTCTTCTGCTGGGTTTGGCATGTCTTTGCTGTTCTGCTTCTGTTTCCTTTAGGTGTGCTGTTAGATTTTGTATTTGGGATTTCTCTTGTTTCTTGAGATAGGCCTGGATTGCAATGTATTTTCCTCTCAGGACTGCCTTCGCTGCATCCCAAAGCGTTTGGATTGTTGTATTTTCATTTTCGTTTGTTTCCATATATTTTTTAATTTCTTCTCTAAGTGCCTGGTTGACCCATTCATTCTTTAGTAGGGTGTTCTTTAACCTCCTTGCTTTTGGAGGTTTTCCATACTTATTCCTATGGTTGATTTCAAGTTTCATAGCATTGTGGTCTGAAAGTATGCATGGTATGATCTCAATTCTTTTATACTTATGAAGGGGTGTTTTGTGACCCAGTATGTAATCTGTCTTGGAGAATGTTCCATGTGCACTACTCGAGAAGAAAGTATATTCTGTTGCTTTGGGATGCACAGTTCTACATATATCTGTCAAGTCCATCTGATCCAATGTATCATTCAGGGCCCTTGTTTCTTTATTAATCCTGTGTCTAGTTGATCTGTCCATTATTTTAAGTGGGGTATTAAAGTCCCCTGCACTTACCACGTTCTTATCAATAAGGCTGCTTATGTTCGTGATGAATTGTTTTATATATTTGGGGGCTCCCGTATTCGGTGCATAGACATTTATTATTGTTAGTTCTTCCTGATGGATAGACCTTGTAATTATTATATAATTCCCTTCTTCATCTCTTGTTACAGCCTTCAATTTAAATTCTAGTCTGTCTGATATAAGTACGGTACTCCAGCTTTCTTTTGACTTCCAGTAGCATGATAGATAGTTCTCCATCCCCTCACTTTCAATCTGAAGGTGTTCTCAGGTCTAAAATGAGTCTCTTGTAGACAGTGAATAGATGGGTCTTGTTTTTTTTTAATCCATTCTGATACCCTATGCCTTTTGGTTGGACATTTAATCCATTTACATTCAGTGTTATTATAGAAATATATGGGTTTAGAGTCATTGTGATGTCTGTATGTTTTATGCTTGTAGTGATGTCTCTGGTACTTTGTGGTCCTTGAAACATTTCACTCACAGAATCTCCCTTAGGATCTCTTGCAGGGCTGGTTTAGTGGTGACGAATTCCTTCAGTTTTTGTTTGTTTGGGAAGACCTTTATCTCCCCTTCTATGCTGAATGACAGACTTGCTGAATAAAGGATTCTCGGCTGCATATTTTTTTTCTGTTCATCACATTGAAGATTTCCTGCCATTCCTTTCTGGCCTGCCAAGTTTCAGTAGATAGGTCTGCTACTATTGTTATGTGTCTACCTTTGTAAGTTAGAGCCTGTTTATCCCTAGCTGCTTTCAGAATTTTCTCTTTATCTTTGTATTTTGCCAGTTTCACTATGATATGTTGTGCAGAAGATCAATTCAAGTTACATCTGAAGGGAGTTCTCTGTGCCTCTTGGATTTCAATGCCTTTTTCCTTCCCCAGATCAGGGAAGTTCTTAGCTGTGATTTGTTCAAGTACACCTTCAGCCCCTTTCTCTCCCTCTTCTTCTTCTGTAATTCCTATGATACGGATATTGTTTCATTTGATTGCATCACTTAGTTCTCTAAAACTCCTCTCATACTCCTGGATTTTTTATCTCTCTTTCTCTCAGCTTCCTCTTTTTCCATAATTTTATCTTCTAATTCACCTATTCTCTCCTCTGCCTCTTCAATTCGTGCTATGGCCACCTCTGTTTTGTTCTGCACCTCATTTATAGCATTTTTTAGTTCCTCATGACTATTACTTAGTCCCTTGATCTCTGTAGCAATAGATTTTCTGCTGTCCTCTATGCTTTTTTCAAGCCCAGTGACTAATTTTATGACTATTATTCTAAATTCCTGTTCCATTATATTGCTTAAATTGTTTTTGATCAATTTGTTAGCTGTCGCTACTTCCTGGAGTTTCTTTTGAGGAGAATTCTTCCGTTTCGTCATTTTGGGTTGTCCCTGCAGTAGCTCCAAACTGCAGGGCACTTCCCCTGTGCTGTCCGGAGTAACTTGTGTTGGTGGGCCCGGCTGCAGTCAGACCTGATATCTGCCCCCAGCCCACCATTGGAGCCACAGTCAGACTGGTGTGTACCTTATCTTCCCCTTTCCCAGGGGCAGTACTCACTGTGGAGTGGTGTGGCCCCTGTGTGGGCTACTTGCACACTGCCAGGCTTGTGGTGCTGCTTCAATGGGATCTGGCCAAGGGCGTATTAACTGGGATGGATCCGCAAGGTGCACAGGGTGGTTGGGGCAGGCTTAGCTTGCTTTGCCATGGGGAGGGGCCCTGCAGCACTGGGAGGGAGGCAGGCCCATTGGAACGATGGCTCCACAGAAGCACAGAGTTGAGTGTTTGGGCGGTGCAAGCAAGTTCAGTGAAGGGAAATGGTTCCCTTTGGAATTTTGGGCTGGGTGATGGGAGAGGGAAATGGCACTTAATCAGCTGAGCTGAGTTCTGTCTTTCGGGGCTCAACAACTCTCCCTCCCGGTGTCCTCTCACCCTCCCTGCTCTCTGAGAGCAGAGCTGTTGACTTAACATTCCAGATGTTAAGTCCCGCTGGCTGTCAGAACTCACCGAGTCCGGCCCCTCTGCTTTTGCAAGCCATACTTTGGGGGCTCTGCCTTGCTGGGCAGGCTGCCCCTCCACTGCCGCGGCTCTCTTCCACCAGTCCGTGTGCATGCATCACTTCTCTGCCCTTCCTACCCTCTTCTGTGGGCCTCTTCTCTAGGCTTGGCTCCAGAGAGTCCATTCTGCTAGCCTTCTGGTGGTTTTCTGGGTTATTTAGGCAGATGTGGGTGGAATCTAAGCGATCAGCAGTACAAGGTGAGCCCAGCGTCCTCCTACACTGCCATCTTCCCAGGTCTCCCTATCACATGTATTTTATATGCATACAAAATATCTGTAAAAATCATCTAACAAACTGTTGATAGCCAGAAATAGTTATTTCTGTATAACTAGATTGGGTGGGGATGTTGGATAAGATCTGAAATTTATATTTCGAATTATAGTTTCTTCTATACAATATGAATTTTTCACAAGGCTACATTCCTTTTACAATAAAAAAAAACAGCAACAAAGAAAACAGAAAAGCATGACCTATTCTGAGATCAACTGGTAGAGCAGTTGTGTGGCTGGATTCTAAGTTCTTGAGATGGGAGGAATGTGTTAAGAGAAGACTAAAAATGGTAGGGTGAAAAGAGATTGTGTACCTTCATCTGCCTCATGAAGGGCTGTGAACTTAACCCTGTTGGTAATAGAGGGCTTTTAGAGGATATTTTACCCTTGTATCATTTCATCAGAGCTGTGATTTCAATAGAGGGTAAAATTTCCCTTCACAATGATTTTCTAACATCATTTTACTTACTACCTTTCCAATTCTTCTTTCCTTTGTGGCTTATTCTAGGTTTTCTAAGTAACTATCTCATAAACACATTAACTTGGGGGTCACTTGAATAAATTATGTGTAGTAAATCCTGTAAAACATATATACATGTTATTTTATTATCATTATCTATAATTATTATTACCATATCATCCAGCCTTAATTCATGTCTTATGTATTTAAATCATAGTTTCCTGATTTATTTCCAGGTTGCCAATTATGTATTCTTTTTTTGGTATCTCTCAGTTTAGTCTTTAATTCCAATGAAATTTGACAGGAAGTGTGGAGATGAGTGAAATAGGTGAAGGGGATTAAGAATTTCAAGTTTCTAACTGTAAAATATATGTGTCAGAATGTAAATTACACCATAGAGAATATAGTCAATAATATTGTAATAATGTTGTATGGTGACACGGTAGCTAGACTTATTGTGGTGATTTCATCATGTATATAAATACTGCATCACCATGTTGTATACCTGAAACTAACATAATATTATATCTCAACTATACTTCAATAAAATTGTTTTCAGTTGTCTGGAGTTTTAAATAACATATCTATCCCCATTTGCTTATTCTTTCAAGGGCTATGCATAGCTCCCCTTTCTGCTTCATGTACTACTATTTATTATTTTTTGTTCTCATCATTTTTTATAAAACAAATGCTCACTTTGTCAGAGGAAGAGGGAATTCCCAAAGATCAGAAGGTGCCCTCTGATATATGCTATCAGAGGCTTGTGCCAGGAGAAAGAGGGGATTCAGAAGAAGAGCAGATTTGTGAGTAGAAGTGAAGTAATTGAAAGGCCTATGTAATGAAATAGGTATTTTCCAATCAACTGAATCTTAGCAAGCCTTCCAGTACCTTCCAAAACTCAGTGAAAAGAGAATATTAGGCATTAATAAATCGAATTCCTAACATATAGCAATAAGTAACCATGTATCTGAGGCCAGAGGAAACAAAAGCAGAGGTAGCTCAATCTGTTTTAAAACATGAATAAACGGGGCGCCTGGGTGGCTCAGTCGGTTGAGTGACCGACTTCAGCTCAGGTCATGATCTCGCGGTCTGTGAGTTCAAGCCACATGTCGGGCTCTGTGCTGACAGCTCAGAGCCTAGAGCCTGCTTCTGATTCTGTGTCTCCTTCTCTCCATGCCCCTACCCTGCTTATGCTCTGTCTCTCGGTCTCAGAAATAAATTAACATTAAAAAAATTAAAAACAACATGCATAGACTCCTTTTTTTCTATGAGAAGGGGAGACCATTTTAATAAAAACATTAATCAAACTCCCACCCTTTTAAGAAAAGAAAGATCTACAGAAGCCAAGACTTGAGCTACTTAAGAAGAAGCTGTTTTCTCCCCTCTTGAAGGGCTTAATGGGAATTCGTTTCACCTTCAAGTAAATCCGACCTCAGTGCTTACTGCAGGCCAGAGGCTTATCCTAGATAACAATTCAGAGAAGCAAACAAATTTGCTGGATTCCCCTGTTAAGAAATTTTATTCTCCTGGAGAAATCATAGGTGGATTACTTCCAGAGAAACATAAATGATGGCACTGTGGTCCTCATTTGCCTTCCTAGGTAAGGTGAAGCTAGAGACTCCTTGCTGCTTTATTCTGTTGGTTGTACAAATGTTCCTGTTTGAAAGCTAGCAAAGGTTTTTCTATTCAGATTTGCCTGTCATGAAATTTGTTTATGCTCATATCAACTTATTTGAAAGTCTTTTTAGAATTGTCAGTATGGTATTTTACACATTGCTCATGGATATCCATTTCATCTTCAAATGAAATCATGTAGCTCAAGTTTTTAGGGGCACAAAATTTGAACAAGGAGAAGTTAGTATTTAAAACAAAACTGAGTAGAATAAATGCACTGCTTTGTGACTCATGAAGTTGTGTGTGTATGGGGGTGGTTTATGGTATTTTCTGGAAGGCTAGAGATTACAAAACAGATAGTTTAAAAACATATATAAGAAAACTTATAAGACTTCCATTCTGGGCTGTAGGTGAGATTGTATATAGCATGAATTACCCTCTCTACCAAAACACTAAAATGCTGGATAAAAGAAAGTTCATCGTCATTGTTGTGTTCAAATAAAAGTAGAAAATTAAGGGAGCTCCCCCTTCAAAACAAGTTAAACCAAAATTAGAGGCAGAAGACATGGGCAGGTGGGAAGTGGAGTGCCAAAGCAGCTTTAAACCTTGGGTTTTTGTCAAACCTTGCAAATTTTGAGCTTCTTCCTTTCATAACTGCACGAGGTATGGAAGACAGAACCAGTATCATTCCAAGTGGAGTTTGCAGTAAGTCATCCCGCACATAAAAATGAGGCTACACAGGACCACACCTAACACATACACAGAATAAGGGTGAATGGAAAATCATACCCCACCACAGAAGGAGACAGAAAACTTGCTTCTCTTGATCCTAATAGAGGACAATAACATGAAATATCCTCTGAGAATTCACAATCATGAGAAAGTTCTCTCTAGAGTTTACAGTTTAAATTCATACTACTTATATGGTCCAAAAAACCTCAAGCGGAAAATTAAGTTTAACATAGTCCAGGTTTAGTACCACTCCCAGCAGACTGCAGAAGCAAATAGAAATTTGTTCTGGAAGACCATGATTTCAATCAAGACATTAAAAATTAGCAAAAATAAATTTCTAAGGAAAATGAGTATCTCAGAGGTAAAAATTACAAAATACATCAGAAATAAAGCACCATGAGCAAGAACCAGAAAAACTAACAGCAATAGAAACAGATGCATAAAACTTGAGACACTAGAATTATCAGGTACAGAAGAGAAAATACTTATGTTTATAAAAATAAAAGAATAGGGTGAAAGCAGACATGAAAATAGTCAACTAGAACTTCTGGGAAGGAAAAACATAATATGGATTTCTCGTAACTTTTCATTTTAAATAATTATATATTCAAAGGAAGTTGCAAAGGTAGTACACAGAGGTCCAACATATCCTTCATCCAATTTCACCCAATGGTACATCTTACATAACTATAGTACAAAGTAAAAAATTAGGAAATTGACCTTGGAATAAATTGTGTATACAGTTCTATGTCATTTTATCAAATTAATACATTCTGTAACCACCATGAAAATCAAAATACAGAACTATTCCATTACCACAAAGATCTCCTTTATAATTATATCCATCCATTCAACCTCCACCATCCTTAACCCTTGGAAACCACTTAATCTTCTTTCCTTCTCTATAAAATTGTCATTTCAAGAATGTCATAAAAATGGAATCATACAGTATGTGACCTTTTGAGTTTGGTTTCTTCCAGTAAGCATAATGCTTTTGAGATCCATCCAAGTTGTTGTGTACATCAATGTTTGTTCCTTTTTTATTGCTGAGTAGCATTCAATAGTATGGATATACAACAGTTTGTTAAACGATTCAGTGACTGTAGGACAATTCAGTAGTTTCCTGCTTTTGACTATTGCAAATAAGCTGCCACGAACAATCGTGTACAGGTGTATGTGTGTATGTGTGCATGTGTGTGTGTTGTGTAGATAAAGGTTTTCATTTTTCTAGTGTAAATGCACAGGTCTGTGGTTGCTGGGTCATATGGAACAAGTATGTTTAGTTTTTTTAAGAACCTGCCAAACTGTTTTCCAGAATAGCTGTATCATTTTACATACCCATATTTTCCCACATCCTCACCAATATGTGATGTCATTATTTTGTCATGAAAATGAAAAATAAGCATTTATTTTAGGTTCATTTGCAAACAAATATTATCTTCAATGTGTGTCCAAGTGTGATCAATACCCATGGGAAACAGCACAACAGCAAGATGAAATGGGAAATCCAGATTCTACAGTTAGAAAACCCGAGTTCAAATCCCAGCTCTGTCAATTAGCAGTAACTGAGTAAACTTAATATCATGAATCCACATCTGTTTCTCATCTATAAAATATAAGTTTTCTCTATGCTCAGCAAAGGGAGATTTGAATACTTTATCCTACATTTTACAACACTGTTATAAGGCAAGAATTATAGTTTCCATTTTACAGGGAGATTTCTGACTTCTTTATTTAAACAATAACTTCAATTTACACTCCACACTTCCTTTTGACCATAATCCTTCTTTATTGTTCTCCACAGCACAACTCACCATCTGATATACTATTTATCAACCTGCACGTTTAAATTGAAGTATAATTGAGATACACTATAATAGTTTCAGGTGTATAACAATCATTTGACATTTGTATACACTGCAAAATTATCATCACATTAAGTCTATTTACCATCTGTCACCATACAAATTTACAACACTTTTTCTTTTAATGAGAACCTTTAAAATTTACTTTATTAGCAACTTTCAAGTTTGCAATACAATATTACTGACTATAGTCCCCATGCTGTACATTACATCCTCATGACTTATTTATTTTATAACTGGAAGTTTGTACCTTTCAATCCCCTACATCTGTTTAACCCACTCCTGAACCTTCTTCCTCTGGCAGGCAACTAACAATCTGTTCTTTGTATCTATAAGTTTTGTTCTGTTTTGTTTGTTCATGTTTTATTTTTTAGATTCCAGAAACAAGGAACATCATACAGTATTTTTCTTCCTCTGTCTGATATCATTTAGCAAAATGTTTTTGAGGTCTATTTATGCTATTGCAAATGGCAAGATTTCATTCTTTTTTATAGCTTAGTAGTATTCCAATGTGTGTGTGTGTGTGTGTGTGTGTGTGTGTGTGTGTGTGTGTGTACATCTTCTTTATCCATTCAACCATCAAAGTCCATTTAGGTTGTTTCCATATCTTGGCTATTGTAACAATGCTGCAGTGAACATGGGGGTGCATCCTTTCAAATAAGTGTTTTCATTTTCTTCAAATAAATACCCAGAAGTAGAGTTTCTGAAACATATGATAGTCCTATTTTTAATGTTTTGACGAGCATCCATTCTGTTTTACACAGTGGCTGCTCCAGTTTATATTCCCACCAACAGTACAGAAGCATTCCCTTTTCTCCACATTCTCAGATAACATTTGTTATCTCTTGTCTTTTCGATAATAGCCATCCTAACAAGTGTGAGGTGATATCTGATTGTGGTTTTGATTTGCATTTCCCTGATGATTAATGATGTTGAGCTTATCTATTGGCCATCTGTATGTCTTCTTTGGAAAAATGTCTATTCAGATCGTCTGTACTTTTATTAATCAGATTGATTTTGTTATTATTAAACTGTAGTTCTTTATGTATTTTAGATATTAAGATTTTACCAAATATATGATTTGCCAAGTTTTTCATCCATTCAGTAGGTTGCCTTTTATTTACTTTTATTTTTTAAGAAAGAAGCACAAATGTTCCAAAAGGATGGGAGGGCACAAAGAAGAGGATGTGGATGAGAGGCTTTAGGGTTAGGGGTAAGTGCAGAGTCCCCTGACATGCAGAAGTGGGAAAGATTCAGCACCTAATCAGCCAGTGCTCTCCTCTGGCCTGGGAGCTCCTCTTTCAGAGCCTTAAAATCCTGCAGTGGCCCACTGTGGGCCCATCATGGCCCAGAGCCTAGACCACAGTGGGCAGGAGGTGCCATGTTCACCCAGGGCTGCACTTTAGTAGGTTGCCTTTTAATTTTGTTGATGGTTTCCTTCACTACACAGAAACTTTTCAGTTTGGTGTAGTCCCATTTGTTCATTTTTGCTTTTGTTGCCATTACTTCTGGAGTAAGATCTAAAAAGATATCACCAAGACCAACATTAAGGAGATTACCACCAATGTTTTCTTCTAGAAGTCTTACGGTTTCTGATCTTACATTAAGTCTTTAATTCATTTTGAGTTAACTTTTGTGTATAGTGTAAGATAGTGGTCCGGTTTCATTCTTTTATATCTGGCTGTCCAGTTTTCCCATCACCATTTATTAAAAAGATTGTCCTCTTCCTATTGTATATTCTTGCCTCATTGGTCATAAATTAATTGACCATATATGAATGGGTTTATTTATGGGCTCTCTATTCTGTTCCACTGATCTATATGTCTGTTTTTATGCCAATACCATACTGTTCTAATTACTATAGCTTTGTAATACAGTTTGAAATCAGGGAATGTGATGTCTCCAGCTTTGCTCTTCTTTCTCAGGATTGCTCTAGCTATTCAGGATCTTTCATGGTTCCATAGAAATTTTAGGATTGTTTCTTCTCTTTCTGTGAAAAATGTCATTGGTGTTTTGATAGGGATTTCAGTGAATCTGTGGATGTCTTTGAGTAATATGGACATTTTAACAGTATTAATCCTTTCAATCCATGAGCATGGAATATATTTACCTTTATCTGTGTCATCCTCCATTTCTTTCAATCAGTGTCTAATAGTTTTCAGTTTACAAGTCTTGTCAACTCCTTGGTTGTATTTATTCTTAGGTATTTCATTATTTTTGATGTAATTGTAAAGGGGATTGTTTTCTAATTTCTATTTCTGATAGTTCATTGCTAGTGCATAAAAAACACAACAGGTTTTTGTATATTGATTTCGTATCCTGTAACTTTCTGAATTCACTTTTTAGTTCTAACAGTTTTTTGGTAAAGTCTTTAGGGTTTTCTGTATATATTCTCCTCTCATCTGCAAACAGTGACAGTTTTACTTCTTCATTTTCAATGTGGATGCCTTTTATTTCTTTTTCTAGGCTAACTTCTCTGGCTAGGACTTCCAATACTATATTAAATAAAAGTGGCAAGAGTGGTCATACTTGTCTTGTTCTTGATTTTAAGGGAAAAGTTTTCAGCTTTTTACCATTGATCAAGATGTTAGCTGTATGTTTGTCATATATGACCTTTATTATGTGAAGGTACATTCCCTCTATATGCACTTAATGGAGAGTTTTTTTTATCACAAATAGAAGCTGCACTTTGTCAAATGCTTTTTCTGCATCTCTTTCTTGAGGTGATCATAGAATTTCATCCTCCATTTTGTTAATGTGGTGTATCATGTTCATTGCTTTTTGGATGTTGAACCATTCTTTAACACTGGACTAAACCCCACTTGATTATGGCATATGATCCTTTTAATGTATTATTGAATTCAATTTGGTAATATTTTGTTGATGATTTTTTCATCCATGTTTATTAGGAATATTGACCTATAATTTTCTTTTCTTGTGGTGCCTTTGTCTGGTTTTGGTATCAGGGCAATGCTGCCCTTGTCAAATGAGCTTGGAAGCATTCCCTCTTCTTTAATTTGTAAATGTCTCATAAATAACCCTGAAAATACAGTAGTGGAATACCTATAAATCATGATAACAGTTCAATTAATCCTAAACTTAAAGTGTCATATTCCTCTCAGGATTTCTGAGTCTCCCTTTGACTACCATGTCAGCCTACAGTCTGGGATTAATCAGGACCTAAATGCAGAGCCAGATGATTACAACCACAGAGACCTGAACTAATTCTTTTGTAGTAATCTCTTTTAGAGAAAAGAAATCTGTATTACGATTGTGCTCAGAAGGAGAGAGCAGTAGAAGAAAGAGAGAAATATGCTTAATGAAGCCAAGAACAGGGTTAAGAGACAACAATAATCACACTTCAGCTTTGTGAATGGTACTGTGATTGGTGAAGCAATAAATAATATCTAGTCCTGATCCTCATAAAGTATATAATCTAATTAGGAAACTAAGAACTACTAAGTATTTTGAGGGGGATTAAATGATTCCCTATTACATACATAAACTAAAAATAAAAAATATAAGAAAATTCCCAATATACCATCTGATTTTTAACCAGTTGAATATAATTCAGTAAAGTCAGAGGAACTCCAAAGATGGAGCTTTTTTTTTTCATTATTGAAGTATAAATGACATACAATGTTATATTAGTTTCAGGGGTACAACATAGTGAGTCAACAATTCTATACATTACTCATTGCTCACCACATCAGGCTCTGCACTGGCAGTGGAGCCTGGTTGGGATTCTCTGTCTACCTCCCTCTCTCTCTTTCTCTCTGTCACTCCCCTGATTGCTCCCTCTCTCTTTCAAAATAAATAAATCATAATTAAAAAAAATTAACACATTTATATTGTTCCGGTAATCTACTAATATTTGAAAGTCAGGATGTTTGGGGATTCTCAAACTCCATAAGAGTAATAAAACTGTCTCCCACTACTGCTACACACATACTTGAGGACTCTTATTATGGTTGCATTGTAACTGTTATTTTAATTTTTTAATGACTAAGGATGGAGATTATTATTTAAATGCTTCAATGTGTCACAATTAAAACTGTCGCCAAAAGCAATGGTTATAAGGGCTATCATGCTCTGTGGAGTAAACACATGGGTTAGCACATGACACTATGAAGGGTTAGATGTCAGTCAAGGTTTGTAGCCATCTGAAATATTTTCTTTTGTTGTAATTTAGTTTTCTTTAGTTAGCCAGTGCCACATTTCCAGTTTATTTTGTCTTATAAGTCAGAGTTTATTCTCAAGTCTATATCAGCTATAGTTTCAATAAAAAATACGCTGGGGCACCTGGGTGGCTCAGTCAGTTGAGCGTCTGACTCTTGATTTTGTCTCAGGTCATGATCCCAAGGTTGTGGGATTAAGCCCCACATCAGGCTCCACGCTGAGTGTGGAGACTGCTTAAGATTCCATACTCCTGCTCCTCTCCCCTTCTGACACACTTTCTCTCCAAAATAAATAAAAATAAAAATTAAATAAAAATAAAAATATGCCAAGTCATATCATATTTTGGCTCCAACTAATAACTTTGGTCCAGTGAAGTGCTCTGGAAGATGAATGGAATGACAGAAGTGTCAAGGAATGTACAGACATAAAGAAGGCAGGATGGTTACACACAGAGGTACCAAGACAGGCTCATCTTGACCAGATGGTGATTGCAATTTGGTTAGACACACAGTGGAGAGTGACATGAGAATCAATCAAGAAATCACATTTAGATGTGAGTGATCAGATCCCCTGTGCTGGGCACAAGTCAGAGACATTCAGAAGCTATCATATACAGGAAAGGAAACATAATTATGTAAGAGGAGAATCATTTATTCAAAACAGGGCAGGCCTCAAATTCTATGGCTGACAAAGTGGGGTTTAGTAAATAAATATATTACTATTACAAGGCAAAATGTACTAACTGTATTAAGAAAAATTCAGCCACATTTCCATAAGGATTTATATTTATTTGGTTAAGTCAGAAAAGGGTTCCTCCCATATGTGACCTTGAGATGGGCAGGATGGTAAGGCCTTGAAATTTCTCTTTTTAAGAAAAGTTTTGCAATACATTCCATAATCCTTTACCATTAATACTCTATTTAGAAGTCTAGTGGGAGGTCATGGTTTGAGAAGAAATGGTCAGAGAAATATTCTTTATGACAAAGTTGGTGGAAGCACATTAAGACCTGGAATTTCCAGTAGTCCAATGTTTGGGCAGGCTGTGTAATAATGTAACCATCCTCTATCCTCCCCAAGCCTTAAGTTAAAGAGTGATACAGGCAAAAACCTTCATTCACAGTTGTTTTGAGGAATCAGGAACAGGGTCAGTGGTTCATGGTAGGGTTAGCAAAGAGGGAAGAGACCTATCATTGGAAATAAGACATGAGAATATAGAGTTGTGCTATACAGTACATTAACTACTACCACATGTGGAAACTGAACACTCGAATCATAGCTGGTGCCACTTGTTGAAATAATATTTGGACATACTGGGTTTTAAAAGATATTAAAATTAATTTCATTTGTTTCCATTTTGTTTTCATAACATGGCTATAAGAAAATTAAAAATTATATATGTGGCTTTCATTACATTTTTGATGGACAGTATTAGAGAATGTAGAGAAATGTAGGTATTAGAGCAATAGATGACTAGGAGAAACATATGCTTATGTAAGAATTCTTAGAGACGCCGAGAAATGCTAAGTCTCTCACAATATGGGATGTAAACTCAAGTCATTTTATTTAAGTGTTAAATTGAGACTATCCTCCCAAGATTGATTAATATGGGACTATACAGTTAAGGGAATACATAAATGAAAAATTTTAATCCAATGATTTATTCATATTTTAATAAATTATACCATTTAAAATTTACTAATGAAAATTATAAATAATTTAATTATTTAAAAAACTGTATATTATCATGAAATATCATGTTGTTCACAAGAAACTTCACTGTTCTAAGTGTAAAGATGTTAAAGATGTTCCCAGTTTTCTCTTTATAGATAGCAAAATTATCCCCTCACATAATATCTCTGTAGGACAGAAATGACAAGAGGCAGTCAATAAAACAGCTTGATAGGTAGAATTGTCCCTGCCTTTCCCCCTACCTTCCTGAAGCAAGAGGTACTAGAAAAAACTGTATAGTAGAGTTAGCCCTTAGTTCTATAGAAACTAAAAAATCATATGATTGCTGCTTGTGCCTCTGCTTCCTCTCACCTGGATACAGCGGTAAGTAGCATCTGTTAAAAACAATGCCATTCTATCTGGGGAAACTCTGAGAAAGAGGTTGTGAAATGATGTTCCAATGTATCTTCCCTGCAAAATAGCACTGGTTTTTGTATGCAGAGATGAGGAAAAGGGATATAGAACCAACATTGTAACTATAATGTAACTCCCCTCAGAAAAGTTAAAAGAAATGAATGTGGAATTGTGGGATTTTAAGTATGGTGCAAAAGCTACTCTTATTTACAATTAATCTATGTGAAAACTGATCACTGGATAATGCCTCCAGATTCATTTGGCCCACCTTCAGTACTTCAGATAAAACCACACCCCCTAGGCTGGACAAGTTGTTACTTACAGAAACATCCAATGTAGATTCTAAGATAACCAACTTGCACTGCTTGGGAATTCTTTCTTATATCTAACCTTATAGGAAGGTACTGTGCAAAATAATGTATTTCATTTTCTTTGAGCTGTTAGAATGAAAAATGTGCCTTTCAGTAAAAAGAAGTTACTGGAAAGCATGCTCAACACTATAATTAGAGTTCAGAACGCATAGCCCTTGTTTTTTATGGGATTATAACCAAGGTCCTACTAACATCATGCATCTCTCTATCCCTCCTTCTTGTATGATTGTCTTTGACTCTTTTATTTTTTAATCAGTTTCTCTCTCTTCCTCCTCCCAGGACCAAATACTCTCTCATAATCCTCAGTCTCACAAAAATATTTTCCTCTTCTTTGGCAATGAGTAACCATGACACCCATTAACTATCTTAAATGGCAATGATGTGTGTGTGAACTATTTAAATACCACTGGTATTTTTCCAAGAAAGTGACTGTAGCATCCAGTTTGGGTAGCCTCCCCAGGAGACTTGCCCCCTTCTTCCTTTCAAACACTATAGGACTACATGGCTCCTCCATGTGGTTCTTCAGTACTTCAGGGAAGGCTGGCTCCATCCCTAGCTTAGTGGGTGACTGGTCAGTGACTGGACAGTGAGATGTGAAAGGAAATCTTATCTTCTGGTCAGTTGTAGGGGGATACATCCAGGAAATGCTTCTTACAAGAAATAAGAAACATAAGAGCATTTTTATTTTTCTTCCTTTGAACTTAGGTATACAAAAAGGTGATGGTGGAGCTACCACAGCTATTTTACAACTATGAAGGGGAAGTACCATAAAGAACATAAAGATAGAATGATAAAATAAATTATTGAACAATTAAAATAATAATAAATAATAATAATAATAATAATAATAATAAACTGTGGAGTATCCTACCTCTGGACTTTTTTTTATGTGAAATAATAAATACCCTGTGGCTTAAGTCATACTGAGATGGCTTTTTGGGGATGTGACAATGTAGTACATAACTTTGAAAACTGATGCTGGTTAAGTAACTCTATCTTTGCTTATATGCCATAATGATATTAATAGCTCTTGCTTTCCTCTAGTTTACAAATGGCCTTAGGAAAATCTCTGACTTTGGGTTTAAAATGGATAATCCAATGAATAAATAAAAATTTAGAGACTTTTAAGGTAGGGAGAACAAACTGCTCTCTTTCTCTCTCTCATCATAAGTTTTATCATTCATTTTCTCTGCCCAAACATCTTTTCTATTTCCCCCACACTGCAGGATTTTAAGTCCATTCTCCTGACTGCTTAATCACTCAGAGGCCTACTTGCCTAGACCCCTGACAGCTGCACCAAATATAGGCTGACCAACATGAGTAGTTGTAGTGGCAGGAACAACTGCTGCAGATGCTTTCCAGGAAATAGAACAAAGAATCAGGGTTGACTATTGGGAAAATTGAAAGCCAAGCTTATATGTAATGTCTGAATTGTATCTATGAAGAAGTCGTTTGTGTTTATAAAGTGTGCGATTCAGAGGGTAATATTTCATTTAAAAATTATCAAGTGCAAACAGAACTCAAAGGTAACTATTTGAGACTTCTTAATTCTTCTTCAAAATTTGTCCTTAGAGGAACAAGTCACTTGGGCAAGAAAGATTTATAGTTAAGCAATTCCTTAACCTACAGATTTATTTCAATTCAACAAGCCTTAATTGAAAGCCTAGTTAGAGCTCAGCCCTGTACTAGGCAGTTGTCATGAGCATGGAAGATAAGAAAGAATTAATCTCTGCTCTCAAGATGCTTCAACTTCATCTTTAATCTAGCTAAAAATTGCTAAATTGAGGTGTAAATATGGTTCTTTATAAGCAAAAAAGGGTGCTGACTGGGGGACCAGAGAATATATGACAACAGTGGCATTGGAACTATATCATAAAGGATGAGTACGATCAGTAGGGAAGAATAGAACCCAGGTAGGTAGATTGAGTTGTGCAAAAACCACTCCTGTAATGACAATAGAGCTGCAATTATGTTGTATGGTTTTTATGACTTCGTATTTGGAAGTTAGATAAACAATTAGACTCATTTTTTCATCTTCCTTTCCCTCACTTGCCAGCTGTTAGGATTTCTCCCATCTTTGGCTATTGTTCAGCTCCTCATTCTGAGAGCTGCAATTTCAGTCTTAATGTCTGCTCTTTGTGTGACAGTTCTTGCATAAAACACATTCTCAGTCTCTTCCATAGTATTTATTCTTGAGGTAGGCAGCAGATGGCAGAAGCCAAAGTTGTTTCTCTTTATGGACCATTCAAGATGTGTTGGACATAGATGTTGTGACATATGACTGTTACAGACATTTTACATTGTTTTTACTTCAGTTATTTTCTGGTTTTTAAGAAATAATAGCTATTTTTCCTTATTTATATTTGAACAAAAAAGCAGAAATAACCATCTATTCTCAGTCTTTTCCTAATCAGCTTTTCTAGATTTCAAATATGATGGTATGATTTAACTTAAAAAAATTTTTTTAATGTTTATTTATTTTTGACAGACAGAGCACAAGCAGGGGAGGGGCAGAGAGAGAGAGGGAGACACAGAATCTGAAGCAGTCTCCAGGCTCTGAGCTGTCAGCACAGAGCCCAATGAAGGGCTTGAACTAACAAACTCAGATCAGGACCTAAGCTGAAGTCGGACACTTAACTGACTGGGCCACCCAGATGCCCTGGTTTAACTTTTCCTACAGATTTAATGGCTACATTAAATTGTTCTTTGGCATTTTCTCAGTCTCATCCTCACAGATACTGATTTCTTCTACATATAATATACATATGTTAGGCACTACTGTTTGTTTGGCCGACGAAATACAAAAATGACTTCAGGGAGAGAAAGGACATTAAATACACTTAAGTAATATGATGATAATAAGCACTGGTCTAGATAAGACACAAATTTGGGTTCAAATTTGAGATCCGCTACTTGATAGCAGTGTTATCTTGAGTAAGTCATTGCAACTCTCTACACCTTAATATTCTGATGTTTAAAATAGAGATATCAATACTTAGTTCCTAAAATTACTATACAAATTGCTTAATATAATGTATGTATAGGACTTAACACAATGTCAGGCACCGAATAAATGATTACTACACTTATAATACACAGGATGCTATGCTCGTAATGTGGCCTGGTAAAATTAAGAAAAGCCTCATAGAAGAGACATTATTTATATTAAGACTAGAAGAATAAAGAGGGCTGCCTAGAGGACAGAGACATGAGTTTTCTCAGCAAAAGGAGCAGCATGTGAAAAGGCATGGGAACAAAAAAAATGGCTTCAGGCCATTTGGTGAAATAAAAGTATTTTGGTATGACTAAAACCCAGGATGAATTTAAAAGAACAGGATTCAGGAGAGGGGAGTAGGTAGATGAGGCCAAAGAAATAGGTGAAGGCCAAACACAAAAGCTTTTGTATGCCATTCTAAGATATTCAACAAATGACTGATCAAGAATAACAGAAGATTTTTAAATAGGAGAGTGACATGGTCATATTTTCATTTGGGGTCAAGGTGGTAAATGTTGAGGGGAGTGTAATTATCAGGGAGGATGATAGAAGGAGCAGAATGGCCATTAGAATCTAGCTATTGCAATAATCCAGTAAAGAAACTACAAGGGACTGAACTGAGATAGTTAATAGGGATCTACAAGAGGAGAAGGTTATGAATCAGCAAGGTCATCAAAGGCAGAGTCAATAGGACCTTATGAATTGGTGAGAAGAGAGAAACATATAGAATATCTCTAATCTTTTTAATCTTGAAAACTAGGTGGTTTGGGAGGTCATTCACTTACATTACAATAAGAACTCAGTTTTGAACATGTTGAGCTTGAGGGCTCTGGCACACATGCAAGTAGGAAGATCAATCTGGAAGTCAATAATTCAGAAGAGACAAGTGGACTGAATTTGTGGATTTTAGTGGTCAAATATAAATTAACTATGACTTAATCATGATGGTAATCTGTAATAAAGAGTTCAAATCCATTTTTTAATAATTTATTTTTTTTATTTACATCCAAGTTAGTTAGCATATAGTGCAACACTGATTTTGTTTGCAATCTACTCCTTGTTAAGGAGTAGATTCCTTAATGCCCCTTACCCATTTAGCCCATCCTGCTTCCCACAACCCCTCCAGCAACTCTCTGTTTTTTCTCTATATTTAAGAGTCTCTTATGTTTTGTCCCCTCCTTGTTTTTATACTATTTTTGCTTCCCTTCCCTTATGTTCATCTGTTTTGTATCTTAAAGTCCTATTATGAGTGAAGTCATATGATATTTGTGTTTCTCTGAGTGACTAATTTCACTTAGCATAATACCCTCTAGTTCCATCCACATAGTTGCAAATATCAAGATTTCATTCTTTTCGATTGCCAGGTAATACTGCATTGTATATATATGCCACATACTCTTTATCCATTCATCCGTCGATGCAATTTGGGCTCTTTCCATACTTTGGCTGTTGTTGATAGTACTTTTATACACATTGGGGTGCATGTGTCCCTTCAAAACAGCACACCTGTATCCCTTGGATAAATACCTAGTAGTGCCATTGCTGGGTCATAGGGTAGTTCTATTTCTAATTTTTTGAGGAACCTCCATACTGTTTTCCAGAGTAGCAGCACCAGTTTGCATTCCCACCAGCAGTGCACAAGAGATCCTCTTTCTCTGCATCCTCACCAACATCTGTTGTTGCCTGAGTTGTTAATGTTAGCCATGCTGACAGGTGTGAGGTGGTATCTCACTCAGGTTTTGATTTGTATTTCCCTGATGATGAGTGATGTTGAGCATCTTTACATGTGTCTGTTAGCCTTCTGGATGTCTTCTTTGGAGAAGTGTCTATTCATGCCTTCTGCCCATTTCTTCACTGGATTATTTGTTTTTGGGGTGTTGAGTTTGGTAAGTTCTTTATAGATTTTAGATACTAACCCTTTATCTGATATGTGATTTGCAAATATCTTCTCCCATTCCATCGGTTGCCTTTCAGTTTTGCTGATTTTTTTCCTTCGCTGGGCAGAAGCTTTTTATTTTGATGAGGTCCCAATAGTTCATTCTTGCTTTTGTTTCTCTTGTCTCCAGAGACGTGTTGAGTAAGAAGTACTGTGGCCAAGGTCAAAGAGGTTTTTGTCTGTCTAAGTCCATTTCTGATGTTTGATTGCTGACAGCTTTGAAATCCTGCCACACGCTCTTCCCTTACATCTGAACAAGTTGGTAAAAGGCCTTGATGCTCCCTACTTTGGTGCCAGGGGAAATTCAAACTATGCAAGCCCCAGCCCATGCAAGGAAACCCTTCAACCCAGCCACACCCACTACCTTACCACAATAAATCCAAAGCCAACCACCCCTCCCTGTTCTTTCAAACCATTTTTGGATCTGCTTGGGAATCCACCTTTATTTCCCCAGAAAGTCTTATTATGTGGATGATAAATCTCTTTCATACACTCTTGGTGTATATGCGGTATCATCAGTCTCAATATCTAAACCAATTATAGGTGACAGGGGTTCCATTACATCTCTCATGTATGATAACAACAGGGCCAAACCTTGTCCATTATTTAAAAGTCCAAAATTGGTGTGTCTTTCTCATAATATGTAGCTTTGGGGTACCTAAGTGATTAAGATCATGGCAATGGAATCACCTAGAAATGGAATCACCTAGATAATGTATATATATGGTTTTATATGTATATTTATATACAGTATGTATATATATAGTTAAAAGAGAAGTGGTCAAGGCATAGAGAACCTTGGAAGAAAACCAGCAATTAAACATGAGGCAGAAGAAGAGAAGTTCATGAAGGAGCCTGAAAAAGACTTGGCTGAAAACTAAGAGAAGGAATTCAAACAAGGAAAGCATTTTCAGAAGGGAAAAGAATTCATCAATATCAAATGTTAAACAGGATTCAAATCAGTTTAGAAAAATATTATGGGTTTAATATATACCAGGAAATGACTGGTAAAAAGAAATTACTGGCTGATTTACAGAACATCTCCATATGGGAAGGAACAACCTGTCCCTTGAAGTTTGGCCATTATTAACATTGGTCCATTTTCCTTTTGGAGAATTGGGTAACTTCCATCAATACAAGCATGTAAGCTGCTCTCAGTTTAACACCCCAGATAAATACGGATATTTGGCTCTCTTCCTAAAAATGATAAAATAACTGAAGAAGTTATTTAAACCATATTTCACTTAAAACTCAAAGATAACAAAGGACAAATAAACACAAAGCATTATGAAACCAGAATATCTGGCTCAGAAGGTATGCCTTGTTGGCCAGAAATCATAGCTTCTTTCCTGTCCTAAATTCTAGTCTATTCCAAGTACTCAGTACAAGCTTAGGATCCACCTAGGTATCTTCACTTAAAAAATTCTAGAGCCAGTAGAACCAGCATAAACTTGCACCAGGTTTGAGAGTTAAGAGCTGCTGTAAGAGTGAAGTTTCATGATCTATGTAGGTCCACGAGTTCCAGTTTCATATTATCTTCCATTCTGAAATCAGTATCAGTGGTTGCCTAGAGTTCTAGGTTGAAGAGGATGCTAATGTCACAATGGAGTGTGCTGTGATTTCTGACTTTGACTTTTCCACAGTGAATAGGGATTGGTTCTATCATCTATTGAGTGACCATAACTATATCTTGCAGTACAGGTTGGCTCATAGCTCAACACTTAAAAAGCTAATCTGTTCCCTCTCCTGTTTCACAGCTATGGGATCTGTGTATCCTAGTTTATCACAAAGCTAGTATGTAGTTTCTGGTATTTACACAAAGTTCTGTTTTATACATTCTTGAACTGTGTAAGAAATAGGCAAAATTGTGATGTTGGGTTAAAGTGCAAGTTCAAAGTTGTTTGTCTTTCTTGTTATAATATATAGAAAATGTTTAGTTTTGCAGGTTAGGATCATTGTATATGGAATCAAGTAGACTTTTGTTCAAATCCAAGGTTGACCACACAAAAGCCACGTGATCCTAAGTGACATATTTAACTTACCTGAGATTTGGTCTCTACATATATAAAATAAGAATTAAAAAATACCTATCTCAGAGTTACAAGTGTGTCTCAGTATGTGTGTGTGTGTGTGTGTGTGTGTGCGCGCGCACATGTGCATGCGTGCACTTATGGTTAGTGCAGCACATAGCACAGAAAAACACCTTACAAATGACAAATATTATAACATGAAAAACATAGGTGATAATAGCTAACATTTATTAGACTGACTTTATGTATTAGGAGTCTAAGGTTTGGAGAACACAAGCAAACTTCCTAAGGCTATGCAGTAAACTTACTAAGGTTGTGCAGCTAGGAAGCAGTGGGGTTGAGATTCCCAATTGCATCATTTGATTCCAAGGCACAGAGAATTCCCTTCAAAATGAACAAAAACATGTCAAAACCACAACATATCATAGTGAAACTGGCAAATACAAAGATAAAGACAGAATTCTGAAAGCAGCTAAGGACAAACAGGCCTTAACCCACAAGGGTAGACACATAAAGGTACTTGCAGACCTTTCCACTGAAACTTGGCAGGCCAGAAGGGAGTGGCAGGATATATTCTATGTGTTGAATAGGAAAAGTATGCGGCCAAGAATCATTTATCCAGCAAGGCTGTTAATCAGAATAGAAGGAGAGATAAAAGACTTTCCCAGACAAACAAAAATTAAAGGAGTTCATGATCACTAAACCAGCCCTGCAAGAAATCCTAAGGGGGACTCTCTGAGTGGAAAGCAGCAAAGACTACAAAGGACCAGAAGCATCACAAGAAACATGAAATCCACAGATAACACAATGGCACCAAACTTATATCTTTCAATAATCAGTCTGAATGTAAATGGACTAAATGCCCCAATCAAAGGACATAAAGCATCAGAATGGATTAAAAAAAATGAGATCCATCTATGTTCTGCCTACAAGAGACATATTTTAGACCTGAGGACACCTACAGATTGAAAGTGAGGGGATGGAGAACCATGTTTCATGCTAATGGATGTCAAAAGAAAGAGAAATCATACTTATATCATACAAACTAGATTTTAAAACAAAGACTGTAACAAGAGATGAAGAAGGACATTATATCATAATTAAGGGGTTTGTCCATCAAGAAGAGCTAACAGTAGTAAATATTTACACCCCTAACGTGGAAGCACACAAATATATAAATCAATTAATCAGAAACATAATCAAACTTATTGATAATAATACCATAATTGTAAGAGACTTTAATACTCCACATACAACAATGGAAAGTTCATCTAGAAACTCAGTAAGGAAACAACAGCTCCGAATGACACATTGGAACAGATTGATTTAGCAGATATATTCAGAACACTTCATCCTAAAGCAACAGAATACACATTCTTCTCCAGTGCACATGGAACATTCTCCAAAACAGATCACATACTGGGTCACAAAACAGCCTGCAACAGGTACAAAAAGACTGAGATCATACAATGCATATTTTAGAATACAACACTATGAAATTTGAAATCATCCACAAGAAAAAATTTGGAAAGCCCCCAAATACATGGAGGTTAAAGAACATTATACTAAAGAATGAATGGCTTAACCAGGAAATTAAAGAAGAAAATAAAAAATACATGGAAACAAATGAAAATGAAAACATGATAGTCCAAACCCTTTGGGATGCAGCAAAGGCAATCCTAAGAGGAAAATACACTGTAATTCAGGCCTATCCCAAGAAGCAAGAAAGGTCCCAAATATACAACCTAACCTTACACCTGAAGGAACTAGAAAAGGAGCAGCAAAGAAAGCCCAAAGCCAGCAGAAGAGAAATAATAAAGATTAGAGCAGAAATAAACAATACAGAACCATCCCCCCCAAAAAAAAACCTGTAGAACAGATCAATGAAACTAAGAGCTTGTTTTTTCAAAGAATAAACAAAATCGATAAATCCTAGCCAGATTTCACAAAAAGAAAAGAGAGAGGACCCAAACAGATAAAATCACAAATGAAAGAGGAGAGATCACAACCAACACCACAGAAATACAAACAATTATAAGAGAATACTATGAAAAATTATATGCCAACAAACTAGATAATCTGGAAGAAATGGAAAAATTGCTAGACAATCAATAACCAGCAAAGAAATTAAATAGGTTATCAAAAATCTCCCAAAACATAAGAGTCCTGGGCCAGATTAAGAAAATGTGGTATACATATACAATGCAATACTATTTGGTGTTGAAAAAGAATGAAATCTTGCCATTTGCAACAACTTGGATGGAACTAGAGGGTATTATGCTAAGTGAAATAAGTCAGAGAAAGACAGCTATCATATGATTTCACTCATATGTGGAATTTGAGAAACTCAATAGATAAACATAGGGGAAGGGAAGAAAAATAAAATAAAAACAGAGAGGGAGGCAAACAATAACAGACTCTTAAATACAGAGACAAAATGAAGGTTGCTGGTGGGGGGTGGTGGTTAAATGGGTGATGGGCATCAAGGTGGGCACTTTTCAGGATAAGCACTGGGTATCATATGTAAGAGATGAATCACTGGGTTCTCTTCCTGAAACCAAGACTACACTGTATGCTAACTAACTTGAAAATTAAAAAAAAAAAAAAAGAAAATAACAGAACACCCCAAACTAGTTTAAACGAAACAAACAAACAAAAAAGGAATTAAAAGAATAAACTGATTCACATAACAAATCCAGAGACAGCCTGATCCAGAGGCAGGGCTGGCTACAAGGCACAGCTGGAGTCAGTGCTCAAAAGTGTCATCAAGATTTGGTTTTTCTCCATCTCACTACCTCAGGCCCCCTATTTTATTCTCTTCAGTCTCAGGCTCCTTGTTGTAGCAGTATAAGGGTAGTAATACAGACTCTACAGCTCCTTATGTTCAAGTAAAGTAGGAAAGAATGAATGTCTTCTCCCCAGAAGCCCTGGGAAAGCCTCAGTGGGATCATGGGACCATCAGTGAACCAATCACTGTGTCCTGAGGAAATGCAATGGGTGGATTGACTTTGTTTCAGTCCCTTTGGTCTGCTATAACACAATGCGACAGACTGGGTGGCTTATAAACAACAGAAATTTATTTCTTGCATTTCTGGAAGATGGGAAGTCCAAGACCAAGAGGCCAGCATGGTCATTGTCTGGTAGGCACCATTTTCCTGGTTCATAGCTGGTGCTTTCTCAGTGTCTTCACATGGTGGAAGTGATGAGGGGTCTCTGTGAGGTCTCTTTTTAAGAACACTAACCCCTTTCATGAGGGCTCAACCTTCATGACCTAGACATCTCCCAAAGGCCTCACCTAATACCATTGCATTGGGCATTAACATTTCAACATATGAATTTTCAGGGAACACAAATACTCAGATTATATCAGGCTTAATATTGGCTATATTCTTCACCCTCGTGTTCCATTCAGATTCATGGGCTATAAACAGGAGACAGGTGAATCCCCAAATACCTTCAAAGATAGGATGAATAGATATCCAGCCACCAAAAAATTTTACCCTCACTTCTTTATGCTCTCCCATGAGTATCTTTAATGCACCTCTCCTCCTATAGGGAGGTCATGAGGTAAAGAATATTATCTCTAAATTCAATTTCTGTTAACAGGTATTCTTTAAGGGAAAAAATGCCCAAGTAGCAACTCCCAGAATACATATTGTAGGAGTTGGCTAATAAGACTCTTCTGTATTCTTCTGCCACCTGTCATCTTGGGATCTCTCACCATTCATTATCTGGTAGCAGGCTTGCAGTGTACAGATGGAAAAGTCACCCCAGAGGGAAGAGAGCTGTTATACTCTACCCCCCTTCTGGTTCCACTTCTGTGCAATGCTAATTTAATCGGGCACATGATTCACTCACTCACCTTAAACTCAAGCCAGACCTCATTCTATTTTTAATGCTTTAATTTTATTATTCACCCACAAATGTATCTATCTCAGCTTAGGTATATTTTTAAACAGTCAGAAATATAAGCTAAAGGAAAAGGGCTTCTCTTGTCACTCCTATTCTGTCCTTCCTAAATCATTCCAAATATTTTGTTCTAAGCCATGTATAAGATAAATACTTTGAAAGCATTAAAATTTACCTTGAAGCCAGTAGTGGAGTGAGTGAGTAGCATACTGATTGGAAATCCAAGTGAACCTCCAAAATGGCCCTTTACAGCAATGACACTGGAAACAAGGGCCAAACAAGAGGGGAAATGAGGAGATTCACATGGGGCCAGGTGGGCATGTTTGAGTTACCATTCAGAAACTGAAAGCCTTTGGTTCCATTATCAGATTTGTTATGATAAATCTCATAGTTTACAATGTAGGTAGAGAAGTGGTAACAAGAGAAAGGAAGGTGGTCAAAGCCCAAGAAAGTTGTAATCACTACCTTTGTCTAATACAAATTCCAAAGCAAGAACCTAGGAAAGCTTTGAAAAATAAGAGAGCTGACTTGCAGGTCTATTTGACTGAGGTCTCCCAAAGCTAATTAAAATTCCTTTAGCCACAATAGTGACTGTGGGTGGGTGAGGGGTTATAATGTACTGCTGCTAATTAACCATTAAAACTTGGTCAATATCTTATGAGTCATCCTATTTCATTTTATAATAACAAATTATATTTGATTCAGTTATAAAGAAATGCTTAGCTGCACCTGTGAAATTCACACTATATAGATAAATGCTTCAATTTTATTTTCAACTTGAAGATAAAGATATGGAAAAAATATGATAATATTATTTGCTGTCACATATTTGCATGGTAAACTGGGTTCTGGTTATCTTTACAGTATTCTGATTTATGGAAGGAAGAGAAGTGAGGCTGTGAAATATGCAAGATAATAGTCATGTCTAGCAGCAAAATTTACATGAGACACCACCATGTAAACAACATTCTGAAAACATCACTCTTCAAAGATAGTCCCCTGCATGATAAATAGTTCTATGCAGAATCAATAATTACTTGAAGCACTAAAAATCATTTTATACATATCCTAAAATTCCATTACAACCTGTGAAATATCCAATAATGAAAGTTGTATTTTAATGTGTTTTACTGTATGCATTATAAATTAGCTAATTAAGGAAGTTATTTTAGGAAGAAAAATATAGTGTGGATTTTTAAGTAACTAATAATTTTTAAACATCTCATTGTAAATTTTCACATCTGATAACAGCAGTGTTTTAGCCTTACTATCTATTCACAACGAAGATATTAAATTTTCCATTCTGTGAAGTTTTCAATAGACATGGAAAATATGATGAAGAGTTTCAGCATTTAAAGCTGTTATCTATATATCTTCAACATAATGAGAAACATTATTATACAACATTTTTCCCCATTCAATTAAACCAACAGTTATTGAATGCCTGGTATTTGGAAAGCAAATGACTAGGGGCTGTGGGAGATATAAGAGCATTTGGGATGCTTAGAAATTAGTATGAGAAAACAGACAAATGCATAAATAACACTTAAAACAAGGCAATGCTATAATAGAAATGCCATTATTTTAAACTTAAAGCAGAGAAAATAATATTCTTGTATTTAAGTTGAAATAATTTAAATGTTTATTTTTCTAGTTTGTCATTAACACTATCAGACATCCTTCTAGATGATGGACAATATTAATGGCCAACTAGAAAAATACTCTGGAAGCCCTTAAATGAAAAGTAGTATAGTATGATCCAATGGTTCTCAAATGTGAGTATGTGTCAGAATCAAAAAGGACTTGCTAAAATACAGATTATTGGGGCCCACTCATGGTTTCTGATCCAGTAGGTCTAGGGTGGAATCCAATAATGTATATTTCTAACAAGTTTCCAGGTGATGTTCATGCTGCTGGTCTGGAGGACCACACATAAGAACCACTGGAGACCTCTAGTGCCAGATCACCCAAGTCTGAGTCCTGGCTCATTATTTATACCTGCATGATACTTAGAGTATGCCCCCATAATCTCATCCAAAAAATCTGCATAATGAAAGTACTGTGGTAGAAACTGCTAGCCAATGACCAAACCTTTGTTCTCTTCTTCCTGGGCCTACAGCTACACAACTGTTCCCAGCATCCCTTGATATAAGTTAGGTGTGGATCTGTGACTGAGATTTAGCCAAGGAATATGAGCAGAGATGATATGTATCACTTCCAGGCCTGAGTCCCACATAAGTCCTTCATGCCCTTTCCATGACTTCTGGCTTGCCCCAAATGAGCATGGAAAACTTTGAAACTATAAGCTGAACACAGCAGAACTATGAGATAGAAGAAGACTGGGTCTATGAACCAACACCTGGAAGAGAATGGCTCACCAAACAGCAACACCTATTTGGGCTTTACATGAGGGAAAATTTGAGCTATTCTTCCTGGTATCCCTGACAGCTAGCATGCCATATCAGACAGAGTTACTCAATAAATAATTGTTGAACTGATAAAGACAGAAGGAATGGATCAGTCTAACAGCAGACATGATGGGAAGTAATAAGCTCCACAACAATGGAGATATTTAAAGAAGACTAGATGGCTGCCATGAAAAGTTCTATAGAATGTGTTCCTCAATTGGTAGATGGTTATGTAAGATCACCTCCAAGGACCCTTCCAAATACAATATTCTATGATATTATGCCCTAAATTTAAATGAATAGGATGCAACTTTTGAGAGCTATATTTTTGTCTCCAGCTCCATTATGTTCCACTCCTTTTGTTTTCTTCTTTTCCAAATGTTTAATCTTTCCTTGTTAATTAATTAATCAATCAGCATTCACTCAGCATGTAAAATATGCCCAGGCCTATCCACAAGGTACTTGGCATCTAGCAGGGGAGAGTGCTTATGAAACAGCAACACATTTGAAACAATGAGTAAACAATATCAAAGAGATCATTAAATGCTACGATTAGAAGTTGTTGAGGTGTGCCTGGGTGGCTCAGTTCTTTAAGTGTCTGACTCTTGATTTTGGCTCAGGTCATGATCTCACAGTTCCTGGGTTTGAGCCCCAGGTCACAGGGCTCTACATGGACAGTGCAGAGCCTGCCTGGGATTCTCTCTGGATTCTTTCTCTCCCTCTCTCTCTCTGCCCTTTCCTCTAAAAATAAATAAGCATTTTAAAAAAAGTTGTTAAGGGAGTTGCTTCAAGTGTGTTACTATGCATGTTAAAAGCATGTCAGCCACAGACAATTAAAATGCTCAAACTCAGTTTTCTTTTTCTGTAGATAAGCTGTGTAAACGTGGGCAAATCATTTAACCTCGCTTCTCCCTTCTACAAAATAAAAATAACAATTCTGCCCAAATACTAAGGAGCAGGATGAAAAAAAAGAACTGATTAACAAAGTATGATCTTTTGGAATGCAGTGCTCTATTTTGGAACCTTATGTTTCAATTCATTTTTATTTGCATTACTTGTTTTCTTTCCACATGTAATCAGGATTTTTGTTGTTAGTGATGGTTCACCTAAGAGTCCTTCATTTCACCTGCCTGTAGTACCCAGAAAACTCCATCTTTGATTATGTTAGAAAAGCACAATAGGCCTTTTGTCCTCCACAGCAAGGAATGGGATTAGAGTTCTTCACTTTGAACTTATGCCCCCTTCAGCAGCCAGTTGTTATCACTGTTGTTGACCTGCTACCTGCTTGAGTTCAGCGTGGAGACAACAAACTCAAATGTTTCAGCAGGACTTGTTAGGCCAGCTGCTGCTGACCAAATTGGAGATTATATTTCATGGTTATTTCATGTTCTGGTGGATATACTAAATATCCTTTCATATATAAAGAGATGGCAAAGAAAAGTTACAAAAAGGAACATTTAATGGTTTTCTAAATGAATATAATGTAATAATAATTGAAGTAAAATTAGGCAAGTTTGCCCTAACTAAACTTCTTCCCTGCCAGCTGTAAATGCTGCCTCCAGCTGCACTCTTTTCACGGGAAAACAGTTCAGTGTTGTACATTTTACCAGACTCATTTTAAAACCATTTCCAAAATGTTTTCCTCTAGTTCTGTTTTGAAGATTTTTGCATCTGTGATATACTTCTTAGATATTTTTCTCTAATTAAACCCTTTGAAAAATAAATGAATGAAAAGCTCTATTTCAGCTTTTCCAAAGTTTGACTCTAGTTCAGATGGCCCCTTTGGCCTCTGTGAGCTGTATTTATGAGAGGTCTTTTGTCTGGTAATTGTCTTTTGTATCCCAAACTGGTTACAATGTTATTAGTACAAGAACAGAGAGTAAGAGAAGAAAATTCAGTATCTTGCTGTTCGGTGTTTTTAATCTGGCTATAGGGGAGAGACTTTCCCACAAATGCTGTAAATCAGTGCCTCCTAGATTCTATTATATGTGATTCACTTTAGGATTTTGTTAAAATGCAGACTATTACTTAGGTGTTCTGGGGTAGGGTCTGAGATTCCACATTTCTAACAAGTTCCCCGATAAGCTGATGTCGCTGGTCCAAGGTTCTAAATTTTTAGTCAACTTTCATCTTCTTATTGCCCAGCCACGATACGTTCCATCCGTGTCTCAACAGATCTTGGGAAGATCTGTGATATTCAATTAAGGAAAGAAAACAAATCTATTCTGTATGGCATTCAGAAGTAGAGTAAACAAAATATTATTAGAGGTTGTTTTGTAAAGATCTATTCTGTTAGGGTTGGTACAACTTCTGGGTGAAATCTTTTCCCCAGGATACCAAGAAATATCCTCCACTAAAGTCTGGCTTCCTATTGAATTTAATTACTTGCTCAAGAGTGTAAACATAAACACAATGGTGCCCTTAATCTTTTTAATCCAAGAAGCTGTCTGGCCTTTGTCTCCCAATTTAGGAATCTCTTTCAGCAAATCTACAGATTGCTACAAATGAAAGTACTTAGTGTTTTATAATACTGTTATAATATCTGTTATAATATCCACACTGAAAGAACAGAAGTACTTTTCTCCAATCTCTGCCACTGGTGTCATTAGATGCCCATTTTCACAGATATTATCCAGTACTTTAATAACCATCAGTCATTTCCCAAGCAGATTTAAGTTTATTAATTATGGGAGTGCATTCCACAAGACTATAACCCCAGAGGGCAAGACAGCTACCTAAAAAAAAGAAACCATAATGATAAAAGGGATGTAATAAAGAGTTGATACAAAATGAAGTTAATGGCTATTTTTCTTATTTACCCTTATTTGCAGATACTGCTCATACCCATCTTTTTTACCAAATGGCATGTAGAAAAGGAAAATTAGAAGAATCAAATACTTCATCCTACCTATGTTTTCTATTACCTCTATTCTTTCTGCTACTCTTTTATTCTTTCCTTTTGTTTTAGCATAATTATGCAATCAGGTTCTATGTTATTACTAATTTTATAGACCCAAAGGCTAGTGCAGTGCTATGACATATAATGGATGCTCAAAATATTTGCTAAGTGAATGAATGAGCATATTACACATATGGTAATTCATTATTTAAACCTTTTTGCACCTTTTCCTGACTCACTAAGAAAAAGAAAAAATACACATTGACATTTAAATACATATGTACACTGTAAAGTTGGAATGAGTAATCTATTTGGTTTTTATTCACAGTAAGGGATAATTTACTTACTCATTTATTTTTATTAATCATTTATTTTTGTTAATTTTCCTAATATTAATTTTGTTAATCAATTATTTTTATTAATTTTCTGAACAATAAGACCAGTGAAATAACTTCTCATACTTAGCAGAATCTCCTAGATATTTTCCCCAGGATGTGGTTTATAAATCAGAAAGAAGTTTTCCTAATTTAAAAATAAAAATCAAATCTCACTTATCTGACTTTGGACCTCTTGGTACTTTGAAACCCTTACTATTTGTGGTAGAAACTATGGTGTGCCATCCTGACTTCCTTTGAAAGAAGGACTTGTTGCCCCAGTTGCTGGCAGTGTTCTTAGCAGGCAACCTTCAGCTGTCAGCCCCTTTGTGGTTGCCTCAGCTGCAAAGAGCAATCTGGCCTAATACCAGTCCCCTAACCTGATGACTCACATCAAATGACCGATCAATGCAGAAATAAAAAGACCTAGCCATCTTGACCCAACTTGAAACAACTGTGAAAGGCCTTCTAATTTTCAGAGCTTTCTATGGGGTCAGCCATGGCTGTTGTTGCATCTAACTTGTACTTCAACCTATCCATATTCCCAACCCTGCTCTCTTCCCCTATTGCCCTAAGGGCACTCCCTAATAAATATTTTGCATGTTAAACTTCATCTCAAAGTCTGCTTCCTGAGGAGCTCAACCTATGATATTATTATTTCCATGCTACTTTTATACATAATACAGAAAATGTTTATAAGAATTCATTGAGAAAAAATTGCTGCATTTTATGCAGTTTATTCTCTGAAAAGACACTTATTCTAGGTCAGAGCTGTTTGACAAAAATCCACATTGTCAAGGTTACTGTTCCCTACAACTTTTTGACTTCATTATTGTGATGATGACACAGGGGAGTAGACCAGGAGTTACAGTGCCATGGTAATTCCCCTGCAGTGAAAAGAACCAGGGTTAGAGTTGGTGCAATGGTTTCTAAACTGAGTCTCCTCCAACTAGGACATCCTGACATGAACGAAGCATTCAGAAACCTGTGACTTTTGAAGACGAAACTTAGAAATTCTCTCTGGATTGTTAAGTCATCCCATCACCAGTCATTCTGGAGCTCTAGCCTGCTTGCTTTGTAGTTGTCCCTCCCAAATTTATTTCTGTATCTGTTTATGTGATATACAGATAATTTGAGACAGAGATGGGTAAGAAGAGGTCTCCATGGTAAGAGTTTTTTCAGTTGTCTCCATGGTGATCCCTGCATAGCTAATAAATCCACAACTTAATTTCATTGCTTATCTTGAAATTACAAAGAGCTTAAGCTTTAGAATATGTGTGGGAGAAGCCATCAGGGCTCATACCACAATTTGTAAAGCAGGTAGTACCAAGCTTCACTGGAGACTCAGTCTCTCTTTTCTATGTCTTTTTTACCTTCCTTAGGAACCCTAGGTCCTCATATGCTTTGTAGTTTGTTTCCTCCTATTTCTTTCTTTATAAAAAGGAGACTAAGGTATAAATAAGTGATAAAGCAGCATATTACCTTCCTCTGGGAGAATGCTTTTTAAATGTAAACAAGGAGGGGTACCTGGGTGGCTCAGTCAGTTAAGTGAATGAATCTTGGTTTCAGCTCAGGTCATGATCTCACGGTCATGGGATGGACCCCCACGTCAGGCTCTGTGCTGACAGTGCAGAGTATGCTTGGGATTCTTTCTCTCCCTCTGCCCCTCCCCCACTCACTCTCCTCTCTCTCTAAATAAAGAAACATTAAAAAATAAATGTAAACAAGGAAATGAATATCTAAGAAATTTTATAAAGTGAGAACGTCTGTGAATGGAAGAAAATAGCAAGAGGTTAAGGAACAAAGTCTATGCATTGATTACTCTGTGTTCCATTTTCCCCATCTGTAAAAGGGAAGAGTAATTCCCCATCTGTAAAAGGGAAGAGTAATATTATCTACCTCTGAGGGTCATTGTGTAGATTAAATAAGATGTGACAAGTAAAATGCTTGGAACAGTGTTTCACTTGCTCAGTTACTTCTATTTTTATAATATTGTTTTTTACTCATAAGGACAAATTAGGAAATGTTCCCTTCTGCACCTTTAACCTGAGGTATTAAATTACCAAAGTCTGACCTTTCCCTTTAGGGGGAAGCTGTAAAACCTTGCTATTCAAACAGTGGTCCAAGGACCAGAAGCATCAGCCACATCATAAAGCTTGTTAGAAGTCCATAATCTCAAGCCCCACTCCAGACATACTAAAGCAAAATTTATATTTCAACAATATTTCCAGGTGATTTCTACACACATTAAAATTTGAGGGACCCTGAAGTAGATACAGGGGTCCCAAATAGGGGCTTTGAAATCAAAGAGACTCAAGCTCCAATTTGCTAGCTGTGGGACTGTGAGGAAATTATTTAATTTCTCTGAGTCTGAGGTCCCTCTTGAGTAAAATATGGGATAATCACATCTATTTAGTAAGGCTGTTGTAAGGATTACATATGAAAATATGCAAAGAATTTACTGATGGGCATGCTGGGAAACTACCAAGTGTCTTATGAACTGTGGCTATAACTACTCTCAAAACAATTGGTAGTTTTTTGAAACATGTAGTTTCAAGCTCCCAAGGACAAAGAACTTGATTTAACTCAGGGCAGGATTGTTCATACATTTATATAATTTTTAAAATACAAAAGGAATATTAGGGATCATCTTAAATAAATAAAAAATGGTTAGGTCTATTTTGTATTTGAAAGCTTGGCTGGTGAAGAAAGGATTTTCCTTCATCTCCCTAAATCTTCCATTGCCTTGCTGTGTAAGATACCATCAGGTTAGACACAAAGGTGATCAGCTACCCATGACAGGTAGAGAAATACCAGCATTTCTAGTCAAGCGTTTGAGTCTTTTAGACATAATTCTTCCTGCCAGTGAAGGTGACTATCTTGCTCATGTCTATGATACTAAAATGTAGTGATCCCCAAAACTCTAAAGACTGGAACCTGAAGTTGTTGAATTTGGATTGGCAAACACAGGTTCTATATTCTTAAATGCATTTCATATTCATCTTATGTTTAAGAGCAATGGCTCAAGCACCAAATCCCCAGGGTTAAAATTTTATCACTCGTAAAATAGAGATTATAGCTCCTCTCTCTAAAGATGTTTAGGAGAATTGAATGAGATAATTGACATTAGCACAGCACGTGGCTTACAGTGAACACTCAATAAAGGTAAGCTCTTGTTGTTGGAATTATCATATTTGCTGCAGCTACTTTCCCTAGAATCCTGCATTTCATATATCTGACTCCAGCCTATTTTCTTGACCTCAACACTGATTTGGGGGCTACACCTAGCCTCTAACTAGATCTATTGTAATAATTTGGTTGGAAGAATTAGAGTTAATGTCACAACATAACAATGGAAATGTGACATTACTTTGTAGAAGATTTCCACATAGGGGCATTTCCTAGATGACTGGGCATTGGGAGAACTAATTTCAGTGTTGTTGAAATGCTAGTGTAGCCAGGCTGTAAGAGACTGTCAGCCATTTTCAGGCTTTTAATGAGTTCCCCAAGGAGAAGCAGAAGTTACCATCCCAGCAAGCCTTTCCCCATGCCCGTATTCTTTGTCATTCAGTTGTTGGTGCTCTAGAGACTAACATATTGGTACCCTTTGCTGCAGAATACTGAAACAATAAAATGTGACAAATTCTTGATCAACCAGTGCTGGAAATGCAGACTTATTTGGAAATGGAATGGAGTAGATAATGAGAAAACTTGAACTATATATCTACTGGAATTCCTGAAATACAATTCAGTAAGGATTTGAGAGACTTCAGTCACCTGAACCAATCAATTTAAACTGGGCCAAATGACAAGGTTTTGAATGAGCTTCTACAGCCTGATTGAAATATTACTTTGATTGTAATTAGTACTAGACATCAAAGGGAACTCATCAAAGGATTTCTGTGGTTTGGAAAGAAAGCTCCACCCCTCCTGCCTCCGTTTTCCATATTGCAATTCATTAATATTCCACCATACCTCCACAAAATAGTCTATGTATTCTACCTAACAAGAGAACCAACCTCATCTTGGGGGTATGAATCACAAAGATGAGAAAAAAGGAGTGAAATGTAAAACATGGACTAAAATTCTGAAGAGCTTGTTCAGTCTGGCATAACTAGCTTTAATAAAGTTTATAAGTTTTTAAAAGTATTTATAAGTTTAATTTAAATGGCATTTTTTGATGACAAAAATAATATATGCTCCTTGCTGGAAAGAGAATAGTATTAAAAAATTTTAACTACTCATAATCAAATCACCTGAAGTCATCATTTTGATATATATTTTTTTTAATGTGCATTTCCGTATCATCAGTTCTTTTTTTTTTTTATTTTTTAATATATGAAATTTACTGTCAAATTGGTTTCCATACAACACCCAGTGCTCATCCCAAAAGGTGCCCTCCTCAATACCCATCACCCACCCTCCCCTTCCTCCCACCCCCCATCAACCCTCAGTTTGTTCTCAGTTTTTAACAGTCTCTTATGCTTTGGCTCTCTCCCACTCTAACCTCTTTTTTTTTTTCCCTTCCCCTCCCCCATGGGTTTCTGTTACGTTTCTCAGGATCCACATAAGAGTGAAACCATATGGTATCTGTCTTTCTCTGTATGGCTTATTTCACTTAGCATCACACTCTCCAGTTCCATCCACGTTGCTACAAAAGGCCATATTTCATTCTTTCTCATTGCCATGTAGTATTCCATTGTGTATATAAACCACAATTTCTTTATCCATTCATCAGTTGATGGACATTTAGGCTCTTTCCATCATTTGGCTATTGTTGAGAGTGCTGCTATAAACATTGGGGTACAAGTGCCCCTATGCATCAGTACTCCTGTATCCCTTGGATAAATTCCTAGCAGTGCTATTGCTGGGTCATAGGGTAGGTCTATTTTTAATTTTCTGAGGAACCTCCACACTGCTTTCCAGAGCAGCTGCACCAATTTGCATTCCCACCAACAGTGCAAGAGGGTTCCCGTTTCTCCACATCCTCTCCAGCAACTATAGTCTCCTGATTTGTTCATTTTGGCCACTCTGACTGGCGTGAGGTGATATCAGAGTGTGGTTTTGACTTGTATTTCCCTGATAAGGAGCGACGTTGAACATCTTTTCATGTGCCTGTTGGCCATCCGGATGTCTTCTTTAGAGAAGTGTCTATTCATGTTTTCTGCCCATTTCTTCACTGGGTTATTTGTTTTTCGGGTGTGGAGTTTGATGAGCTCTTTATAGATTTTGGAAACTAGCCCTTTGTCCGATATGTCATTTGCAAATATGTTTTCCCATTCCGTTGGTTGCCTTTTAGTTTTGTGGGTTGTTTCCTTTGCTGTGCAGAAGCTTTTTATCTTCATAAGGTCCCAGTAATTCACTTTTGCTTTTAATTCCCTTGCCTTTGGGGATGTGCCGAGTAAGAGATTGCTACGGCTGAGGTCAGAGAGGTCTTTTCCTGCTTTCTCCTCTAAGGATTTGATGGTTTCCTGTCTCACATTCAGGTCCTTTATCCATTTTGAGTTTATTTTTGTGAATGGTGCGAGAAAGTGGTCTAGTTTCAATCTTCTGCATGTTGCTGTCCAGTTCTCCCAGCACCATTTGATAAAGAGACTGTCTTTTTTCCATTGGATGTTCTTTCCTGCTTTGTCAAAGATGAGTTGGCCATACGTTTGTGGGTCTAGTTCTGGGGTTTCTATTCTATTCCATTGGTCTATGTGTCTGTTTTTATGCCAATACCATGCTGTCTTGATGATTACAGCTTTGTAGTAGAGGCTAAGTCTGGGATTGTGACGCCTCCTGCTTTGGTCTTCTTCTTCAAAATTACTTTGGCTATTCGGGGCCTTTTGTGGTTCCATATGAATTTTAGGATGGCTTGTTCTAGTTTTGAAAAGAATGCTGGTGCAATTTTGATTGGGATTGCATTGAATGTGTAGATAGCTTTGGGTAGTATTGACATTTTGACAATATTTATTCTTCCAATCCATGAGCAGGGAATGTCTTTCCATTTCTTTATATCTTCTTCAATTACCTGCATAAGCTTTCTATAGTTTTCAGCATACAGATCTTTTACATCTTTGGTTAGATTTATTCCTAGGTATTTTATGCTTCTTGGTGCAATTGTGAATGGGATCAGTTTCTTTATTTGTCTTTCTGTTGCTTCATTGTTAGTGTATAAGAATACAACTGATTTCTGTACATTGATTTTGTATCCTGCAACTTTGCTGAATTCATGTATCAGTTCTAGCAGACTTTTGGTGGAGTCTATCGGATTTTCCATGTATAATATCATGTCATCTGCAAAAAGCGAAAGCTTGACTTCATCTTTGCCAATTTGGATGCCTTTGATTTCCTTTTGTTGTCTGATTGCTGATGCTAGAACTTCCAGCACTATGTTAAACAACAGTGGTGAGAGTGGGCATCCCTGTCGTGTTCCTGATCTCAGGGAAAAAGCTCTCAGTTTTTCCCCATTGAGGATGATGTTAGCTGTGGGCTTTTCATAAATGGCTTTTATGATCTTTAAGTATGTTCCTTCTATCCCGACTTTCTCAAGAGTTTTTATTAAGAAAGGGTGCTGGATTTTGTCAAAGGCCTTTTCTGCATCGATTGACAGGATCATATGGTTCTTCTCTTTTTTTTTTGTTAATGTGATGTATCACGTTGATCGATTTGCGAATGTTGAACCAGCCCTGCATCCCAGGAATGAATCCCACTTGATCATGGTGAATAATTCTTTTTATATGCTGTTGAATTCGATTTGCTAGTATCTTATTGAGAATTTTTGCATCCATATTCATCAGGGATATTGGCCTGTAGTTCTCTTTTTTTACTGGGTCTCTGTCTGGTTTAGGAATCAAAGTAATACTGGCTTCATAGAATGAGTCTGGAAGTTTTCCTTCCCTTTCTATTTCTTGGAATAGCTTGAGAAGGATAGGTATCATCTCTGCTTTAAACGTCTGGTAGAACTCCCCTGGGAAGCCATCTGGTCCTGGACTCCTATTTGTTGGGAGATTTTTGATAACCGATTCAATTTCTTTGCTGGTTATGGGTCTGTTCAAGCTTTCTATTTCCTCTTGATTGAGTTTTGGAAGAGTGTGGGTGTTTAGGAATGTGTCCATTTCTTCCAGGTTGTCCAATTTGTTGGCATATAATTTTTCATAGTATTCCCTGATAATTGTTTGTATCTCTGAGGGATTGGTTGTAATAATTCCATTTTCATTCATGATTTTATCTATTTGGGTCATCTCCCTTTTCTTTTTGAGAAGCCTGGCTAGAGGTTTGTCAATTTTGTTTATTTTTTCAAAAAACCAACTCTTGGGGCGCCTGGGTGGCTCAGTCGGTTGAGCGTCCGACTTCAGCTCAGGTCACGATCTCACGGACCATGAGTTCGAGCCCCGCGTCGGGCTCTGGGCTGATGGCTCAGAGCCTGGAGCCTGCTTCCAGTTCTGTGTCTCCCTCTCTCTCTGCCCCTCCCCCGTTCATGCTCTGTCTCTCTCTGTCTCAAAAATAAATAAACGTTTAAAAAAAAAAAACAAAACCAACTCTTGGTTTCGTTGATCTGCTCCACAGTTTTTTTTAGATTCTATATTGTTTATTTCTGCTCTGATCTTTATTATTTCTCTTCTTCTGCTGGGTTTAGGCTGCCTTTGCTGTTCTGCTTCTATTTCCTTTAGGTGTGCTGTTAGATTTTGTATTTGGGATGTTTCTTGTTTCTTGAGATAGGCCTGGATTGCAATGTATTTTCCTCTCAGGACTGCCTTTGCTGCGTCCCAAAGCGTTTGGATTGTTGTATTTTCATTTTCGTTTGTTTCCATATATTTTTTAATTTCTTCTCGAATTGCCTGGTTGACCCACTCATTCTTTAGTAGGGTGTTCTTTAACCTCCATGCTTTTGGAGGTTTTCCAGACTTTTTCCTGTGGTTGATTTCAAGCTTCATAGCATTGTGGTCTGAAAGTATGCATGGTATAATTTCAATTCTTGTAAACTTATGAAGGGCTGTTTTGTGACCCAGTATATGATCTATCTTGGAGAATGTTCCATGTGCACTCGAGAAGAAAGTATATTCTGTTGCTTTGGGATGCAGAGTTCTAAATATATCTGTCAAGTCCATCTGATCCAATGTATCATTCAGGGCCCTTGTTTCTTTATTGTCTGTGTGTCTAGATGATGTATCCATTTCTGTAAGTGGGGTGTTAAAGTCCCCTGCAATGACCACATTCTTATCAATAAGGTTGCTTATGTTTATGAGTAATTGTTTTATATATCTGGGGGCTCCGGTATTCGGCGCATAGACATTTATAATTGTTAGCTCTTCCTGATGGATAGACCCTGTAATTATTATATAATGCCCTTCTTCATCTCTTGTTACAGCCTTTAATTTAAAGTCTAGTTTGTCTGATATAAGTATGGCTACTCCAGCTTTCTTTTGGCTTCCAGGAGCATGATAAATAGTTCTCCATCCCCTCTCTCTCAATCTAAAGGTGTCCTCAGATCTAAAATGAGTCTCTTGTAGACAGCAAATAGATGGGTCTTGTTTTTTTATCCATTCTGATACCCTATGTCTTTTGGTTGGCGCATTTAATCCATTTACATTCAGTGTTATTATGGAAAGATACGGGTTTAGAGTCATTGTGATGTCTGTATGTTTTATGCTTGTAGTGATGTCTCTGGTACTTTGTCTCACAGGGTCCCCCTTAGGATCTCTTGTAGGGCTCGTTTAGTGGTGACAAATTCCTTCAGTTTTTGTTTGTTTGGGAAGACCTTTATCTCTCCTTCTATTCTAAATGACAGACTTGCTGGATAAAGGATTCTCGGCTGCATATTTTTTCTGTTTAGCACACTGAAGATATCGTGCCAAGCCTTTCTGGCCTGCCAAGTTTCAAAAGAGAGATCAGTCACGAGTCTTATAGGTCTCCCTTTATATGTGAGGGCACGTTTATCCCTTGCTGCTTTCAGAATTTTCTCTTTATCCTTGTATTTTGCCAGTTTCACTATGATATGTCGTGCAGAAGATCGATTCAAGTTACGTCTGAAGGGAGTTCTCTGTGCCTCTTGGATTTCAATGCCTTTTTCCTTCCCCAGTTCAGGGAAGTTCTCAGCTATAATTTCTTCAAGTACCCCTTCAGCACCTTTCCCTCTCTCTTCCTCCTCTGGGATACCAATTATGTGTATTTTATTTCTTTTTAGTATATCACTTAGTTCTCTAATTTTTCCCTCATACTCCTGGATTTTTTAATCTCTCTCTCAGCTTCCTCTTTTTCCATAACTTTATCTTCTAGTTCACCTATTCTCTCCTCTGCCTCTTCAATCCGAGCTGTCGTCGTTTCCATTTTGTTTTGCATTTCATTTAAAGCATTTTTCAGCTCCTCGTGACTGTTCCTTAGTCCCTTGATCTCTGTGGCAAGAGATTCTCTGCTGTCCTGTATACTGTTTTCAAGCCCAGTGATTAATTTTATGACTATTATTCTAAATTCACTTTCTGTTATATTATTTAAATCCTTTTTGATCAGTTCATTAGCTGTTGTTATTTCCTGGAGATTCTTCTGAGGGGAATTCTTCCGTTTGGTCATTTTGGATAGTCCCTGGAGTGGTGAGGACCTGCAGGGCACTTCCCCTGTGCTGTGGTGTATAACTGGAGTTGGTGGGCGGGGCCGCAGTCAGTCCTGATGTCTACCCCCAGCCCACCGCTGGGGCCACAGTCAGACTGGTGTGTGCCTTCTCTTCCCCTCTCCTAGGGGTGGGATTCACTGTGGGGTGGCGTGGCCCATCTGGGCTACTTGCACACTGCCAGGCTTGTGGTGCTGGGGATCTGGCGTATTAGCTGGGGTGGGTAGGCAAGGTGAACGGGGGGCAGGAGGGGCAGGCTTAGCTCGCTTCTCCTTAGATGATCCACTTCTGGAGGGGCCCTGTGGCAGCGGGAGGGAGTCAGATCCGCTGCCGGAGGTTTGGCTCTGCAGAAGCACAGAGTTGGGTGTTTGCGCGGAGCGAGCAAGTTCCCTGGCAGGAACTGGTTCTCTTTGGGATTTTGGCTGGGGGATGGGCGGGGGAGATGACGCTGGCGAGCGCCTTTGTTCCTCACCAAACTGAGCTCTGCCGTCTGGGGGCTCAGCAGCTCTCCCTCCCTTTGTCCTCCAGCCTTCCCGCTTTCTGAGCAGAGCTGTTAACTTATGACCTCCCAGACGCTAAGTCGCGCTTGCTGTCGGAACACAGTCCGTCAGGCCCCTCCGCTTTTGCCAGCCAGACTCGGGGGCTCCGCTTGGCCGGCGAGCCGCCCCTCCGCCCCGGCTCCCTCCCGCCAGTCCGTGGAGCGCGCACCGCCTCGCCGCCCTTCCTACCCTCTTCCGTGGGCCTCTCGTCTGCGCTTGGCTCTGGAGACTCCGTTGTGCTAATCTTCTGGCGGTTTTCTGGGTTATTTAGGCAGGTGTAGGTGGAATCTAAGTGATCAGCAGGACGCGCGGTGAGCCCAGCGTCCTCCTACGCCGCCATCTTCCCTCCCTTCCCTCATTTTGATATATTTAATTCTGGACAATTTTCTCTGAATGTTGATATTAGTTCTAATTAACATAACTGGGGTTATTTGGAAATATGATTATTAATGGCTATACAATAATACATTAGGTGCTGCAATTCCAACATCCGTGGGCATTTATTTCCCAAACTTTTGCTATTATAAATAATACTACAAAAGATATCTTCTTTTGTAAAATTTTGCCTGGATGTATGAATGTTTCCTTAGATAGGTTCTTAGAAGTTAAATATTTCAGGGGCACCTGGGTGGCTCAGTCAGTTAAGCGTCTGACTTCAGCTTAGGTGACGATCTCACTGTTCGTGGGTTCAAGACCCGCGTTAAGCTCTGTGCTGACAGCTCACAGCCTGAAGCCTGCTTCAGATTCTGTGTCTTCCTCTCTCTCTGTCCCTCCCCCACTTGCACTCTGTCTCCCTCTGTCTCAAAATAAATAAACAGTAAAAAAAAAAAAAATTTAAGTTTAATATTTCAGTTAAAGGTTGGGAATATATTTAAGTTTCTCAGTACATTTGCTAAAGTGCTTTTCAAAAGGATTATCTCAATGTATCCTCCCATGAGCAGTGCATGAACATATCATTCTAAGGGCACCAGTGACTACTTGAGTGTTATCTTGGATCATTATTCTCTAATTTCATGTCAAAAATGCTACCTTATTACCTTACCATTTTTTAAGATGTAATTTATCATTTTACACATAAATATGTTGACCATTTTTTTTCTTTTCTTATTTGTTCATAATCATAGCCCATATCTTCTACCAGGCAGTTAGGTTTTTTTTTCTCATGGTTTCATTAGCATCTTTATATGTCAAAACATATTAATTCTCTACTATGTTTTTTGCATTTATATTTTAATTTGTGGTGAATTTTCATTGTTATTATTATACAGAAATTCGGAATTTTCATGCAGTCAAATCTATTAACCTTATCATTTATGACTTTTTTCACATTGCTTTTATTAATGTAAATCTTTCCCCATTTGGAGAACAAGTGAGTATTTACCCATATGTCCTCTTAACCAGCAAAACCAGTTTTACTAAATGTAAAAAAGCTTATTTTAAGGAAGAATGTGGTCAGAATGATTTCACTCACCACAACTAAGCAATTTATAAAGCACATGAATTTGGAAGCACTCATGAAATGAATACAGATATCATATTCGGACTTAAATGAAATTACCTCTAAGAAGATTATATAAAGTAGTTGAGAAAAAAAAAAAGAGTCAAAACCATGTCAGGGAAGACTAATAACTGTTATAAAAGTGAACTTGAAACTAGATGTTTTAGAGAAGTTCCATACTTCTGATTCATTGAAGGAAACACTTTCATATTATCCTTGTTTTCATTGTTAGCTTCATTTGCAACAAATATTTAACAAGTACCCAAATACTCAGATATTGTATTACAGTAGCAACATTGTCTAATACTGATTGACTTTGCAAAGACCTTGCTTACAACAGAAAAAAAAAACATACTTCAAATTAATTGCAATATTACTACTGTAAATTTGTTAACAAATTTTATACCAATAATGCATGTTTCCATAACAAATACACAAATAAAGAACACATAAACTCTTTATAAAATAAACACATAAAAGGAAGAGAGGGGTGGAGAGAGGAGCGGTGGTAAGAAGACAGCTGAGAAATCAGTTGCATTCCTATACACCAATAATGAAGAAACATAAAGAGAAATCAAGGAACCAATTCCATTTTCAATTGCACCCAAAACCACAAAAAACCTAGGAATAAACCTAACCAAAGAGGTGGAAATTCTATAAACTGAAAACTATAGAAAGCTTATGAAAGAAATTGAAGAAGACACAAAAATATAGAAAAATATTCCATGCTCCTTGATTGGAAGAACAAATATTGTTAAAATGTCAATACTACCCAAAGCAATCTACATATTCAATGCAATCTCTATCAAAACAACACAAGCATTCTTCACAGAGCTAGAACAAACAATCCTCAACTTTGTATGGAACCAGAAAAGACCCCAAATAGCAAAAAGCAATCTTGAAAAAGGAAACTAAAGCAGGAGGCATCACAATCCCGGACCTCAAGATGTATTACAAAGCTGTAATCATCAAGACAGTATGGTACTGGCACAAAAAAACAGACACTCAGATCAATGGAACAAAATAGTAAACCCAGAAATGAATCCACAAACATATGGCCAACTAATCTTTGACAAAGCAGGAAAGAATATCCAATGGAATAAAGACAGTCTTTTCAGCAAATGGTGCTGGGAAAAGTGGACACCAACATGCAGAGAAATGAACCTGGACCACTTTCTTATACCGTATACAAGAATAAACTCAAGATGGATAATGGACCTTAACATAAGACAGGAAGCCATCAAAATCCTAGAGGAGAAAGCAGGCAAAAACTTCTCTGACCTCAGCCACAGCAACTTCTTATTCAACACGTCTCTGGGAGCAAGGGAAACAAAAGCAAAAATGAACTATTGGGACCTCATCAAAGTAAAAACTTCCACACAGTGAAAAAAACAATCAGCAAAACTAAAAGGCATCCTAAGGAATGGGAATATTTATTTGCAAATGACATATCAGATAAAGGGTTAGTATCCAAAATGTATAAAGAACTTATCAAACTCAACACCCAAAACACAAATAATCCAGTGAAAAAATGGGCAAAAGACATGAATAGACACTTCTCCAAAGAAGACATCCAGATGACTAACAGACACATGAAAAACTGCTCAACATTTCTCACCATCAGGGAAACACAAATTAAAACCACACTGATATTCCACCTTATACCAGTCAGAATGGCTAACATTAACAACTCAGGCAACAACAGATGTTGGCGAGGATGCGGAGAGAGAGGATCTCTTTTTCACTGCTGGTGGGAATGCAAACTGGTGCAGCCACTCTAGAAAACAGTATAGAGGTTCCTCAAAAAGTTAAAAATAGAGCTACCCTATGATCCAGCAATTGCACTACTAGGTATTTATCCAAGGGACACAGGTATGCTGTTTCTAAGGGGCACATGCACCCCAACGTTTATAGCAGCACTATTGACAACAGCCCAACTATGGAAAGAGCCCAAATATCCAGTGATGGATGAATGGATAAAGAAGATGTGGTGTATATATACAATGGAGTATTCCTCAGCAATCAAAAAGAATGAAATCTTGCCATTTGTAACAACATGGATGGAACTAGAGTGTATTATACTAAGCAAAATTAGTCAGCCAGAGAAAGACAAATATCATGACTTGACTCATATGAGGAATTTAAGATACAAAACAGAAGAACATAAGGAAAGAGAAGCAAAAATAATATAAAAACAGGGAGGGGGACAAAACATAAGAGACTCTTAAATACAGAGAATGAACTGAGGGTTGCTGGAGGGTTTGTGGGTGGAGGGATGGGCTAAATGGGTAAGGGGCATTGGGGAGGACACTTGTTGGGATGAGCACTGGGTGTTATACATAGGGGATGAATCACAGGAATCTACTTCTGAAATCATTATTGCACTATATACTAACTTGGATCTAAATTTTAAAATTAATTAATTAATTAATTAATTAAAAAAGAAGACAGCTGATAAAAGTCTGAAAATATTTCCACTCAAATTTATTCTTTGAAAAAGTGAAAGTGATGTGTAAGTCTGTGCCCAAATAAAGAAGTCACAACACAAAAAAGCAGAATCTACACTGGAGAGGAGGAGAGAAAAGCACAGGGTGTCAGGAAGTTGCAACAGTCTCTAAAAGTACCTTATCAGTGATAGTTGGTTTGCAAAAGGTTACCTTCAAGGAACTGTTAATCAGAGAATAATGGGGACAACAAAAGGCAATGCTTCTCAACTATTTAGCACATTACTAGCAGTAGATTCTTGTGGTATATATACTACATATATGAATAGTGTGCTGGACAATATGCTCTCAATAAATATATAGTAGACTGCAATAGACTGTACTAATAGCCCCAATTTTTCATGTACCCTTGTATCCATGCCCTATGACAGTGCCCTCTCACACTGACTCTGGGCCTGGCCATGTGACTGCTTTGGACAAAGGAATAGTAACAAACTTGACCTAAGGAGAGGTTTGAAAAGGCATTTGTGTAGTTCTTTTTAAAAAAAAATTTTTTTTAAACGTTTATTTATTATTGAGAGACAGAGAGACACAGAACATGAGCAGGGGAGGGGCAGAGAGAGGGGGAGACACAGAATCCGAAGCCAGCTCCAGGCTGTGAGCTGTAAGCACAAAGCCCAATGCAGGGCTCGAACTCACAAACTGCAAGATCATGACCTCAGCCGAAATCAGTTGCTCAACCAACTGAGCCACCCAGGCACCCCGCATTTGTGTACTTCTGATTTCATTCTTAGATCCTGTGACTATCAGGAAAACAGGTCCTACCTAGTCTGCTGAAAGATGAGATCACATGGAGCAGAACCAAGTTGTCCTAGACAAAGCCATCCTAGACTAGCCAGCACTAGCCAAACTGTCTGCTGACTACAGGTGCATGACCAAGCCCAACTTCGATCAGATGAGTTTGGCCCAGCTCATGAGAACCTCTTAGCACACCCTAGACTCATGAGAAACAATAAATGGTGGTGTTTTCAGCCTCAAAGTTTTGGTTGACTTGTTCCACATTAATGGCTAACTGATACAACAATTAATAAGAGACTAGGGGCCTAGGATGTTAAAGGGCAAAAATGTAGTTACCAAAGGCACTTCCATAGAGAAGCGCAGAAGCAGGGTAGGGTTAAGGTAATAAGCCACCACAAGTACCTATGTAACCTCTCCCTAACCTGATTGAAAATTTCAGTTCCATGGGGAGGGCTTCAGAACCTTCTGTCTTCTTTAGGACAGAAGCACAATCAAAATGCATTCAACCAAAAGCTGATTTTCAGGAACAAATTTCTTGACCGTGGGAAACTCAAAGAGGAAACAAATAACTGCTTCAACCTGCAAGTTGCACTGGGATGGTAGATTTGACCTCTGTCTCCAAGGATTTTACAGAAACTTCAGCTAGCACCAAATGAAGTGACACAAGGATCTAACATGTTCCCACAAACACTTTTGTTTTGCTTCTGTCTTCAATGCAAGTTGCTGAATTTGGTTATTAAGAACTCTCTGTGACTTGAATTATGAATGCATTATAGGTTTTCCATCTTGTTTTATATTGGTCTGTAAAGGGAGATGAGATTTCTGGAGCATCATTCCTAATAACATTTGCTATAAAGAGCAATGGCTTTGCACCAGAAGTATGGATCGAAATTATAAGTGACATTTAACAAAACACCCATGTTCCTAGGTCTCATCCCTGGTGTGGTAGATGCACTGCTCAGACTCCACCTCAAGGAAGGGCTTGCTGCCCAGCTATCAGAAGTAGGGTTGAGAGCCTCCAGCAGTCAGTTCCTTCAGGGTCTGTCTCAGCTGCAGAGAGAACTTTGACTCTAGGTCACATTGTTCCCAGGGCAGCCTTTTTCCAGTGACTGAACAAGGCAGAAGTATACTAGCCATTTCAGCTCAATGGGCACTGAAAGGCCATACTTACTCCAGAGCTCCCTGCTGTGCTGGCTAAGGTTTGCCTGACCTACATTGCAGCTGTACTTCTCCTTCTGCATAATCTCATTTCCTACCCCTTCCTTTTACAGATATCAATCTCTAATAAACATCGTGCACTCAAAACTCCATCTTAGCACCTGATTCTGGAAAACCCAACCTAACACATGGAGAATCTCATTCGGTAGGTCTGGGATGAGCAGGGCTCAAGTATGTACATTATGAAAAAACTCCTTAGGTGACTCAGATATACACTTCTCTTTTAAAATTTTTGACTTAGAATGTTTCAGAAACCCTGAAGACTGAACACATCTCAGGATTTCTATATAGTCTTAACATATAATTACCTGGGAGAACTTTTCATAGACATAGATTTTTAGATACTGAAAACACTTGAAATTATCCAAACTGTAGCACTAAGAAATAATATAAATTGTTTAAAACATGCAATTTTAGAGCTAAACATGTACCTAGAAACCCAACCTAGTTATTTTGCAAAAGAGGAAACTGAGTCCTCCTTAGGGAATAATGCTGGCACCAGCGCCAAATCCCAGAGCCCTTAGCCTTTTTGCTCTATCATAGGAAGTCTAAAAAGTTCATTTTCAAATATTAGTTTTAATGTCCTCTATTATTACTTCTCCATCAACTCTATTAACTTAATTAAAATAATTTGAGATTTATCTCCTTTCATTTTCTCTTTCCACTCAGAAGTAAAGATGTTAATAAGTGTAAAATGGTACAGTTGAGTGTCTTCTAGTGACAAGAAGGAGGAGCAAAAATAGGACTTAGCATTTATATGCAGCCATAAGCTACACAAAGTTTTGGGAGGAAAGGATTTTAGACAGAGGAAACAGCATGTACAAGGCCCTGAGGCAGGACTAAGTTTGGTATGTTTGGGGAAAAAAAAAAGAGGTTTATGTGACTTGAGTGAGGTAAAAGAGGCAGAAAAATAAAGATGATAAGAGAAAGATTAACAAGCCCTGTAATATAGTTATTTGGGTTTACCTCCCTCTCCCACAAGCAATTACTTGCAAGGTCTTTGATAATCACATAGTTTTCTAGAAAGAAATTTCCAATTTCCAGTAGTGGGAGACTTGGTTATTCTCACCTCTCCAGAGGAAAACAATGAAAAATACTGAGTGAAGAGTTTTTAAAAGCCTCTTAAAAATTAAAAATAGCTGACAACAAAAAGAAAATAAATCAGGAATTCAGATGGTTAAGTGAACAAGGAAGCCAATTTTACCCCTGGGGCATTGGATATTTCCCTAAAATACAAATATTTATTCTGATGGTCTCAAAGGAATAGTGGCATAGAGATCAAAGCCCCAGGCTCAGAGAAGATGGGAAGTCTATTCAAGACTTTCCCCACAAAAAGCTATGACCCCAAAGAGATACACCTTCAAGGAAGGGGTATGTGGTGCTTCAGCCTCAAATCATGTCACTTTTGTGGTCCAGGTAACTTAAAAACTAAAAATGAATTAAGGTGAACCTAGAGTGGTAGTAATTCCAGGGATTTGGTAAAAACAAATGCAAGTTCGTTCCAAGAAAGATACATTCATCCTATGATTTCAGTTACTCTTTCCGATAATTTTCGGGCACAATGACTACCAAATGCTCAAGGGCAACCAGGCACTCAAGGTAAAAAGTACACATGGGCAAAACCCAGCAGAATCAATAAACAATAGAAATAGACCCATAATGACTTTATATATTGGAATTATCAAATATAGACTACAAACAATGTTTACTATAAAAATTTTCATAGAATATTTGACACAGGAACAACTATATTTCCATCTTTGTAATCCCCACAACAATTACTATAGTATTTTATACATAAGAGACATTAAATGAATGGTTGTGGATTTAACTCAATAAATATCTAGCCTTTTCCATGATATCAACTATCACTTCATATTTTCATTCACTCTTATCCAACAAACATTACTCCCTATTCATGGTGGTCCATACACTGTTTTAAGTATGAAGAATACAACAGTAAAAAAATATGTACACAGAGTATTTGTTCTCAGAAATTCTCATATCTAGTATGGAAGACATATAAATAGAGAGCCAATTATAATCTGGTGAGATTAGTAATCCCTCAAGGACTACAACATGACTAGATAATTATATGTACTCACAAGGCTCCCAAGAGTCTTCCAAGTGCAGCTCTCAAAGGTCCTTCTTATTCATCCAAGGATGCAAAAGATTTGTGTAATAAGTCTTTGTTTAGGGAGAGCTCCTAAAAGTTTCCAGCAGATTCTTCTATGATCCCCTAGACACATAACCACACCAGACTCTAAATGGTTACACCAGGTGTAAGGCATGAATAAATAGCTCCTAGATCAGGAACAAGACAAGGATGCTCACTCTCACCACTCCCATTCAACATAGTACTAGAAGTCCTGGCTAGAGCAACCAGGCAAGAAAAAGAAACAAAACGGATCAGAATCAGAAAGAAGTAAAACTTTCTCTATTTACAGATGACATGATTTTATATAGAGATAATCATAAAGCTCCACCAAACTATTAGATCAACAAATTCAGTCAAGTTTCAGGATACAAAATCATCATTAAAAAGTCTGTAGTATTTCTATACACTAGCAATGAATTATCTGAAAAAGATGTAAAGAAAACAATGCCATTTATAATAGCATCAAAAGCTGAAATACTGACTTCCAGGGAATATGGTGGACTAGGAAGAACCTAAGCCACCGTGTCCCATGTATACAACTAGATAACCCCACATCAGTGTAAATAACCCAGAAAACAACTGGAAGACTGACAGAACAGACTCCCCACTGCTAAATGTAAAGAAGAGGCCACATCAAGAGGGCAGATATGCGGTCAGGAACCCGTGGAACTCACCATAGGAGGGAGGGACACTGTGAGCACAGAGAGGGAAGAGAAACAGATTTTCACACCAGGGAATTCACATGGGGAAGACACATCCCCATAACGTTTGAATTTGAAAACCAGAGGGGCCTAATTTCACAAGTTCTTACAATCAGCAGGGCTTAAAACCTGGACTTTAAAAATCAGCAATCTCATGAGAGAGCCAGGAGGGTGAGAGGCAACTAAGTCCCCACCCTTAAAGAGACAGCACAAAAAACAGACCTGCAGAGATAGAGATAGGATAGGCAGTTTGAAAACCAATTGAAGTATTTGGGAAAGGGGAGATTTGTTTACTAATCACAGAGAGTGTGCTTGATGAGGAAGGATCCTTGAGAGACTTCTCCAAGAACAAAGGAGCTAGTGGGTGTATTTTCCTCCCCTGCTCCACAGCCTACTCACACCTGCAGGAACCACTGTTGTGAAACACTCACTACCTAACTTGCTAACTGCACTCTGCCCTAACTTGCTAACTGCACTCTGCCCATCCATTTTCCTGTCACCATGTCCCCTCCAGCCAGGCCACAGCTCCAGGTCCCCTCCCACAGCAAACCTGTGCAAACCTTGCTACCACCTGGCATCCCACCCCTGTGCACTTCTATTGATAAGCTGTCCTCCCACCCAAACTGTCTTGGTCCCAGGTGCTATAGGTCTCCTCCCACCAGAAGAGACCATGCTGGTACCATGTGCTGAACCCCCATGTTCTCCTGCAGTTTGGTGCTACTGAACCTCTGGAAAACACCTGGTCTGACTCAACTTAAGCCCAAGGAAGTCCCAGACTGACCCACTAACACACAGGGACAAAACACTGCTCACAACAGGCAAATAGAGTTATTGCAGATGACTGGACTAAAGGCAAATGTGGCTCAGGGACAAAAGTAGGGCACCCACAACACATATAGGAAAAACACTTGAAATGCCAGATTCTGGTGAACAGGGGACATTCACGACAGGGCACTACAGGACCTCTTCTTCATAAGGCCACTGCTTTCAAGAGCAGGAGATGTAGCTGACTTTCCTAAAACACAGAAGTAGACACAGAGGATTAGCACAAAATGAGAAGACAGAGGAATATGCCCCAAATGAAAGACTAGGACAAAATCATGGCAAGAGAGCTAAACAAAATGGAGAAATGTAATATGCCTTATATAACATTTAAAGTAATGATCATGGGAGGATCCAAGATGGCGGAACAGCATGGAAGTTTTTTTTGCATCTTGCATCCATGAAATACAGCTAGATCAACACTAAACCATCCTACACACCTAGAAAACTGATTTGAAGATTAACACAACAATCTGCACAACCTGAACCACAGAACTCATCAGGTAAGCAGTGCAGAGAGGTGAACTGGGGGTGAGAGAAGCCATGGAGGGCAGGGAGCTGTTTTTGCTTGCAGAGAGAGGATGGAGATGGGGGGGAGAGTACAGGAAAAACACTCTCCCAAAAAGCAGCTGCAGAGAAAGTGGAAAAGTGGAAATAGCCGCAGGGACTGAACTAAAAAGGGAGAAAGGAGAAAGGAAAGGGTTTAAATTCCATTGAGACTCTATAAACAGGGGGAGCACAGATTCTGAAACTCTGCAGCTCAATAAGTCATGGTGCTCCAGTGGGAAAGGTGAATTCCCCAGGAGCAGAGTGGGGTCTAGGAGTCCTCAGGCCACATGGGGAGAAGCAGTTTCATGGCTAGAAGGACATTTGGTAGAGGCTGTATGGCCACCCAGTCCCAGGAGACCCCAGAGAACAACTACATTCACTGATGCTAAAACAAGGTCATTAAGGGTGAAGCCTGGGGCCAGATGTGTGTCGCGATTTTCCATAATCCCTGAAACACTGCTGCTACACAATCACATGAACTTTTTCTGGGGCAGGCTGGTACCCAGCTGCAGTCTCTAAGAATCGGCAGCAGCAAAGTCCTGTGAACGTTCCTGGGTGCAGCTGGCCATTGCTCGGTGAGACTCTCCCCCATAGGATATGATTGGGTCAAAGCCGAAGTCCCTCAGAAGTGAGGGGCTGGAAAACACAGCCACATTTGAGATAAAACTCAGAAGGGAGGTGCTGTTTGGCAACCTGACAGCTTGGTCACAGACAGTATAAAAGCGAGGAGTAGACGGAAGCCACAGACAAAGGACAGGTGTGCAACTGCTGATCAGGGAGAACAGAGTTCCAATACTAGAGACTGGGTAGTTGGTTGACTCCATTTTCAGTGCTCCCGTGCGTGCGCATACACACAAGCGCCACAACAATCCACCCCAGTAAGCTAAGAAGTACCATCAGGTGGAGAATGGAGCTGTTACACTAAGCCCTGCCCAACTGGGCCAACCTCACTCTTCAGGAACACCACAAAACTCTCTGCCTGCTTAGTTTACGGACTATAAAGTACTTCATAGTTTGACTTCTAGGGGAAAAGGATGTAATTTCAAGGGTATTTCAGTCTGTTCTCTGGTCCATCTATTCAATTTCTTTTTTTTCTTTTTCACTTCTTTTCTTTTTCTTGAATACAGAAAGAGAAAAAAATATATTTTTATTTTCAATTTTTATTACAAATATTTTTTCTTTATTTTTGCTACAGTATTTTTTACTTTTTTGTAAATTTTTCAAATTCTATTTTACTTCCATCATTTCATTTTACTCTATTTCACTGTATTCATTTTCTCAAATTTTCAAACATTTTCCTTTTTTTTCTTGTTTTTCTTCCCTCCCCCTTTTTTTCCCTCCCTTTTTTCTCTAATCTATCAAACTCCTTTCAATAACCAGACCAAACCACATCTGGGATCTAGCATCCTTTATTTGATTTGTGTGTGTGTGTGTGTGTGTGTGTGTGCTGTTTTTAATTTTTTAATTCAAAAATTTTTAATTTATTAATTCCTTTTCTTCCTTCAAAATGACAAAACAAAGGAATTCACCCCAAAAGAAAGAGCAGGAAGAAACGACAGCCAGGGATTTAACCAACACAGATACAAGTGAAATGTGTCAACAAGAATTTAGAATCATGATAATAAGGATACTACCTTGAGTCAAAAATAGATTAGAATCCCTCTCTGTGGAGATACGAGAAGTAAAACCTAGTCAGGATGAAATAAAAAATGCTATAACTGAGCTGCAATCTCGAACAGATGCCACGGCGGCAAGGATGGATGAGGCAGAGCAGTGAACCAGCGATATAGAGGACAAACTTAGGCAGAATTATGCAGCAGAAAAAAAGAGGGAGACTAAAGCAAAAGAGCACAATTTAGAATTAGAGAAATCAGTGACTCATTAAAGAAGAACAACATCAGGGGTGCCTGGGTAGCTCAGTTGGTTAGTCGTCTGACTTTGGCTCAGGTCATGATCTCAAGGTTTGTGAGTGTGGGCCCTGCGTCAGGCTCTGTGCTGACAGCTCAGAGCCTGGAACCTGTTTCAGATTCTGTGTCTTCTTCTCCCTCTGCCCCTCCCCTGCTTGTGCTCAGTCTCTCTCTGTCTCTCATAAATAAATAAATAAATGTAAAAAAAAAAAAAAAAGGAACAACATCAGAATCACAGGGGTCTCAAAAGATGAAGAGAGAGAGAAAGGAGCAGAAGGGTTATGTGAGAAAATCATAGTGGAAAACTTTCCTAACCTGGGGAAAGACATAGACATCAAAATCCAGGAGGCGCAGAGGACTCCCATAAGATTCAACAAAAACTGACGATCAACAAGGCATATCATAGTAAAATTCACAAAATACTCAGGCAAGGAAAGAATCATGAAAGCAGCAAGGGAAAAAAAGTCCTTAACCCACAAGGGAAGACAGATCACGTTTGCACCAGACCTATCCACAGACACTTGGCAGGCCAGAAAGGAGTGGCAGGATATATTCAATGTGCTGAATCAGAAAAATATGCAGCCAAGAATTTTTTATCCAGCAAGGGTGTCATTCAAAATTGAAGGAGAGATTAAAAGTTTCCCAGAAAAACACAAATTAAAGGAGTTCGTGACCCTTAAGCCAGCACTGCAAGAAATTTTAAGGGGGATTCTCTGAGGGGAGAAAAGATGGGAAAAAAGACCAAAAGGAACAAAGAGTAGAAAGGACCAAAGAACACCATCAGAAACTCCAAATATACAAGAAACATAATGGCAATAAACTCATACCTTTCAATACTCACTCTAAACGTCAAAGGACTAAATGCTCCAATCAAAAGACTTCGAGTAACAAAATGGATAAGAAAACAAGATATATCTATATGCTGTTTACAAGAGACCACCTTTACACCTAAAGACACCTTCAGATTGAAAGTAAGGTGATGGAGAACCATCTATCATGCTAATGGTTGCCAAAAGAAAGCTGGAGTGGCCATACTTATATAAGACAATCTATATTTTAAAATAAAGACTGTAACAAGAGATGAAGAAGGGCATTATATAATAATTAAGGACTCTATCCACCAAGAAGACATAACAATTATAAACATTTATGCTCCAAATGTGAGAGCACCCAATACATAAATCAATTAAACACAAACATAAAGAAACTCATTGATAATAATACCATAATATAAGAGGACATCAACACCCCCACTTACAACAATGCACACATCATCTAAACAGAAAACCAACAAGGAAACAATGGCTTTGAATGACACACTGGACCGGATGGACATAACAGATATATTCAGAACATTTCATCCTAAGGCAACAGAATATACATTCTTCTCCAGTGCACATGGAACGTTCTCCAGAATAGATCACATACTGGGACACAAATCAGCCCTCAACAGGTATAAAAAGACTGAGATCATACCGTGCATATTTTTAGAACACAATGCTATGAAACTCGAAATCAACCACAAGAAAAAATTTGGAAAGATAACAAATATTTGGAGACTAAAGAATATCCTACTAAAGAGTGAATAGGCTCATCAGAAATTAAAAAGGAAATTAAAAATTACATGGAAGCCAAAGAAAATGATAACACCACAGCCCAAAATGTCTGGGACAGAGCAAAGGTGGTCTTAAGAGAGAAGTATATAGCAATCCAGGTCTTCCTAAAGAAGAAATGTCTCAGATACACAACCTAACCTTACACCTCAAAGATCTGGAAAAAGAACATCAACTAAAACCCAAAATCAGAAGAAGACAGGAAATAATAAAGACTAGAGAAGAAATCAATGCTTTAAAAAAAAAAAAAAGGCCAACAAAAACCAGTAGAACAGATCAATGAAAACAGGAGGTGTCTCTTTGAAAGAATTAAAATCGATAAACCCCTAGCCAGTTTTATCAAAAAGAAAAAGTAAAGGACCCAAATAAATAAAATCAAGAATTAAAGAGGAGAGATCACAACCAGCACTGCAGAAATAAAAACAATAATAAGAGAATATTTTGAGTAATTATACGCCAATAAAATGGACAATCTGGAATAAATGAACAAATTCCTAGAAACATATAAACTACCAAAACTAAACAGGAAGAAATATAAAATCTGAACAGACACATAACCAGTAAAGAAATTGAATTACTAATCAAAAATATCCCAAAAAACAAGAGTCTAGGGCCAGATAGGTTTACAGGGGAATTCTACCAAACATTTAAAGAAGAGTTAACACCTATTCTCTTGAAGCTGTTCCAAGAAATGGAAGGAAAACTTCCAACCTCTTTCTATGAAGCCAGCATTACCATGATTCCTATCCAGACAAAGACCCCACTAAAAAAGAGAACCATAGACCAATTTCCTTGGTTAACATGGATGCAAAAATTCACAAAAAGGTACTAGCCCACTGGTTCCAACAATACATTTAAAAAATTATTCACCACGATCAGTGGGATTTATACCCGTGATGCAGGGCTGGTTCAACATCTGCAAAACAATCAATGTGATTCATCACATCAATAAAATAAAGGACAATAACCACATGATCCTCTCAATAGATGAAGAGAAAGCATTTGACAAAATACAGTATCCTTTCTTGATAAAAACCCTCAAGAAAGTAGGTATAGGAGAATCATACCTCAAGATCATAAAAGCCATATATGAAAGACCCACCACTAGTATCATCCTCAATGAAGAAAAATCGAGAGTTTCTAAGGTCAGGAACACGGTAGGGATGTCAACATTCACCACTGTTATTCAACACAGTACTGGAAGTCTTAGCCTCAGCAGTCAGACAACACAAAGGAATAAAAGGCATCCAAATAGGCCAGGAGGAAGTCAAACTTCATTCTTCACAGAGAACATGATTCTCTATATGAAAAACCCAAAAGATTCCACCAAAAAACTGCTAAAACTGATCAAGCAATCAGCAAAGTCACAGGATATCAAATGCATGCACAGAAATCGGTTGCATTACTATACACCAGTAATGAAACAACAGAAAGATCCCATTTACAACTGCACCAAAAACCATAAAATACCTACCAATAAACCTAACTAAAGAGGTAAAAACTCTATACACTGAAAACTATAGAAACCTTATGAAAGAAATTGAAGAAAACACACAAAAAATGGGAAAAATATCCCATACTCCTGGATAGGAAGAACAAATACTGTTAAAATGTAAATACTACAAAAAGCAATCTACATATTCAATGAAATCCCTATCAAAATAACACAAGCTTTCCTCACAGAGCTAGAACAAACAATCTAAACTTTGTATGGAACCAGAAAAGACCCTGAATAGCCAAAACAATCTTGAAAAAGAAAACCAAAGCAGGAGGCATCACAATCCCAGACTTCAAGATGTATTACAAGGCTGTAATCATCAAGACAGCATGGTACTCGCACAAAAAAGAGACACTCAGATCACTGGAACAGAATAGAGAACCCAGAAATGGACTCACAAATGTATGGCCAACTAATCTTTGACAAAGCCATAAAGACTATCCAATGGAATGAAGACAGTCTCTTCAGCAAATGATGCTGGGAAAACTGAACAGCGACCTGCAGAAAAATGAACCTGGGCCACTTTCTTACATCATACACAAGAATAAACTCAAAATGGATGAAGGACCTAAACATAAGACAGGAAGCCATCAAAATCCTAGAGGAGAAGGCAGGCAAAAACCTCTTTGACTTGGGCTGCAGCAACTTCTTACTCAACACGTCTCTGGAGGCAAGGGAAACAAAAGCAAAAATGAACTATTGGGACCTCATCAAGATAAAGAGCTTCTGCACAGTGAAGGAAACAATCAGCAAAACTAAAAGGCAACCGATGGAATGGGAGAAGGTATTTGCAAATGACATATCAGATAAAGGGTTAGTATCCAAAATCTATAAAGAACTTATCAAACTCCACACCCAAAACACAAATAACCCAGTGAAGAAATGGGCAAAAGACATGAATAGACACTTCTGCAAAGAAGACATCCAGATGGCTGACAGACACATGAAAAGATGCTCAACATCACTCATCATCAGGGAAATACAAATCAAAACCACACTGAGATACCACCTCACACCTGTCAGAATGGCTAACATTAACAACTCAGGCAACAACAGATGTTGGTGAGGATGCGGAGAAAGAGGATCTCTTGTGCACTGCTGGTGGGAATGCAAACTGGTACAGCCCCTCTGGAAAACAGTATGGAGGTTCCTCAAAAAATTAAAAATAGAACTACCCTAGGACACAGCAATGCACTACTAGGTATTTATCCAAGGGATACAGGTGTGCTGTTTTGAAGGGGCACATGCACCCAAATGTTTATAGCAGCCCTATCGACAATAGCCCAAGTATGGAAAGAGCCCAAATGTCTATCAATGGGTGAATGGATAAAGAAGATGTGGTGTGTGTGTGTGTGTGTGTGTGTGTGTGTGTGTATGTAATGGAGTATTATTTGGCAATCAAAAAGAATGAAATCTTGCCATTTGCAACTACATGGATGGAACTAGAGTGTAATATGCTAAGTGAAATTAGCCAGTCAGATAAAGACAAATATCATATGACTTCACTCATATTTGGAATTTAAGATACAAAACAGATGAACATAAGGAAAGGGAAGCAAAAATAATATAAAAACAAGGAGGGGGACAAAACATAAGAGACTATTAAATACAGGTAACAAACTGAGGGTTTCTGAAGGGGTTGTGAGTGGGGGAATGGTCTAAATGGGTAAGGTGCATTAAGGAAAACACTTGTTGGGATGAGCACTGGGTGTTATACATAGGGGATGAATCACTTGAATCTACTCCTGAAATCTTTATAGCACTATATGCTAACTAAATTGGATGCAGATTAAGAAATAAATAATTAATTAATTTAAAAAAATACTATAAAGCACCTGTAAAATAAAAAGTTTGTATGAGTGTGTGAAATCAATTGAGTTTATTACTTAGGACTTGATCTCACCAAAACATGAAAACTCAATGAGTTTAAGGAAATTAGAGTTTGACTTATTCCATAGTCTAACCTGCCTGGTACACTATAAATGCATCTTCTTTGACAGGTTTATTTTTTTAGCTGTTTTGAGTTTAATTGGGGTCCTCTGTATAAACGATGGACAGCTTTGGAAAATGTGACTGTTATTTATAGAACACCACAAGCCTACACTGTACTTTCTATAGAACTTAAATTGGACTGAATCTTTCATGCTATCATCTCTGGACTCTTTTTGGATGAAGGGAAACTGCAGTTTATTTTTCTGCCTCTGTGTTTGTAATATTAGAAAATAAAAAGATGGTGTAAAATGCATTTTGATTTAATTAAAGAAAATATAGTATGGCTAAATTACACAGAACGAAATTATTATGACACACTCCTATATTAGATGTTCACAGGGAAAACTGGAGGTGAGAGAACAGCCGGGCACCCAGCTGTGAGAGTGATTTCCTTTGGAAAGTCTGGAAGACCAAGGGGAAAAAAATGAGTTATATGAAGATGTGAGATATGTTTGTGGGGGTGGGGAATGAGAGATCTATGAAGAAGAAGGAGACAGCATTAGGCAGCAAGAATGTCAGAAAAATAAGACAGAGTCACAAGTGGGTGAAGAGAAAAAGAGAAGTGCAAAGAGGAAAACACTAAGGGAAGAAGAGCACCAAGAGGCGGAGGTAATGATGAAGCTTACCCACAGAATTCATTTGTGAGTATAAAGGGATTTTAATCATCAGTACAGGGGAACATTCTCTGCAGGGTTAGAGACAAGATAGCATGTGCTTCACACACAAAAATAGGCCTTGGATCATGCTATGTCTCTAATTAGAAGGTTCTAGTTGGATGTCTTTGTGTACATCTGGTTGGAACTGTCAGGCAGAGCTGGAATGAGTTGAGGAACAGAAAGGGACTGAAGACCTCTAGGCCTAAATCTTCAGCTCTCTTACAGCAAAGAGTTTCCTTGATCCCCAGTGGAAAACTTTTTGCAATCTTCCAATTATTGCTCATTTTCCAAGAGTATCTGGGAAATCCTATAACAAAAGCATCATAACTAATCCACCTGATATGACACTCCAGAGAAACTTCAACAAATGTCCATTTGGGAGAGAATGAAGATTAAAAACTATAGTTAAGGTCTTAATTGTTATGTTAATTTTATGAATTCTAGGTTTAAATATGAAACCACTGGACTTATAATGGTAGCTGACTTGGGGAAACACTATACTTGGCTTTCTGTGATGCAGGATGATTATCACACTTCTCTTTCATCCTTACCTCCCTCCACCCTCAAATAGGCATACTTGTTACAGTGAGGAGACTTCTGGCATTCTGAACAGCCTTTTATGGAAGCAGATGAACTTACAGAACAGGCTTTGAAGGAGGAAATTTCATAAGCTTGACACACATATCCTTACTAAAGATTGGACCTGAAGTTAATCACAATTATTTGTTCACATTCTTGTTCCTTTTCTCCATCCCTTGATTCTTTACCCAGACTACAGAATCAGAATCTCCAGTTGTGCACCCCAAATATTTCAGTTTTGTAAACATTCCCATAATACTGATGTGGTCAGTCTGGCACTGGTGTTGTGAACATCCTTAGAGGTTTCCAGTGTTCACAGAGGTTATAAAACAGGACCTTCTTTCTGTGTATGTGTCTGACTAATCATAGGTGATTTTGAGAGCAGGGAGAAGAACACTCGTGCCTCCCAAATATCTTCACTAACTTTGGGTTGATTTTTATAATACATTTGTAGGTGGATAAGACCTTCCAATTCACATCAAGTAAAAAGCTTTTTTTTTCTTTTATTATGTCCAAGATGTGAGTGGTTCATAGAAGAAAATTTAGTAAGAACAGGTAAGAAGGGAGAGAGTAAGAAGGTACCTAATGTCCATGATAGGGAAAGGAGGCATCATCTCCCAGAAGGAATGGGCACATTTTAGTACATTCTTCACATTCCCAGTAAGGGTTGAGTTTAATAAAAAACTAACAGTTTACCTATTTTTAAATAGAAGAGGAATGCTAGAATAAGCCTAAGAGACACATACTTGGAAAGTTAATGAAATGGACACTGCAGTTACATGAGGTAAGTCCAACTATTTTACAAAGCCTTAACAGAAAGCCAAGAAAGCAAAATTCTTAAGATGTTCCTCTCAAAAATGACTATCTTGGACATGGCACACAATGCCCAACACACAACCACAGGATGAATAAAAGATGAATTTGTTGTAAAAAGCTTAGGAGATGGATAGATGATATTCACATAATGATGTAAATTTGTACATAATGATGGAGAGTAGTTCATTTTTCTGAAAGCTGATAATGCTAACACTTATGAAAGAAGTAGTTGCATGTTAATTTTGAGTTCTTCAAATCTGGACAGTTTTTTTTCCAAAGGAAAAAATACATTTTCTACTCTTAGAAAGATCATAGAATTAGATAGCAATCATATTCTTTTTTTTCCCTAGGATCTGTGTGCTTTTCATCATTGCCAAACCCTAAAATTGAAAATCCTATAAAAACGAATTTTAATATTTTACTGCAAATTGCTATTCCATAGATGAATTCCAATTAGCCTTCTTTCTGTACTATATATTTAGGAAATGGAGCTGCGGGTGGGGGAAAAGGGGACATAATTCTGGACAGTGGCCAGGAAAAAAAGTGCAAAAACTTATATTGAGCACAGATTTACATAGTTTTACCATCTGTCTTTGATGATTTAGATCTAGCCTTGATTTAAGAAAGGGGACTATGACAGATAACTCTTAAAAGTTGCTTTGAGAGTTTTGTTTCTCTTTTAATCGATTTAAATTGAAAATTGAACTTTGAAAATATAGAATAAGTAAGATTTGGGGGAAGACTGGATAGCTTCAAATATGCAAAAGGTTGGCAAGTGGAAGAGGAAATAGCCTTGCCCTAGCTCTAGAGGACTGACCTACAATGAGAAGTTTTAAGTTACATGCAAGAGTAGCTCAACTCAATAAATGTAAGAACTAGCTCACACCTAGCACTATCCTCATTTCATATAGATTGTTGTGCTGATATTCAGCACTATTTTCCTAGAATTTTATAAGCAGAGTCTGATGGTTATCAATGATATGGTAGAAAATGACAGTGAGTGGGAGACTGAGCTAGATAACTTTACAGATTACTTCTGAACTAAGGCTGAAAGGGAAGGCAAGGGTCTTAATCTGGGTTGCACCTGAAGTAGACTCGCAGTCAAGGAGTTAAATGCAAGTGGTTTGTGATAGGAGTCTTATTAGGAACTTCTGGAATGCAGTTCAGAATTGTCCTACCCAAGGGGTAAAGAAACAAGGGCATCTGTCTTTCACTGTCGTCTCTTCTGGCTGGGGACTGTTCTCTGGGACATTAAGTCCCCAGCTTTCCTGGTCTGCCCTGTGCAGATAGAGAATCATGGGTCCTTGCAGTAGAATGTTATTGATGTGCATGGAGTAGTTGACAGGTGCTGAAGAGATATGACTGGGATGTGACAACATCTGCTGTAATCTTAGAGGAGTGTCTGTGGACTTAGGTTGATATGAATTTGGTGCTTACTTCTTTAAAAATTTTTTTAAAATGTTTATTAGTTTTGAGAGAGAGAGAGAGAGAGAGAGAGAGAGAGAGAGAGAGAGAGAGAGAGAGGGCAAGCAGGGGGTGGGGGCAGAGAGAGAGGGAGACAGAGTCAAAAGCAGGCTCCAGGCTCTGATTTGTCAGCCCAGAGCCTGTGGGGCTCAAACTCACAGACGGCAAGATCATAACCGGAGCTGAAGTTGGACACTTAACCAACTGAGCCACCCAGGTGCCCCTGGTGCTTATTTCTTATTAGACAATTTATGTAGCCTCTCTGAGTCTGTGACTTGTCTACAAGTCATACAAAACATAGGTACCTCACAGGGCGATTGTCAAAATCAAATAACACACTTAAAGCACCTAACACATAGAAATTTAAAAGGTAACTTTTGTTATTATAAGAATAAATCTTGCCTTTCAGATCCAAAATGAGCCCAATCTTGGGGTGCCTAGCTGGTTCAGTCAGTGGAGAGTATGACTCTTGATCTCAGCGTTGTGAGTTTGAGCTCCACGTTGGATGTAGAGATTACTTAAAAATAAAATCTTTAAAAAATATAAAATAAGGGGCACCTGGGTGGCTCAGTCGGTTAAGCATCCGACCCTTGATTTCAGCTCAGGTCATGATCTCACCGTTCATGAGTTCAAGCTCCACATTGGGCTCTGCACTGACAGCGTGGAGCCTGCTTGGGATTCTCTCTCTCTCCCTCTCTCTCTGCCCCTCCCCTGCTTGCACTCTCTCTCTCTTTATTTATTTTGTATAATAACCCTTTATCAGATATGTCATTTACAAGTATCTTCTCCCATTCAGTAGGTTGTCTTTTAGTTTTATTGATAGTTTCCTTTGCTGTGCATAAGCTTCTTATTTTGGTGTAGTCCCAATAGTTTATTTTTGCTTTTGTTTCCCTTGCCTCAGGAGTCATATCTAGAAAAATGTTACTACAGCCTATGTAGACAGAGGATTTACTGCCTGTTCTCTTTTATAGGATTTATATGGTTTCAGGCCTGACATTTAGGTCCTTAATCCATTTTGACTTTATTTTTGTGTATGGTGTAAGAAAGTGGTCCAGTTTCATTCTTTTGTATATAGCTGTTCAGTTTTCCCAACACAATTTGCTGAGGAGACTTTGTCTTTTTCCCATTGCATATTCTTTCCTACTTTGTGAAAGATTAATTGAGCTTATAATGGTGTTTTTTTAATAAAAATTTTTAATGTTTATTTTTGAGAGAGAGAGAGAGAGAGAGACAGGAGCATGAGTGGGGGAGGGGAAGAGAGGAAGCACAGAATCCAAAGCAGGCTCCAAGCCATCAGTACAGAGCCTGACATGGGGCTCAAACTCATAGACTGCAAGATCGTGACCTGAGCCAAAGTCAGATGCTTAACCGACTGAGCCACTCAGGTGCCCCTATAATGGTGGATTTATTTTTGGGTTCTCAATTCTGTTCCATTGATCTATGTGTCTCTTTTTGTGCCAGTAACATACTGTTTTGATTACTCCAGCTTTGTGGTATAACTTGAAATCTAGATTGTGATACCTCCAGCTTTGTTTTCCTTTTTCAAGATTGCTTTGGCTATTCAGGGTCTTTTGTGGTTCCATACAAATTTTAGGATTATTTGTTCTAGTTCTGTGAAAAATGCTGTTGGTATTTTGACAGGGATTGCATTCAATCTGTAGATTGATTTGGGTAGTGTAGACATTTTAACATCATTTGTTCTTATAATCATGAGCATGGACTATCATCCCATTTGTTTATGTAGTCTTCAGTTTCTTTCATCAGTGTTTTAATATTTTCAGAGTACAGGTCTTTTGCCTCCTTGGTTATTTATTGGAATAACCTTTGAAAATACTTGGTTTATTCCTAGGAATTTTATTTTTTGTGCAATTATAAATGGAATTATTTCTTAATTTCTATTTCTGCTTGATTATTAGTGTGTAGAAATGCATCAGATTTCTGTACATTGATTTTGTATCCCACAATCTTTCTGAATTCATTTATCAGTTCAAGTAATCTTTTGACTGAGTCTTAGGGTTTTCTATATATAGTATCATGTCATCTGCAAATAATTAAGGTTGTACTTCTTCCTTACCAATTTGTATGCCTTTTATTCCTTTCTCTTGTCTGTTTGCTGTGGCTAAGACTTCCAGTGTTATGTTGAATAAAAGTGGTGGGAATGGACATCCTTGTGTTGTTCCTGTTTTCCCCATTAAGGATGATATAAGCTATGGGTTTTTTAATATGAGGTCTTTATTATGGTTAGGTATGTTCCCTCTAAACCTCTGTTGAGGGTTTTTTTTTTTTTCAATGTTTTTTTATTTATTTTGGGGACAGAGAGAGACAGAGCATGAACGGGGGAGGGGCAGAGAGAGAGGGAGACACAGAATCGGAAACAGGCTCCAGGCTCCGAGCCATCAGCCCAGAGCCTGACGCGGGGCTCGAACTCACGGACCGCGAGATCGTGACCTGGCTGAAGTCGGACGCTTAACCGACTGCGCCACCCAGGCGCCCCCTCTGTTGAGGGTTTTAATCATGAATGGATGTTGTACTATGTAAAATGGTTTTTCTGCATCTATTAAAATGATCCTATAGTTTTTATCCTTTCTCTTGTTGATGTGATATATCATGTTGATTGATGTGTTTTCTTTTTCACTTTTTGTTTGGATGATCTATCCATTGATTTAAGTGGGTTGTTAAGGTCACCTATTGTTGTTTTATCACTATCAATTACTTCCTTTATATATTTGGGTGCTCCCAGGTTGAGTACAAAAATGTGTTGGCATATAATTTTTCATAATATTCTTTTACTATCCTTTGTATTTCTGTGGTGTCAGTTATTATTTCTCCTCTTTCATTTCTTATTTTATTTATTTGAGCCCTCTCTCTCTCTCTCTCTCTTTTTTTTTTTTTTTTTTTTTTTTTGATGAGTCTGGCTGAAGTTTTATCAATTTTTTTTAATCTTTTCAATGAAGTATCCCCTGGTTTCACTGATATGTTCTATTGGTTTTTTGGTTTCGATTCCATTTTGTTTTTGTTTTTGTTTTTGTTTTGTTTTGTTTTTTTGCTGCTGTGATCACTATTTCTTCCTTCTACTGCTTTGGGGTTTTGTTTGTTCTTTTTCTAGCTCCTTTAGGTGTGAAGTTAGGCTGTTGAGTTTTTTCTCACTTCTTGCCATAAGGCTTGATTGCTATAAAGTTCCCTCTTAAGACAGCTTTTGCTGCATCCCAAAGATTTTAGACATTGTGTTTTCATTTTCATTTGTCTATACGTGTATTTTGGTTTCCCCTTTTATCTCTTGGTTGACTCATTCATTGTTTAGTACCATGTTATATAACCTCCATATATTTGTGTTCTGTCCAGATTTTTTTGTGTATGTGGTTGCTTTCTAGTTCCATAGCATTGTGAATTGAAAGGATGCATGATATGACTTTACTCCTTTTGAATCTGTTGAGACTTGTTCAGTGGCCTAACAAGTGATCTATTCTGGAGAATGTTCTATGTACACTTGAAAAGAATGTATATTCTGCTCTTTTAGGGTGGAATTTTCTGAATATAAGTTTTAGTGCCATCTGGTCCAATGCATCATTCAAAGCCACTGTTTCCTTGTTGATTTCATGTTTGGATGACCTATCCATTGATTTAAGTGGGGTGTTAAAGTTACCTACTATTATTGTATCACTATCATTTACTTCGTTTGTTAATATCTGCTTTAATATCTGTTACTTATTTATTAACATTTGCTTTATGTATTTGGGCGCTCCCATGTTGAGTGTATAAATAGTTACATCTTGTTTGATTGTTGCCTTTATGATTATATATGTCATTATTTGTCTCTTATTTCATTCTTTGTTTAAAATTTATTTTGTTGGATATATGTATTGCTATGCCAGCTTTCTTTTCACTTCGATTTGCATGATCAATGCTTCTCCATCCCTTCAGTTTCAATCTGAATGTACCTTTACATCTGAAATGAGTCTCCTGTAAGCAGCATATACATAAGACCTGCTTTTTTATTCATTATGTCATCGTAGGTCTTCTGATTAGAGCATTTACTCCATTTACATACAAAGTAATTATTGATAGATTTGAACTTATTGCCATTTTGTTAATTGTTGCCTGATTGTTTTTGTAGTTCTTCTGTTCCTTTCTTCTCTTATTTTCTTCTCTCATGGTTGGTTGGCTTCTTTGTGATACATTTGGTTTCCTTTCTCTTTACTGTTTGCATATCTATCACTGGTTTTTGATTTGTGGCTATGGTTCGGTTTGTATATAATATCTTCTTTTTTTAATTACTTAATTTATTTATTTTTAATTTACATCCAAGTTACCATAGAGTGCAACAATGATTATAGGAGTAGATTCCTTTTTTAAAAAATTTATTTACTGTTTAATTTACATCCAAGTTAGTTAGCATATGGTGCAACAATGATTTCAGGAGTAGATTCCTTAATGCCCCTTACCCATTTAGACCATCTCCCCTTCCACAACCCATCCAGCAACCCTCTGTTGGTTCTCTATATTTAAGAGTCTTTTATGTTTTGTCCCCCTCCCTGTTTTTATATTATTTTTGCTTCCCTTCCCTTATGTTCATCTGTTTTGTAACTTAAATTCCTCATATGAGTCAAGTCATATGATATTTGTCTTTCTCTGAGTGGCGAATTTCACTTAGCGTAATACCCTCCAGTTCTTTCCACGTAGTTGCAAATGGCAATATTTCATTCTTTTTGATTGCCGAGTAATACTGCATTGTGTGTGTGTGTGTGTGTGTGTGTGTGTGTGTGTGTGTGTGTGTATACACCACATCTTCTTTATCCATTCACCCATTGATAGACATTTGGGCTCTTTCCATACTTGGGCTATTGTCGATAGGGCTGCTATAAACATTTGGGTGCATGTGCCCCTTCAAAACAGCACACCTGTATCCCTTGGATAAATACCTAGTAGTGCATTGCTGTGTCCTAGGGTAGTTCTATTTTTAATTTTTTGAGGAACCTCCATACTGTTTTCCAGAGGGGCTGTACCAGTTTGCATTCCCACCAGCAGTGCACAAGAGATCCTCTTTCTCCGCATCCTCACCAACATCTGTTGTTGCCTGAGTTGTTAATGTTAGCCATTCTGACAGGTGTGAGGTGGTATCTCAGTGTGGTTTTGATTTGTATTTCCCTGATGATGAGTGATGTTGAGCATCTTTTCATGTGTCTGTCAGCCATCTGGATGTCTTCTTTGCAGAAGTGTCTATTCATGTCTTTTGCCCATTTCTTCACTGGGTTATTTGTGTTTTGGGTGTGGAGTTTGATAAGTTCTTTATAGATTTTGGATACTAACCCTTTATCTGATATGTCATTTGCAAATACCTTCTCCCATTCCATCGGTTGCCTTTTAGTTTTGCTGATTGTTTCCTTCACTGTGCAGAAGCTCTTTATCTTGATGAGGTCCCAATAGTTCATTTTTGCTTTTGTTTCCCTTGCCTCCAGAGACGTGTTGAGTAAGAAGTTGCTGCAGCCCAAGTCAAAGAGGTTTTTGCCTGCCTTCTCCTCTAGGATTTTGATGGCTTCCTGTCTTATGTTTAGGTCCTTCATCCATTTTGAGTTTATTCTTGTGTATGATGTAAGAAAGTGGCCCAGGTTCATTTTTCTGCAGGTCGCTGTTCAGTTTTCCCAGCATCATTTGCTGAAGAGACTGTCTTCATTCCATTGGATAGTCTTTATGGCTTTGTCAAAGATTAGTTGGCCATACATTTGTGAGTCCATTTCTGGGTTCTCTATTCTGTTCCAGTGATCTGAGTGTCTCTTTTTTGTGTGAGTACCATGCTGTCTTGATGATTACAGCCTTGTAATACATCTTGAAGTCTGGGATTGTGATGCCTCCTGCTTTGGTTTTCTTTTTCAAGATTGTTTTGGCTATTCAGGGTCTTTTCTGGTTCCATACAAAGTTTAGATTGCTTGTTCTAGCTCTGTGCTTGGTAGTAATTTTTTGATGAGATCACCCATTTAGAACAATCATTATAAATAAAATCTCATCTCCCAAACCCTGAAAGTAAAAATCCAACCTATTAACTCTTATTTGATAATTAATACATGAACCTCAACTCCCTATGTTAATCTTTGTTTCTATGTTTCAAAATATTATAGTAGGACCCAGGTCAAAAATAATGTGCTAAGTTTCCAACCCCCAATTCCCTGGTATGTCTAGGTTAGAGTGTGGGGAAGAATGTGGGAGATGACAGCAATGAACACCTAGTGACTCTTGACTTCCATGAGCAAGTTTATATTCTGATTTACTGAAAGTAGGTGGTCACAAATAATGGAGAAGAAACGTGGTAGCAGTGACTGGCTGACCTCTCAATGAAATCCAGCAAAGGCCAACATTAGCCTTAGCAGGCTGGGGTGTTCCTATTTACAGAAATGCCCTGATTTGACATATCAATTCCCAAATTAGTAACCAGTTTTTTGATAAAACTATCCCTTTCTCTAGTTCCAGTATAAGGAGTTAAAAAATTCTTTTGCCTCTCAGCAGAGGCTGAATAAGAAAATTCTGTCTTTTAGTTAACAGGACAAGTTCACTGAGTGATGTTCTGTATAACAGAGTACTTGAATCATTCTTAAACTTCTGAGTATGATTCCTAACTAATATTAGGCATTTACACAAGAACTTGATCCTTCCTTCGAAACACAATCTCCTCCTCTTCCATTTGCTTTCCTGGGTTTATCACACAAGAATATTGGTAATAAAGAGGTGGAAGTATTAAAATTGAATAGTTTTGTTCCCTAGCATGATACCATCCCTGCTACACCCACTTGCATGCCATCTTTTAAACCAACACTGATATTTCAGGAAAGCATGCTGGACAACCTTCTAAATCTGGTGTTGAATTTGTTTTAAGAGCAGATTTTCCAAAACGACCTCAGAGAAGGGGCTGCCAGTCCTTCCTACCAATTAGTATTTGTGTTCAGAGTCTTGAAAAGAAATTTGTCCATTTTACCAATTAGTTCACACTCATTTGGACACATATCAGACAGGGAGAACAATGTCTTCTAATCCACTATAGTTGAAAGACCAAATGCAGTAAAATGCAATAAAATTCAAGTTGTGAATATTTTGGAACTTGCTGTGAAAATTATTTCTTAGTAGTCATTACAGCAGTTTTCCCCAAAATATTTAGTTGGCAAATATCACAGTCAGTGACACCTGGCCCTCTATGTTCATTTACATCATTTCATTAATTTGTTTCATCTAACTGTGTCTATCCCTTTCATTTTGGTTCTACTAGACTACTGAGCTTTTTCCTGCATTTTATCTAGCTTCCAGACAATCAGCATTAATCCTTTATCCATTCAATCACCTTATTAGGTTCTGGGATGATATCTCTCCCTTCAACTTCCTTTTGAAACACTTACTGCTTTTCTCACTGTTTAAAATTGTGAAAGATTTCTGATATGCACATTTAGCCTGAGGTAGATGAATACAGTTCAGTAAAATAAAACAACAGGGTATGACAGTTCTTTGAAAAAAATAAAGTCCTTTGAAATGAGCTCTCCTAGGAATCTATTAACTCTTCATTCATATCTCTGGAATATTCTATATAAAACATAGTGCACTGCTGATAATAATCTCTGGACTGTTTCACTCTTTAATGAACAAAAATTAAAACTAAAGCTTATTTCTTTATTTTTGAGAGAGAGTGAAAGCATGCATGCTCATGCATAAGCAGGGGAGGGGCAGAGAGAGAGGGAGAAAGAGAATCCCAAGCAGGCTCCATGATGTCAGCACAGAGCCCATATGGGGGCTCGATCTCACAAACCATGAGATCATGACCTGAGCCAAAATCAAGAATGGGATGCTTAACCAACTGAGCCACTGAGGTGCCCCAAAAAACTAAAACTAAAGAAGGAGAGAGATTATCCTACAGAGGTGATATTTGAGAGCATAGCTAACACTTTAATTTCTAGGCACTGACAGGTTGCCTGTATATGGGGCAAGTGGTTTTTAATTCATTCATTTATTCATAATGTTTGAGCCCCAATCTGAGCCATGTACTGTACTAGGCACTGAGGTACACAATTATTAAAGACAACCCTTCACTTAGGTAGTGTCTGTAGCTAGTGCAGAGAGACAAGAAAATAATTATAATACCACATGTTGTTACAAGTTCAGAACAAGCTAAGGACTACGTGCCAGTTTAGGTGTTGAGGAAAGGCCTCCTCAAGACTGAAGAAGTAGGAGTAAGGTAGGTAAGAGAGGAAGAATGATATTCCTGGCAAAGGGAACAGTATTTGCAAAGGCATAGATGGTAAAGGATAAATTGTATGTATGGGAGTAAATTTTAGGATGGCCTCCATCCTCTAGGATGCTTAGAATTGCAACTGGTATGCTTGCCTCAGGTTTCCCAAATAATTTACTTATAATATGGACCAGTGTTAAAATTATGTATAACAAACTAGTATACCAAACAGGCTTTTGACTGTTGGCATATACGGATCACATTAAGCTTTATATACTTGACTACTCTCAAGTGGTACTTGTTTGTAGATGCATTTGATAGGAATAGACAAGAAGGTTATTTATCTGATAAACCAGGTTCAAATTATCAACTCAGGGGAAAAACATATATTCTTTAGAAAAATTATTCAAATAAGACCTTTGTCTTAGACCAGCAGTTCTCAAACTCAAATGTATACCAGAATTCCCTGGAGGCCTTGTTAAAATACAGACTGACAGGCCCCAACCCCAGAGTTTTGTTTTATCAGGTCTGGGTAGGGACTGAAAATCTGCATTTCTAACAAGTTCCTAGGTGATGCAGATGCTTGAGGCCCACAACTACACTTAGAGAAACACTTGTCTACAGACTTCGTTGAAGACACTTACAGTCATAGGGCTGAAAATACCAAATCACATGAACTATGTGTTAACCATAAATCAGACTTTAAAGCTCCCAAAATAACAGATTGCACCCAAGACGTTTTCCAACTGAAGACTTTAAATCTCATTCACTCCCCAGGCCCCCACCTCCTTAGCTTTGTCCTCTGGGCTTCAGGAAGCAATGTGATTTAAATAATTTATTCCCATACTAAAAGCCTTGTTTTTAACAAGGGCTCTCTCTCCTGCACTCTGGTGCTTTCTGAAATATTCTGTTATGTAAGGAACAAATTACTCCCAAATTTAAGCAGATGTCAATGGCTATTACCCTTGTGAAAGCTGCTTGTGAAAGTGTGGAGAGTGATCTTTAATGTTTTCTCTTTCTGGTAAAGGGGAAATCAAGCAAAATAAATGTCAGTCTGAGGGTCCAGATACTTTCAGTTGAATTTAAATAATGAAATAAAATGTCAATATTTTCAGGGAACATTTGTCTTCCAAAAAAAAAAAAAAAAAAAGGTTTTCTTCACTTCCCAAAACATATATGGCATTTTGGCTAAATGAGCTTGGGTTAATATATCCACTGAGCACATTCACAGAAACCTTCAAGCAAAACCAAGGTTCAGAGTAGCCCCAGGTTTTTTAAATGACAAAATGGCTGCGGTTAAACAAAACATAGGTGGTAAAGCTTCATTTTCACCCAGAAGAGCCTGTTTCCCACTTGCCTTGTTATGAAACCCTACTGGCTGAGGGAGCCTGTGGTACAGTGACTCTGCAGTTATTTTAAGTAGCCATGTGGGAGGAATGGGGAATGGGATGGACACAAGGTTGATAAATTCCCTTACCTACCTCTGGAGGAGAGGAACGCTGGGACCAAGGCCATCTTATTTACCAGGCAAAAAGTGTCATTGATTATATTTGGCCTAGGGAAAGGTGGGGGCAGGATAAAAAGGAAAAAGAGAACACTAAATTGAAAGTATTTATTTCCATTTGTCCATATTTTTTGAAGCAAAACCACATGGTAAGCAATAGAATATTAAAAAAAAAACATTTTTAATTAACATATCACCATTCATTCATCTTTTTTCCTGTTTCAGTGCTCTTGATAAATTGAGCTGAAATATCTGTGTAGCTCTTTTCATCTGTGCACAATTGGGGCTGTCAGAGGCATGATTCAACAGCAACCTAAGCCAAGCCAAGCCAGAAGCAACAGATTTCATGTTGGGCAACATTTTCTTTTTACCTAGAAAACACTTACATATACTATCTGTGGATCTTTTGGTGAGGTGATTTCTCCTAGGAAACTTGCTCACATCAGAACTTCCCTTAGTCTAGCCACTTGCAGAGGACATCCCTCTTCCTCTCCACTACCCTCATACCAGGTCAGGAGTCTTGAGCTTTGAGCTTTTCTCCAAGCCCCTCCTAGAACATCAGATGAGAGAGGGCAAGAAGAAATGAAAACAAGTGAAATAGCCACCTTCTTAAGTGTCAGCACCCTGACACTGAAAACATGTAATTTAAATGTAGCCTCATAAATTTCAGACCCAAGCCATAATACCTAAAGAGTACCATAATACTGTAAATGCCATAAAACTTAAAGACAATGCCTTAGATAACAGAGAAGACATTTGTCAAATGCATAACATCAAAAAGAAATGAAGCATATATATGGATTAGTATGAGTGTCCATGCTATAGAGTTTGAGAAAATCTAGCCCCAAATAATGATTTCTGTTTTTTAATATACTGCAAGTTATCCATAACTAATGGCTTTGTAGAATAAATCCTATTGATATGAAACCACAATAACTGTGGCATTTCATAAATTGTAAGGTGCAGTATTTTACACATTTTCATATCTAACAAACCAGGATGCATCTTACAGCAAATAGTATATCATGATTTCACTGGCATTTAAAAAAAATTAGCGGGATCCTGGGAAGATGGTGGCATAAGAGGACGCTGGGCTCACCACGTGTCCTGCTAATCACATAGATTCCACCTACACCTGCCTAAATAACCCAGAAAACCGCCAGAAGACTAGGAGAACGGAGTCTCCGGAGCCAATTACAGACGAGAGGCCCATGGAAGAGGGTAGGAAGGGCGGCGAGGCGGTGCGCGCTCCACAGACTGGCGGGAGGGAGCTGTGGCGGAGGGGTAGCCCGCCGGCTGAGCAGAGCCCCCGAGTCTGGCTGGCAAAAGCGGAGGGGCCAGATGGAGTGTGTTCCGACAGCAAGTGGGACTTGACATCTGGAAGGTTATAAGCTAACAGCTCTGCTCTGAGAATGGGAGGGCTGGAGGACAACGGGAGGGAGAGTTGTTGAGCCCCGGATGACAGAGCTCAGCTTGGCGGGGAACAAAGGCGCTCGCCAGCGCCATCTCCCTCGCCCATCCACCAGCCAGAATCCCAAAGGGAACCAGTTCCTGCCAGGGAACTTGCTTGCACCGCGCAAACACCCAATGCTGTGCTTCTGCGGATCCATCCCTCCGCGGGTCTGACTCCCTCCCGCTGCCGCAGGGCCCCTCCTGAAGCGGATCTCTGAAGGAAAAGCGAGCTGAGCCTGCCCCTCCCGCCCCTGTGCACCTTGCCTATCCACCCCAGCTAATACGCCAGATCCCCAGCACCACAAGCCTGGCAGTGTGCAAGTAGCCCAGACGGGCCACGCCACCCCACAGTGAATCCGGCCCCTAGGAGAGGGGAAGAGAAGGCACACACCAGTCTGACTGTGACCCCAGTGGTGGGCAGGGGGCAGACAACAGGTCTGACTGCGGCCCCACCCACCAACGCAAGTTATTCAAGACAGCACAGGGGAAGTGCCCCACACTCCCGCACCACTCCAGGGACTAGCCAAAATGACCAAACAGAAGAATTCTCCTCAGAAAAACGTCCAGGAAATAACAACAGCTAACGAACTGATCAAAAAGGATTTAAACAATATAACAGAAAGTGAATTTAGAATAATAGTCATAAAATTAATCGCTGGGCTTGAAAACAGTATAAAGGACAGCAGAAAATCTCTTGTACAGAGATCAAAGGACTGAGGAACAGCCAGGAGGAGCTAAAAAATGCTATCAATGAACAGCAAAATAAAATGGAGACAACTACGGCTCAGATTGAAGAGGCAGAGGAGAGAATAGGTGAACTAGAAGATAAAATTATGGAAAAGAAGGAAGCTGAGAAAAAGAGAGATAAAAAAATCCAGGAGTATGAGTGGAAAATTAGAGAACTAAGTGATGCACTAAAGAGAAATAATATATGCATAATTGGTATTCCAGAGGAGGAAGAGAGAGGGAAAGGTGCTGAAGGTGTACTTGAAGAAATAATAGCTGAGAACTTCACAGATCTGGGGAAGGAAAAAGGCATTGAAATCCAAGAGGCACAGAGAACTCCCTTCAGACGTAACTTGAATCGATCTTCTGCACGACATATCATAGTGAAACTGGCAAAATACAAGGATAAAGAGAAAATTCTGAAAGCAGCTAAAGATAAACGTGCTCTAACATATAAAGGGAGACCTATAAGACTCGTGACTGATCTCTCTACTGAAACTTGGCAGGCCAGAAAGGAATGGCAGGAGATCTTCAATGTGTTGAACAGAAAAACCATGCAGCCAAGAATCCTTTATCCAGCAAGTCTGTCATTTAGAATAGAAGGAGAGATAAAAGTTTTCCCAAACAAGCAAAAACTGAAGGAATTCGTCACCACTAAACCAGCCCTACAAGAGATCCTAAGGGGGATCCTGTGAGACAAAGTACCAGAGACATCACTACAAGGATGAAACCTATGCACATCACAATGATTCTAAACCCATATCTTTCTATAATAACACTGAATGTAAATGGACTAAATGCGCCAACCAAAGACACAGGGTATCAGAATGGATACAAAAACAAGACCAATCTATTTCCTGTCTACAAGAGACTCATTTTAGACCTGAGGACACCTTCAGATTGAGAGTGAGGGGATGGAGAACTATTTGTCATGCCACTGGAAGTCAAAAGAAAGCTGGAGTAGCCATACTTATATCAGACAAACTAGACTTTAAATTAAAGGCTGTAACAAGAGATGAAGAAGGGCATTATATAATAATTACAGGGTCTATCCATCAGGAAGAGCTAACAATTATAAATGTCTATGCGCCGAATATGGGAGCCCCCAAATACATAAAACAATTACTCACAAACATAAGCAACCTTATTGATAAGAATGTGATAATTGCAGGGGACTTTAACACTCCACTTACAGAAATGGATAGATCATCTAGACACACGGTCAATAAAGAAACAAAGGCCCTGAATGATACATTGGATCAGATGGACTTGACAGATATATTTAGAACTCTGCATCCCAAAGCAACAGAATATACTTTCTTCTCGAGTGCACATGGAACATTCTCCAAGATAGATCACATACTGGGTCACAAAACAGCCCTTCATAAGTATACAAGAATTGAGATCATATCATGCATACTTTCAGACCACAATGCTATGAAGCTTGAAATCAACCACAGGAAAAAGTCTGGAAAACCTCCAAAAGCATGGAGGTTAAAGAATACCTTACTAAAGAATGAATGGGTCAACCAGGCAATTCGAGAAGAAATTAAAAAATATATGGAAACAAACGAAAATGAAAATACAACAATCCAAACGCTTTGGGACACAGCGAAGGCAGTCCTGAGAGGAAAATACATTGCAATCCAGGCCTATCTCAAGAAACAAGAAAAATCCCAAATACAAAATCTAACAGCACACCTAAAGGAAATAGAAGCAGAACAGCAAAGGCAGCCTAAACCCAGCAGAAGAGAAATAATAAAGATCAGAGCAGAAATAAACAATATAGAATCTAAAAAAACTGTAGAGCAGATCAACGAAACCAAGAGTTGGTTTTTTGAAAAAATAAACAAAATTGACAAACCTCTAGCCAGGCTTCTCAAAAAGAAAAGGGAGATGACCCAAAGAGATAAAATCATGAATGAAAATGGAATTATTACAACAAATCCATCAGAGATACAAGCAATTATCAGGGAATACTATGAAAAATTATATGCCAACAAACTGGACAACCTGGAAGAAATGGACAAATTCCTAAACACCCACACTCTTCCAAAACTCAATCAGGTGGAAATAGAAAGCTTGACCAGACCCATAACCAGCGAAGAAAATGAATCAGTCATCAAAAATCTCCCAACAAATAAGAGTCCAGGACCAGATGGCTTCCCAGGGGAGTTCTACCAGACGTCTAAAGCAGAGATAATACCTATCCTTCTCAAGCTATTCCAAGAAATAGAAAGGAAAGGAAAACTTCCAGACTCATTCTATGAAGCCAGTATTACTTTGATTCCTAAACCAGACAGAGACCCAGTAAAAAAAGAGAACTACAGGCCAATATCCCTGATGAATATGGATGCAAAAATTCTCAATAAGATACTAGCAAATCGAATTCAACAGCATATAAAAAGAATTATTCACCATGATCAAGTGGGATTAATTCTTGGGATGTAGGGCTGGTTCAACATTCACAAATCAATCAATGTGATACATCACATTAATAAAAGAAAAGAACCATATGATCCTGCCAATGGATGCAGAAAAGGCCTTTGACAAAATCCAGCAAGTTTCTTAATAAAAACCCTCGAGAAAGTAGGGATAGAAGGAACATACTTAAAGATCTTAAAAGCCATTTATGAAAAGCCCACAGCTAACATCATCCTCAATAGGGAAAAACTGAGAGCTTTTTCCCTGAGATCAGGAACACGACAGGGATGCCCACTCTCACCGCTGTTGTTTAACATAGTGTTGGAAGTGCTAGCATCAGCAATCAGACAACAAAAGGAAATCAAAGGCATCAAAATTGGCAAAGATGAAGTTAAGCTTTCACTTTTTGCAGATGACATGATATTATACATGGAAAATCCTATAGACTCCACCAGAAGTCTGCTAGAACCGATACATGAATTCAGCAAAGTTGCAGGATACAAAATCAATGTACAGAAATCAGTTGCATTCTTATACACCAATAAGGAAGCAACAGAAAGACAAATAAAGAAACTGATCTCACTCACAATTGCACCAAGACGCATAAAATACCTAGGAATAAATCTAACCAAAGACGTAAAAGATCTGTATGCTGAAAACTATAGAAAGCTTATGAAGGAAATTGAAGAAGATATAAAGAAATGGAAAAACATTCCATGCTCATGGATTGGAAGAATAAATATTGTCAAAATGTCAATACTACCCAAAGCTATCTACACATTCAATGCAACCCCAATCAAAATTGCACCAGCATTCTTCTCGAAGCTAGAACAAGCCATCCTAAAATTCATATGGAACCACAAAAGGCCCCGAATAGCCAAAGTAATTTTGAAGAAGACCAAAGCAGGAGGCATCACAATCCCAGACTTTAGCCTTTACTACAAAGCTGTCATCATCAAGACAGCATGGTATTGGCACAAAAACAGACACATAGACCAATGGAATAGAATAGAAACCCCAGAACTAGACCCACAAAAGTATGGCCAACTAATCTTTGACAAAGCAGGAAAGAATATCCAATGGAAAAAAGACAGTCTCTTTAACAAATGGTGCTGGGAGAACTGGACAGCAACATGCAGACGGTTGAAACTAGACCACTTTCTCACACCATTCACAAAAATAAACTCAAAATGGATAAAGGACCTGAATGTGAGACAGGAAACCATCAAAACCCCAGAGGAGAAAGCAGGAAAAGACCTCTCTGACCTCAGCCACAGCAATTTCTTACTTGACACATCCCCAAAGGCAAGGGAATTAAAAGCAAAAATGAACTACTGGGACGTTATGAAGATAAAAAGCTTCTGCACAGCAAAGGAAACAACCAACAAAATTAAAAGGCAACCAACGGAATGGGAAAAGACATTTGCAAATGACATATCGGACAAAGGGCTAGTATCCAAAATCTATAAAGAGCTCATCAAACTCCACACCCGAAAAACAAATAACCCAGTGAAGAAATGGGCAGAAAACATGAATAGACACTTCTCTAAAGAAGACATCCGGATGGCCAACAGGCACATGAAAAGATGTTCAACGTCGCTCCTTATCAGGGAAATACAAATCAAAACCACACTCAGATATCACCTCACGCCAGTCAGAGTGGCCAAAATGAACAAATCAGGAGACTATAGATGCTGGACAGGATGTGGAGAAACGGGAACCCTCTTGCACTGTTGGTGGGAATGCAAACTGGTGCAGCCGCTCTGGAAAACAGTGTGGAGGTTCCTCAGAAAATTAAAAATAGACCTACCCTATGACCCAGCAATAGCACTGCTAGGAATTTATCCAAGGGATACAGGAGTACTGATGCATAGGGGCACTTGTACCCCAATGTTTATAGCAGCACTCTCAACCATAGCCAAATTACAGAAAGAGCTGAAATGTCCATCAACTGATGAATGGATAAAGAAATTGTGGTTTATATACACAATGGAGTACTACGTGGCAATGAGAAAGAATGAAATATGGTCGTTTGTAGCAACATGGATGGAACTGGAGAGTGTGATGGTAAGTGAAATAACCCATACAGAGAAAGACAGATACCATATGGTTTCACTCTTATGTGGATCCTGAGAAACTTAACAGAAACCCATGGGGGAGGGGAAGGAAAAAACAAGAGGTTAGAGTGGAAGAGAGCCAAAGCCTAAGGTGCATCCCAAAGCACCTTTTGGGATGAGCACTGGGTGTTGTATGGAAACCAATTTGACAATAAACTTCATATATTGGAAAAAAAAATAAAATAAAAAAATAAAAAAAATATTAGCAGTCCATAAGACAACAATGCAAATTATATTCAATGGTGTCTTTGCTTTGGTGATACTTGTAATTACCTATGATAGGGAAAAACTTTAGCATGAAGCATTTCAACTAACAAATCATATTCTGAGTGACTTACTATATGTACAAGGCATTGAGTTTAGGTTATGAGAAGGCAAAATTACATAGATTGCATCCCTGGTTTCAGAGTTAACAATATAGTAAGGGAAAGCCACAAACCACTAAATAAGTGCAAAATTTAGTGCTATGAGCACAAAGGAAGGAGAAAATCATCCTAATTAAGGGATCAGAGAAGGCCCATGGAGGAGGTGATTTTTGACACGAGTCTTGAAGGAGAGAAGGCTTCTGTCATGCACATTTGATGCAGGTGAATACAGATGCAGAAGACTGAAGAAGTAGGATCTAGCCCAGAGAAGAGGAGAAAAAAAATCTGTACAGTATGGAAATTGGTCAAGAAATATCAGAGAGTTTGTGATATCAACTGACTAAGGAAACCAACTGGCAAGCCCAGTTTGGGCAGCGGTGATAGTAGAATTCAGATTGTTTGGGACATGTAAGTTTGAGGTATTTATAGGACACTGTAGAATGGAAAAGTGAATGTAAGGAATGGAATAAAGGAGTCAAAACAAATGAATTGAATAGTGTTCACCTAGAATGAGATAAAAGGAATTTCAAGAGTAATTAATCATTAGGATTACATGACTTTTGCAAACATACTTGAGAGGTTCGAAAAGGTGAGTAAATGAATAAGGGAGTGTACCCAAAGCTGCAGATTGCCCAGGCTGGTTGGATGATCAAGAGAGTAAAGAACTTTGGGGTTCTATTGAGATTTATACAGATGCACACTTGAAATCTAAGCAAGACCATTTACTTTGACATAAAATTTAGTATATTAAAATTTACATGAGCCTCTATCCCTTATTTAACACACAAAATATGTGAAATCCATACTATCATGTTGAAATCCAAAAGAATTCAATGACAGATAATGATGACTCAGAGGAAGAAGCTGTGGTTTTAAACCAAGAAATAATTAGAAGTGATTAGACTAGTGGCCAGAGGCCTAAATAATTAATTTGGTAATTCATCTTTCCTGTTTTCAGACAGACCGCATATCAGGTACTGGCCAAAACATACAAATTTGGATATAGATAAAAATAATCCCAATAAATACAGAATTCTAATTGTATCAATTATCCCTTTTCTAATTTAACAGGGAAAGGAAATTTCTCAAACATTGGTCAAGTTGATACATTCGTTCCCTTCTCCCAATTCAGATCTCTGAAATCTCAAACTTCCCAATTATTTCTCAAACTTCATTCTAGCTACAAACTACTTCATAATAAATGTTATTCGTAACAATATTTATTTTATTTATTTTTTTAAGTAAGCTCTATGCTCAATGTGGGGCTTAAACTCAAGACCCCAAGATAGAGTTGCATGTTCTACTAAATGAGCCAGGCAGGTGCCCTTATTTGTGAAATTAAAACAAAACAATGTTTCTCCAGAAAACCATGGTCTTGAGCTTTGTACTTTATGTTCTTTGAAATGTTCTCTTTTGACTTCTAGGGAAGGTGGTGGAGTAGAAGGACCCTACGCTCACCTCTTCCCATGGATACAACTAGGTAACACATCAGTGTAAATAACCCAGAAAACAATCCAAAGACTGGCAGAATAAATTCTCCACAGCTGTATGTAGAGAAAAGGCCACATCGAAGTGGGTAGGAAGGGTGGAGTTGCAGTTGGGAGCCAAACAGACCAGTAGGGTCGTCTGTCAAAAGGAGGGATGCTGCAGTTGTGAAAAGAGTTAGAGAAATGGATTATCATACTGAGGAGCCCACATGGGAAGGAAAGACGTATCCCTATAACATCTGGCTTTGAAAAACAGAGGGGTAAAATTTCATAAGTTCTTACGATCAGCAGACTTATAACCTGGAACTTGTCAAATCAGTGGACTCAGCTATGTGAGAGCCAGGAGACTGAGAGGACACTGAGTCCTCGCCCATAAAGAGACAGCACAACAAAAAGCCCACAGAGATACAGCATAGAAGCAGCAGTTTGAAAACTGCTTGGGGTATATGGCAGAGGTGGGGGGCGGGGGAATTTGTTTACTAATCTCAGAGTGTGCTGAAGAGGCAGGGATAAAATCCAGTTTTGTTTTGTTTTGTTTTGTTTTGTTTTGTTTTACATCAGCTCAATCTATATCCTGTCACGTTCTCCACTTGGGCAGGGCCTCCTCTCTGCCCACCTTGTTCTTGAGGTCCCTGGGTCCTAATTCAGTGCTTTGGATACACCAGCTAAGCTTTGTCCCTGAGGAGGCCAATAACCCAAGATTTTTCTGAAGAAAATGATTGGGTCTGTTGCCTGAGAAAGGAAGGTTACTGAGAGCCAAATGTGTGGGACCCCTATATTTGGCATTAGAAGTTTCACAGCCCATACTCTAGCAATATTTTGCCCTTTCCACCCCAACCTTTTTGTTTCTAAGACTTTCTTCTACCCTAGCCTCTGGCAGTTGCATTTATGCTCTTAGTGTCCTACTATCAGTGGAGAAGTGGTGGACCCAGGTTTTGTGGAGCCCTGAAACTTAGATATTTTAGGGACCCTCTTTAACAAAGAAGTTACAAAACCACAAATGCAAAACTAGGCACATGGCCTAAGAAAAGACCTATGTAATCAAGGTGCCCTGAAGCTTAAATTCTTTTCAGTATATCTGTTAAGCTTATATAATAGGGACTATGGTACTACAGAAAGAGTGTTATATTTGGATTATATTTCTAGCCCCTTATCTATTACTTGCCAGCCCAGAACACTGCCATGGTAAGAGAAGCTAGGGGAAATGGAAGACCCCAGCAACCTAGGCACTCAGATATCTCCACCAGAACACCATCTTGAGAAGGTTTGTTTGAGAATCTACTATGACAGTTGATGTGAAGGGACTTAATAAACTGAAGAGTGCTAATAAAAATATGAATTGCAATTTTGTTATACTCTAAGAAGTCTGGTTCCAGAGAAGTCTCTCTTTATAGCTCCCTGGCCACGAGACAATACCTCAGAGAAGATAGTGGTAGAAGTTGTGAGCATTGTCCTACCCCCTTGGCTGGACCATGATGAGAGTCAAAGTCACCACTCCTTTTTTTCTTGATTTGCACCCCGAATGATCTCTATACTAACCAAATTTTAATTAAAAGGAAGTGGAATAGTAAGATATAATTTTTCACCTATAAAATTAGCATATAGGTGGGAGTATTATAACTTTCTTGGAAGGCAATTTGAGAAGCTGTTAAGAACTGAAAAGATGAACATGGATAAAAATGTTAAGGAAATAACTGGCCAATGAATATTTTGACAGGGTTATTTACCATTCTGAATAATTGGAAACCTAACTGTACAATGTCCAATATTAGGTGAATGAACAAATAAATTATAGTATACAAAAATAATTATAGTGTATTCAGATAATGGGCTAATATGTATCCACTTAAATAATGCTTTAAAATAATCCTTTAAATGAGTAAGTTTATAATATAATGTTATAAAAATTATGCTCAGAGTAAAATCTCAAGGTTGAAAGAAAATATGGTAAAAGGTTAACACTGGTTATCTGTAGGTATTGGGTTTTGAGTAATTGTTACTTCCTTTCTTATTTTATGTATTTTCCAAACTTTCCACAATAGATACATGTCATTATTATAATCAGGAAAAATTTAATTTAAAAACATGAAAAAACTTCACTGAAAATGGAGATACCTATTGCTCATAAGAAGCTTGGTTTCAGATGGACTTCATTACCTGTATCAGTTAACAAGACTAAGACTTTGCTGGCAAGTGCCTGGGATGGGGTTTACTAGAATTTTAAAAAGGCCTCTGTCTGAGGGCAGTAGACAGGAACAGCTTAGTTTTATGACATGGTAAAAGAATGGGCAAATGGAACCTGCTTCTACCAGCCTGTCTGCCTTTGAAATTGTGTGATATTTGTATAACTGCTCATGCTTGGTTGACAGATCAAGGGGCACCCTGCAGATCCTCACATGGCAAGAACTTAGATGGTAATTTCAGGCCACAACAGATGGGAACTGAAAGAACAGAAGGTCATTCAAAATATTAGTTGCTTTATCTCTGTAGAGCAATGAAGAGAGGGAAGAGGTTACAGACCTGCCATAAGATAGTGTACTTGGTTCATTCCAGAATGCTCCTATCAGTAGGTTCAAAGGGCATAGCACACACCAAGGCAGACATTCAATTAAGGCACTCACAAAAGGCCATTGGGACCAAGCACAGAGAATAACAGTCTGGCCAAAAGTTAGAAAAAAAACATTCAATTGTGGGTTTTCATGTAAATATAACATCAGAAATGGCTCTACAAACACAAAATGTATGTTGGAAAATGCATGTTACACTGTTGTTCTACTTAGCAATTCGGGGCCTTAAATAATTCAGGATGAGATTTAAGTGAAAAACATTTAAAATATTGGTACATAATACTCAACGTGCTCAAATTTGCTACTGAAAATTTCTTTAGAGATGAATTTTCCTTTTTAGGATTAAGATGGTGCCAGATTTTATAGGCAACAAAAAAGTGTTTCAGTGGTGGAGTTAAAGTATGAAAAACGTTTTCCAGATCTTAATAAGATGATTGAGTCTATGAATAGGATACTTTTAAATGAGTAAAAAATGATGAAGTCATAAGATGTGAGTTAAATTTAGAATACATGAAGCCAACTGGGCTTTGAGGATCATGGCTCATATATTTTCCCCTGCCTTTAGCTGAATTTAATGAAGACCTTTGAAATTTTCATACCTCTATCATTCAAAAGGCCTTTCAAAAAATGCTCCATTATAGAAAGGTGACACCACCATAGTCATATAATTAGATTAAGGAGAATAAAAACTGACAAATAGAAGTAAGAGAAAAGAGAAGTAAAAATAAATAATTTAAAAGTTTGTAGATCCTTCTTTTTAATTTAGGATAAATTTTAAAAAGTTATTAAAGAAATATAGGCCAGGCTTTTTTTTTTTTTTTTTCAACGTTTTTTATTTATTTTTGGGACAGAGAGAGACAGAGCATGAACGGGGGAGGGGCAGAGAGAGAGGGAGACACAGAATCGGAAACAGGCTCCAGGCTCTGAGCCATCAGCCCAGAACCTGACGCGGGGCTCGAACTCACGGACCGCGAGATCGTGACCTGGCTGAAGTCGGACGCTTAACCGACTGCGCCACCCAGGCGCCCCTAGGCCAGGCTTTTATAAATAAAAATGCTTACTTATATATTTTTAAAATTAACATCTGATGTGTTGACATTTGCTATTTGATCTTCTAAATGGACTTTTCTTTTTTTAAATATAATTTATTGTCAAGTTAGCTGACAAACAGTGTATGCAGTGTGCTCTTGGCTTCAGGAGTAGATTCCATGATACATTGCTTACATACAACACCCAGTGCTCATCCCAACAAGTGCCCTCCTCAATGCCCATAACCCATTTCAAAATGGACTTTTCTTAAGCCTTAATGTGATATATACAGAAAATCTGGACTGTGGATATATTTTTAGGACTATACTCCACAAATTTGAATGTTGGAACTTACAAACTATACAGAACACTCCCTTGAATAAAGTGATTGTAAAACATTTTTAGACTTGGCCTTGGCTTTTTTGACCACTCAAACACTTTAAGTGACATTTGTTTTAAGTGTGACACAAATACAGAATCTGGACTATGTACCTATGCTGTGAAGTTGAGCAGGGAGAGAGAGAATTTCTAAATATATTCCTTCTTTCGAAGTGTCTGTTTAACGTAGTAAATGTTTGTTTGGGTGCCTACTATGTGCCAAACACTGAAAGATGATGATAAATAAGACAGAGTCTACCCAAGCTGTTCAAAGGTCATGTTGACCTGCCTCACCCCCAAACAAGATATATAAGAAAAATGATGGTCTCCTTTGCTAATCATTGCTTTACTTGATTCTCAACTTAATATGCTCCATGACTCAAACCCATGGCCACAGATGATTAGACCACAGATAAATACATGGCTCAGGGTGGGCCAACCAGTCAAATTCTATTCTAAGCATAGGAATTAAAACTCTAATTAGGGATGGTGGGAACTTGAACAGAAAGGACATGTAAAGTTAGAACTAGAGTCAGTATCTGGGTTATGAAGCCTCTAGAATCAAGCCCAAAATTAATGACCTGACATTGCTTCCAACCAAGACATCCTGACTTCTCAAATCATGCTACTCCCATTAACAGCTATGTCCATTTATATTTATGGGTTTTTACTCACTTTTTCTCCCATTACCTTTTTCTTTCCAAGTAAATCAAAAGTTTTCCATCTTTCAAGAACAACTTTAAGCCCTATTTCTTGGCCATTCTGGACAATTTTTTTTCTCAAAAACTCCAGTACTAGTGGTAATCATAATTACAGTAACGATGGCAATAATAGCCAGCCTTTATTGATCATATACTATGTTGAGGCACTGTTTTAAGCTCTATACACATATCATGTATGTATGTATGTATGTATGTATGTATGTATGTATTTTGAGACTGAGAGAGCATTGTGGCAGGGGCAAAGAGAGAGAGAGAGAGAGAGAGAGAGAGAGAGAGAGGATCCCAAGCAGGCTCCACACTCTCAACACAGAGCCTGATGTGGGGCTGGAACACACGAAACATGAGATCATGACCTGAGCTGAAATGAAGAGTTGGATGCTTAACTGACTGAGCCACCCATGTGCCCCTATTACTTAATTTATAATAACCTTGAAGGCACCCCTGTTACTTAATTTATAATAACCTTGCAGGCACCCCTATTACTTAATTTATAATAACCTTGTTCAACTAGTACAATTATTATCACCATATAATACACGAGGAAACTGAGGCAGAGAAAGCAATTTGCCCACTAAAAGATGATGCAGTACCTAAAGGCCACACATTAGATTTTATATATTGTCTCACCTTTACATATAATCTCTCCTTTAATCTTTACATGCAACTCTACTAAATAGGTTTTACTATCCCCCTGTTGAATATGAGAAAACTGAAGCCCATAGAAGTAAATGACATTATTCAAGGTTGCACAGAGAGTATGAAGCAATTCAAAATTAAAATCTAGATTACATACCTACAATACATTCCTTTGATTCCTAAGCACTAGACTACTTGTAAGATTCTGAGGATCAGGGATACATGTTATCCTTTTGGACACAGTGCCAACAAAAGAATGCAATAAACAGAAACTAAGATACTCTAAAAACATTTGTTCTAATAAGGGACCTAAAAAGAAATACTGGATTAAGTTAGCCAAAACAATAACTGATTTTTTTGCTTATGATGAAAATGAAAATTATACCTTCTTCTGAAACCATAAAGCTCCTAAAAGTTAATTAGCTTTGTGTTAATATTTTGATGCATCTCTGCACTTGTTAATCTAACTGCAAATTATTATTACATCAGCCATTCTGTCTGTGGCAAAATGAAGAAGGATAGCACAGCCCCCAAGGTTGCTTGTCCTTGAAATATTTTCAGCTTGATAGTTTGCTTTTTGTTTCTTGGCTTATTTCAGCCAAGATAGAAAGAAAGGAATGATTATTGTGTGGGTGTTTTTGCCTCATTTCCTTGCAGTAGAACCATATTTCATCCACCTATCAAGGGGTGATAAACCTCAGCTTAGAAAAGGAGGTAAACACAACCCATTTTCAATAGAAAGAAAACAGATCAAGTTATATCTGACATTCAAAGAGCCCAAGGGAGTCTAGTATCCACCAATTAGAACAAAATTGAGTCTAGTTCTTTCTGTAGCTATTCTAAAGAAAGGTTTTGGGGTGAAGTTTTCTGAACCTTCTGTTCTGTTGATGAATGATGGGAAGCCATTGTTGATATCAAGGGATTAGTGGAAATGGAAATGAAGTACTGAGTCTCAAGTTTGAAGGGAACTTGGCAGTCATTTGAGTTTAAGTATCTTCCACAACTGGTCATTGCCTATACTTAAAATCATTCCAGAGAATGCTTGGATTCCAGAGTTGACTCATTCCATCTTTGGGTGGCTCTTGTCATATTGGAGTGAAATGTTTCTTCCTCTCCAGTCTCTCCATAGTAATAAATTATTACTCTAAGTTTTCCATAACTACATTTTATCATTATATGTATTACTGTTTTATACTTATATAAAATAATATCATAGTTGTATCTGCTAACAAGATATTTGACAAGTACTTCCCACACATAGAAAATACTATGTTTATGGAGCCATGATGATAACAGTTCATAAACATTAGTCATTTTATTGTTATTGAGCACTTAGGGGATTTTTGAGGCATAACACTAAGCACATTATAGATACTCATGAAATCCTCACAATGATATTATGAGGCAGATGTCATAATCTCTGTAATGCAGATGAGAAAGTTGAGACTCAAAGAAATTCAGTCTTTCTCAGTCATATAGCTAAATGGTTGAGCCAGGTTTTTTTAGGTCCTAAGTAGGTACTCAAAAAAAAAAGTAGTCTGTACCACCTCCCAAATCAAGATACTAACTCTATACAAACTCTAAGCAAACTCTTCTGTTTATTGGAGTTACGTCTGTCCACAAGGCTTTACATAGTATCAGATAGATTAATAGCATGTGTATTAAATGCTTCTGTATGTATGTATGTCTAATGGCAGCCAAGTACTTAGAAAAAATAAAAACCTCACGTCACAAAAGCAGATTATTTTGCCAGTGCTGCTAGAAATCACTAACTAGGGACATGTCCTCAGTTCACACTTGTCTGCCATATTGGCAGACAAGAATATGTCAGTATTGTATGTCAACTACACATCAATTTAAAAAAGAAAAAGTCATAGCTTTTATGGCTGTGGTGACTATCCTTTGTTTCAGCTCGAGTACATCTCAAATCCTTCTTTTCTACTTTCTCTGTGCTAAGGGGCAGAGAAACATTGATTTAACATGAAGTCAGCGCAATATATCCACCCAGAGTTGCATGTAGCCTCAGCCTTACAAACAGAGAATAATATCTTAAAGTAAAAGAAAATAAGAAAAAGCTCATGTTTCATCTTATAGCACACAAATATACTTTTTTGCTAGATTTTGAAACTCTATTAAATATGTAGTGGTTCATTTTGATGTTGCTTCAGGTATTCTTCCAGCCACTATTGTAATAATCTTGTCTCTACAGGAATCATATGTTTTAGTTTCCAATTCTACAAATCTCTAACCAGTGTCTTAAGTCAATTTTTTAAAATGTGATTACTTATTGTGTTACTGTATTGGATCTCATCTATAAAGTTTGTTTAGTTGTCTACTATGAATGTTTGCTTGAATGAATGTTTGTACTTGAATGTTACGTGTAGCCTACTGAAAACCTTGCAAATTAAGGCCAATTCTTGGCAACAACATTACTCTCCAAGGATCTTGCACACACAAAAATACTGTCCTTTTGAGATTATAGGAAAATTCCACCAATAGTATCTTTAGAGCTAAGGATTGAGCACAGTATCCAAAAGTATGGTCCATCACCATTGTCTAGTCACATCTCACTTTCACGAGGAAGCCTGGATTAGAAAGTTGCTCTTGAGGGGTTTCTGGGTGGTTCAGTTGGTTAAGCATCTGACTCTTGATTTCAGCTCAGGTCATGATCTCATGGTTCACAAGATTAATCCCCACATGAGGCTCTGCACTGACAGTGCTTGCTCTCTCTTTGTCTCTCTCTCTCAAAATAAATAAATAAACATTAAAAGAAAAAAGAAAGTTGCTCCTGAACCACTTCACACCTATGATACTGGCTATAATAAAAACAATAGGAAATAACAAGGGTGGGAAAGGATGTGGAGAAATTGGAACCCTTGTACATTTCTGGCAGAAAAATAAAATGGTGCAGATGCTATGAAAAACAGTTTGGTAGTTCTTCAAAAACCTAAGCAAAAAATTACCATAGGACCCAGCAATTCCACTCCTGTGTATATACTCAATGGAACTGAAAGCAGGGACTAAAAGATATACTTATACACTAATGTTCAGTGCAGCATTATCAACAACAGCCAAGAGGTGGAAACAACCAAATATTCATCAACAGATCAATGGATAAACAAAATGTAGTGTATCCATACAATGGAATATTATTCAGCCTTAAAACATGAAGTACTAACGTATGTTACAGCATGGATGAACTTCAAAAAAATTATGTTCAGCGAAATAAACCAGAAACAAAAGGAAAATGCTGCATGATTCCACTGATATGAGGTATCTAGAATAGGCAAATTCATAGAGGCAGAAAATAGATTAAGATTAACAAGAGCTGGGGAAAGGGGAAAATAGGGAGTTACTGCTTAAAAATTTCAGAGTTTCTGTTTGGAGTAATAAAAAAAAAACTTTTGGAAATAGTGGCAAAGGTTGCACAACACTGTAAATACACTTAATACTATTTAATTATACATTTAGAAATGGTTAAAAATTCAAGTTTTATGTTATATAGACATTTATCCACAGTTTAAAAATATTGATAATGTAATATACCAAAAACCATTGAATGGGTGAATTATATGTTATGTGAATTATATCTCAATAAAGCTGTTGAAAAAATGCTACTGAATTAGCAATGGTAACTGTGATGACGATGACAAAGATGATAATTCTAATAAAAGCAATAACTACCATTTGGCAAGCATCATGCAAGAGCTTTACAGGATTTTGCCTTACAACAGTTCCTTAAGTTAAATATAATAATATCGTCTCACGTTTCACATGAGGTGCAGGGAGCTCAGGTAGCTGATACAACTTGCTGAGGGTCAAGAGCTGATAGTGGTGTTGCTGGGATTTAAATTCAAGACTGAATCAAAAATTCCTTCTCAAACTACCTTATCAGACCCATATACCTTGAAATTTTGAGTATTTGGTAAAATATATTCCTATAACTCCATTTTTGGGAGGAATAAAAAAGGAGTCCCACTCTTTCATTCTAATAAAAGGAAGGCTAATGCCTTCATGTGGGCATTTCAAACTCCAGAATGTTGCTGATCTTAAGTCACATACATTTCTGAGACAAAATTTGAGTTGGGATGAAAGATATGGGGATGACTATAGGTATGGTAGCCTAATAGGGACTAATTAGGGTGGAAGAATGCTGTTGAAGTTAGGAACTTGGGTTCTGCTGACAAATAGACTTGGATTTCAATCATGTGTCTGCCACCTTCTAGCTGTGTAGTTTTGTACAAGTCACTAAACCCCTCTGAGACTCAGTTATCTCATCTATAAGATGAAATTAATAACTCTACTTCTTAAGTCTGATGTGAGGATTAAGGACAGTAATTTCTATAAACCATTTGGAACAGCACCTGGCAGAGAATCAACACTCCACACAGGGCACCTCTTAACATTACAGTAGAGGATGGGATGGGAACTTTAGTAAAATGAAGAGGCAGAAAGTGTATTAGTGAAGTAAGACACAGAAATTAGAAGATGGGATAAAGTCAATATAAAAAGAAAAGAAAAGGAGTGTTTTTCTTGTAAGTGTTTTGATCTAAAGAATGGAAAGAAGTTAAAGTCATTCTCCAGAGATACACAGGACTAGAAGAATCTGAAGTTGCCTTCTGAGGATACAAATGAAAACATGGTGGGAGGGCATGGAGTTGGAAAACTGAAAGGACATGGGGGAGGAGAAAAGGGGCAGAAGCCATAGCTGTAAGGGTAACGTTGTGTGGACACTTAGGACTTTATAGTAACAGTACAAAATTGTCTTACCCCAGCTTCTACACAATGTATATAGTGTATATTGAAAGTAATTTTATAACTTTATCTCCCCCCCAATTTTTAATTTTTAGCAATGAGCTGTAAGTACATGTCATCCCAAACATTAGAGACATAACTAAGAGATATCTGAAGGGTTACCGATATTATTATCATTAATAGTAGAGAGCACCCAGTTTCCAAAGATGATATAGGCCCTCCTCAAGTGGTTCCCATGTCTCCTAGTTATCTAGGGATGAAATGAAGGGGTTTAGGAAGGACACTGGCAAACCCTGTCCTGTCTCACTTTTTGAAATTACAAATATAACATTTACATATGGGAATAAAAATTTAAACCATACAGAGGGAAATAAAAAGAAATTTTACACTTTTTCTCCTTCCCACCTCTGTGCCACTCCCAATCATAATTTCCAATTATATTATGGATTTTGCTATATTTTTATGTTAATCTTAATGATGTTGTTTATTTCCCTTACTATAAATCAGTGGTTCTCAAATTGTTGTGTACATAAAAACTACCTGAAAATCTTTCTGCCTGCTTAAAAAGATTACTGGGCCTCACACTCAAAAGTTCTGGAATATAGCCAAGGAATCTGAATTTATCAAAACTACCCACAGTGTATTTGATTCAGGTAGTTTATGGGATAAACTTTGAAAGAAAGTAAAAATATAAGAAGGGAAAAGATTGAGAAGATTGAACCATGCTAAATTCCTGGAAATAAGAAAGGTATGAGGGGATGAACTTACGGAAAAAAATATATATTTCCAAGAACTTACGTTGTCTTTCTCCTTTATGTTACAGAAGATTTATTATTTTATTCCAGTCTTTTTATTTATTTTATAATTTGGGCAATAATATTATGAAACTCTATGTCTCTCTTCTTTGTATTCTGATTACTCTTTTATTTTAGCAGGTGAATTTTATTTTGTATATAGAACTTCTTCTCAAATGTCTCTGAGATAACTCATTAGAATTTTTTTAAAATTCTCTGAGCTGATTCTACTATAGATGTATTTGCTCTGTTTATTCATTTTTGTGCTGTTGGCTTTTTCCAAATGTAGGATAATCTTTGGTGTTCTTTAATTGTCCTCCAAAGCCACTTCTTTCTTTTTTTTTAAATCATTTTAGCTAACATATAGTGTAGTAGTGGCTTTAGGAGTAGAATTCAGTGATTCATCACTTACATATAACACCCAGTGCTCATCCCAACAAGTGATCTCCTGAATACCCATCACACACTTAGCCCATCCCCCCACCCAACTCCCCTCCATCAACTCTCATTTTGTTTTCTATGTTTAAAATTCTCTTATGGTTTGCCTCCCTCTCTGTTTTTTTTTTTAATTTTTTAACATTTATTTATTATTGAAAGAGACATGCAGAGCATGAGCAGGGGAATGGTAGAGAGAGGGGGAGACACAGAATATGAAGCAGGCTCCAGGCTCTGAGCTGTCGGCACAGAGCCCAATGCGGGGCTTGAACTCACAAACTGCGAGATCATGACCTGAGCCGAAGTCGGTCACTTAAGCGATTGAGCCACCCAAGTGCCCCTTCCTCCCTCTCTGTTTTTATCTTATTTTATTTTTCCTTCTCTTCTCCTATGTTCATCTGTTTTGTTTCTTAAATTCCACTTATGAGTGAAATATGTTATTTGTCTTTCTCTCATTGACTTATTTTACTTAGCGTAATATACTCTAGTTCCACCCACATTGTTGCAAATGACAGGATTTCATTCTTTTTTATCAATGAGTAATATTCCATTATATATATAATATATATTATATATATATGTTATATATATAATATATATTATACACACACACACACCACATCTTCTTTATCCATTCATTAGTCGATGGACATTTATACACTTTCCATAATTCAAATCCACTTATTTGAATAAGAGAGCTAACTAACAACCTTCAGTTGTGATTAGGACACCATTAAATGGCAGCCCTCACTTCAGGGTACAGAAGCAAGGTAGCAGACAGGCAGGCTGCCTGCCAACACTTTATCAAATAAATTTAGGGGTTGACTTTCAGGTAAACTGATTAGATTGTCATTGTATTTAATTCTTAAAGAATTAATTTTCTTTTTGTTCATTTGTACTTGAATTGTTGTTGTTATTCTTCACAGAAATCTTTTAAGCTATTTGTCAATTTTGTGAGAGTCACCTTGATTATGATAGGTTAATATAGAAATTATAATTGGGGGCACCTGGGTGGTTCAGTTGGTTGAGCATCCGACTCTTGATTTTAGTTCAGGTCATGATCCCAAGGTTGTGGGATCAAGCCCCACTCAGCGTGGAGGCTGCTTGGGATTCTCTCTCTCCCTCTGCCCCTCTGCCCTGCTCATGTGCTCTCTCTCTTTCTCTCTTTCTCTCTAAAAAAAAAATAAAAACAAAAATAAGGAAATTATAATTAGAGCACACTTAAAGTACAAGCTATCACAGTATGCTGAATATGAACAGATGAGTGAAGTTCTTTCTTAGTTTGGGGTCCCTCAGAAGCAGAGCCCAAGTAAAGGATTTGAATGCAAATAGTTTATTTGAGAAATGATTATAGAACACTCACTAAGAGAGAGAGGAGATAGCAAAGGGAAGAAAACCAATAAAGCATACATTATCGAGCAACTTACCACTGTGGGTGGCTGGGACATAATCCTGCTAAGTTCTTGGGGACCATGTAGGTTATCTTTTAGGGTTATATACTATACAATTTAGAGTGTCTACTCACTGATACTCTGGTTTTCCATTTCCCCTTCATTTTTGATGCTGAAGGATTTCCTTCACTTACTTGCAATCTCAGCTATGACTTGAAAGATGTTTATAATAGTTTATCCAGATTTTCTGCTATGTTGTGGGAGAGTTTTCAGTTTATTTAATTTACCATATTGTTTAGTTGTCCCCAAATAGAAATGTTAGGAAAGATAAAAAGTCAGAAAATATGTATTAAAAGATGTAAATATCTTAGAAGAATGCCTAGCATACTGTGAGAGCTCATTAAATGTTAGCAATTGCTAATACTGGAGATAGTAGTAATATAAGTCATAGAAGTAGTGGAAGAAAAAGAGAGAGGGGAAAACTGATGGGGCTATTCTCGATGCTCCTGAGAGGAAGAACAACAAGGTTTGTCCCAATAGTGTTCTATTTCATATTATCCTCACTAAAGTCCCATTCTCTGCACGTCTCAGTTTGCAACATTGAACTTGAAGAACACATATGAATTATGTGAGAAAACATTTTATCTTATTAGAAAATGGTATGAGAACATCTTTGTAGGAAAAAAAGTTATATTCAAAGAGGCTTTGATAAGCTCACTGTGAGGTAGAAATAATTCTTAGATTGCTCAAGTTTCATCAGAAATGAGAGAGGGTCACTGCATAATAAGTAAGAATAACTTTGGAAATTTTCTGTGGGAAAGATCAAGGAGATAAGGCCCCTGACTGTCAGAACGTCTAAAGAAAGATTTTTGAAAGAATGAAAGCATTAAATGGAGACTTGCTTAAATATCCACTGTGTGTTGTGAATTAAAAACCCTCTCCTAACAGTCCCCTTTGAAATCCTTAATACAACTTTCATTATTCACTAATAATTTTATGTGAATGGAGCTTCAGTTCAGAGGAGCTCAAAAAGAACTACCAAGGGATGGTTATATATCTGAGTTACAATAGCACACCCCTCCTCCTTAGGAGCGGAAACAATAAGATATTCTATGAGCTGCCCCTCCTGACTAAAAGATAAAGCAGAGGGGAAAGGGCATTCTGGGGATAAAGAACAGCATGAGCATCTTCTTGGAACTGGAAGCAGATCAGTGAAGGTACCTCCCAGGCTACAGGGTGGTGGTTCAGCAAAGAGGTATGACCAAAAGTGATGGCAGGGAACAGACTACAAAGAGCCTTTAGTGCTGTGCCAAGGGTGTAGAATTTTTAATATAGATGATGGTGATCACTGAATAGTTTTCAAGACCAAAATCTATTCCCATTTAATATTGTGGAAAGATACTTATTGACAGTTTGGGATAATGCTTTGGAGGGAAGTAAGACCAAAGGCAGGCTAGGAAGCTAATGTGGGACTACTGCAGAGCCTCAGCCTAAGGAGAGTGAGAACCTGGATAAAAGAAAGGGCAGCTGAGCTGAAGGTGAAGGGGAGAATTTGAGAGCTACCTATAAAACAGAAATGACTAACGTTGGAACAGCAATGTATTCATTAGGTAGGCTAAGCTGCAGTAAAAAATGGACCTGAATACATATAATAGTTCAAACAACATAAAAGTTAATTTCTTGCTCACATTACTGTCCAAGGAAGATGTTCCTTGACAACTGGAGGCTCTCCTTCATTTGGTGATTCAGGAATCTGGGTTCCTTCCATCTTATGGTTCCACTATCCAGTAGAACTTCATGACAGAAGGGAAGAAAGAGTATGAAGGGGGAACATGTTCATTTTAAAAGCTTTGGTCAGAAGATGGCTCATAATACTTCCACACACATTCTATTCACTAGTACTTAGTACCATGGCCACATATTACTGTAATGGAGGCTGGGAAATGTAGTATAGCTCCACACCAAAGAAGAAAAAGAAATGGATTTTGGAAAACATCTAGATGTCTCAGCACAATTAGTAAGTAAAATAAAGGATCTTGAAATAATTCCTAATATTCAGATTAGCTAACTGGATGAATGGTGGTAACATTAAAGATTATAGGTTTGCTTGGAAGGTGGGGCAATGAGTTCAGTTTGGAACATGTTGAGTCAGAGATGTCTATGAAATATCTGTGTGGAGATATCCATTGTATCTGTCTATGCATATCCTTAAGGATTAGAGACATACAACATTGACAATTATGCTAATTTACTAAGTTTAATATAAGGTTTAAATGTGCATGCAACATATACATGATTTATTTGAATCAAATCTCTGAAAGCTCTGCCATTGAATCCTTTGTTGGTCTATACTCACAGGCACAGATGGGGAAAGCATAACTTAATATTATTCCAAAGCAGGAAGCAAATTGATTTCCCATGAAAGCTAAACAATATGTTCTATTCAGAACTGAGTTATTACACGCTGCACAGCCATCAACAATGAAAAAAAAGAGATTGGGAGCACTGTCCTGGTATGGCTGTGCTTGCTTTCAAATCATGGGGGACAGGCAGAGTTGGGATTCTTTGCTTGTTTATTTTTCATAGATATCTTTTTTTAAATATGCCCCATGCACCTGAGAAAGGTGAAGAGGAGCTATTAAAGTATCTGATTCTTGAGAGTAGGCTCACTTCACTTCAGTTCTGATTCCCTTAAAGTAAATTGCCTCAACGTGAAATCAACTCTCAGGTTCTATAGTAAGCATATTCTCCCTATCTGTAAGCCACCCATTAAGACAAATCTGAGTGTTCTTAGTACAACTTGGTAAATAACTAGGGTTTCAGTGTCCTTGATGATTATCTTGTGGTCTGAAAGCGCTTTATCACCTGCAAGACAGGTTTTTCACTTGAATGATCCCGGTGACTGGATGAATTAAAATAAAATATTTCCATCTCTTTTTTTTTTTTACTTTTAAGAAAATAATAACAAAATATATTTGTTATTAATAAACCTGGATAATAATACTTAAGATTTTTTATTCATTTGATGTGTCAAACTTTGTTTCAGTGTTAATTATGTGATAACAGCACAAGGTGGTGAGGTGGAGGCATTAAATGTCTCACTGAAATCATCACAAAACAGGTAGTTAAATAAGTCTATATGTTTCAACATATTCAGTCAGAGTCAGCTGGGGTATATGATTCATTAATAAATGGCTATAAAACGTGCTTAAGAACTGTCCAAAATGTTATCATGTGAAATGTAGAACAATGAGGCAAAAAAACAACTATAAAATAGAAATCCTAGGAAAACCTAGATAAAACAAAATATACCCAAGCAGTTGAGATGGGGGCAGGTGACAGGGAGCGGGAGAGGGAGAGAACATGTGTATAATGCTTTTTGCCCTTGGGAGAAGAAACTCTGGCAGTATAATAGTTGGAGTGTTAGAAAAGACCTCAGCACAAACTGCCATAATGATATAAATGAAAATGCCTCTCTTGCTTTTCTTCACAGAACAAATATTTTTCTACTCGTACCAATGAAAACCCCAGACGCTACACAGTCAGCCAATCTGTGTTTACTTCTCCCTGTTATGTAACCTGTCTTTCCCCTAACTCTCATACTCCACAGGGGAGTCAGAGTTCTACAAACAGCCTAAGATGAAATCATCATTATTATGGCTTTTGCATGCCGAGCTGTGGCTTGGTCCCATAATTCCAAGGACTAAACCCATAGAGACGAAAAAGATTAGCAAAGGCTCTTTGCCACTCTAGCTGCAGGAGTCCACTTGGAGGGCTTCTCCACTGACTAACCCCCATGGAAACGCAGTGCCAGATTCTGCATCACTACAAAACACAAGGCTGCATTACATACTTCTTTATGTGGATGCCAGATGGAGCTGCCAGTAGGGGAAAATGACTAGATCTTGAATCTATATTTCTTCTATGATTCGAGGGAAAAAGGAAAACCCTTCACATATCAATTGATAATATGCCCTCAGTCCTTGTACTTCTCCCTCATTGGGAGTTCATTGCTTCAATTAATTTCTATCTCAATTAATATTCACCAAGTATCCACAGTGAGCTAGGCCCAGCTGGGGGTGGGGAACCAAATAAGGATAATCACTCTCTCTGTCCATATTTCAAGTGTGGAATGTATTCATCAATATGAAAATTTCCAGCACCCCCACTGACCTTGAATAACTGGACTTCACGAACTCTTCAGAAGTAATTATTAAGCCATCTGCCTTATGTAGACATATATGACCCTAGAGGAATTCCAGTACAAGTAAGAAGTACATCTGTCTGATACATCTGCCTTTGTCTGTGCCAAGGACTTTTTTATACAGCTCTCTGTAATACGATGTTTAGAGGATGTCAACAAAGTACAATCCTAACTATAGAAAAAAAAGGTACATTTAATTTTTGTTTGCAAAAAAAGAAGAGTAATAATATTGATATTTAGAATGTATTCAGCCAATAGTTTCAGATGAAACTGATTCCCCACCCTCCCCCAGAAAAGGTATAAAGAGATAACCCAGTGTCTTTCCAGTTCTCTATAAAACAAAGCTAAGTTAAAGGATTTCCAAATGTGAAGGGATGACAATTTTCAGTTTCCTTTGCTCTGAAATTTACTGCTTAATATTTCTCACTGGCAGGCACAGGCAGTGGTAGTGCCACATATACTTTTCCAGATAACACAGCAAACCTGAATTAGAACCAGTATGTTAGCTTTAGTGCTATTTATGTATGCAAATAAACTTTTACCTGTATTTTCTATATTTGAAAACTTACACAATGATAGCTAGACATGAAGATTGGTATACAAGTCCACAATAAGTCTGAGGCATTTTAAGGCTATTCTGAACCATTCTAAATTATTAATTCTGGCTTAAAAGAAGTAATAAAAATTATCCAGTAACCACATGAAATTAATTTTTCTACCTTTCTTACTAATAAAAGAAAAGCTCTCTGGGATCTAGTGTTTGTCTAGTACCTTCCAAAATGTCCATTGTTTATTCTGCTTGTCTCGAATTGAAGGTAAAAGTTTGCATTACCAACAGTCCTTCTTCACAGTTAATAGGCACCTCAATTTATCTTAAATAGCATACAATAGTATTCCATACTGGAGCTGTGCCCACCTTTGTATAATATTCCAGCCCTTCATAGCTTTGGGATAACTAAGTCATTTACTGATATCTGGGGCTTAGAAAGTCAAATGTCCATTTCTGGTAATTTAACTTGTTGATAAACATAATACAGTAAAAGGTCAATTATCTGACATACTCAGAGGCCATTATGGTGTGGTGCCAGTATGGGTTCCTGCAGAAAGAGATGACACACTCAAACAAGATAATTAAGGAGAATTTACGAGTTGAACCATTTACAAATGTGTGGGTAGAGTTTAGGAAAACTAATATGGGATACTGCAATGCCCCCAGAGCTAGCAACATTAGAAACTCTAAGGCCTAAAGAAACAAGGGAAGGGAGCCATTACTAGAAGCTGGGGAGAGTAAGCTATATAGATTCAGCTGTGGCCTTCAGTTAAAGGGAAGCAGTAAACTCCTGGTGAACAGACAGAGAGGGAGCCACAGGATAAACACCCACTCTTATTCTTAACCACCTTTCTATTTCATGCAAGTGCCTACCATTGGCTAAATGGGAAGCAAAAGGGCAAGGGAGCCTAGTGAGGTAGTCTGCAGAGGTCAGCCTCCTCAGGCAAAGAGTGATATAAAGTAATGGGATAAAAAGGGGCACATGTAAGACATTCAGCCTAGAAGCCCTGCCTCATTGTTGGATGTTTTTGGACTCTGCTCTAATGATAAACCCACAATCTTTTTATGTCACATTGTGAAAGGCAAGATTAATATTGCATGTACTGTACCATGAATATAATAATTTAAGTAAACTACATAATAAGTAGTATATTGTAAATGCAATAGTCTGTAGTTATGATGTACTAATAAACTGTTATCTGAAAATTCAGCATCCCAGAGGTATACTGGTTCAATAGCTTGAAAGTAATTACCAGTAACATATGAGAGATGCATGAACTGAAATAATATGTTGTAGGAGATTGATGTGAAGTTCTAAGTCTATACTAACATACTTTGAAAAACTTAAATATATTTGTAATGTAATCTTTAATTTCTTTTTATTTTCCCCAAAGTTTCACTGTATATGTAGTAATTACAACTTGGATTTAATGCATTGTTCATATCAACACAACTGGTTTAGTCCTGAATACAAAAATTCATAATATAACAAAAATGTTCCCTTAACTCTAGATGATGTCATTACCTGAATAATCAAATAAATACTCCACTGGAGATTTTTTTTCTCTGTAGAAATGATTACAAACACTATCTAGATGCAGTATTTCTGTTTCGTTAATGACTTTTGGATTCAACATACTCAACTAAGTCACAATGTTTGGGTTGATTTACTTTTTTTTTTTTACTTTTTTTTTAGTGTTTATTTATTTTTTAAGAGAGAGAGATAAGGTGTGAGCGGGAGAGGTGTAGAAAGAGAGGGAGACACAGAATCTCAAGCAGGCTCCAGGCTCCAAGCTGTCAGCAGAGAGCCTGATGCAAGGCTTGAACCCAAAAGCTGTGATGTGAGATCATGACCTGAGCTGAAATTGGCCAACTGAGCCACCCAGGTGCCCCTGAGTTAATTTACTTTTAAACTTTTGTCTTTCTCTTCTATTTCTTGAGGCATTTCTAGGTGAATAATATTTTGAACAACTCATTCACCATTTGGCTCTTCTACTACTGTAAGGCCTTCATTAGTATCAGTTGATTCCCATTTCCTCTTGTAGAACTGAATGAGGGGTTTCCATCTATAAAAGCCCAGCCATCCCTTGAAATAATGTTTATTATAATAAATCCTTCAGTGTCCTCTGAAGAGTGCTAACTCTTCAAGTACTCCTCAAACAGAGCATTTGGCTGCTAATGTGGTTTTACCCAGGGAGTCTTTAATGGCTGGCCAGGGAACCAGACCTCTTGACTGATTCACTCTGCCAATCCACCACTGAAATTTCTCACAGCATTCTGTTTGTGTACTGAGGCAAAGTCCAGATGCTAGGTAGCCAGGATTTTGTAGTCCTTCACAGAGTATTTCTCAGCCTTTTTTTGATTACCAACCCTCACCTATGTAGACTTTTTAGATATATTTTCCAAATAACCTCCACACCATGAAATTTTAATACCACAGATTCACTGTATATCTGTTTATGTACTGTGTAGCCCTTTGGAGGGCCACAAATCATTATAAATCTCCAAGATTTTTTTGCCTGACCAAGAACCAATATGTACCTCCTTGAAAGTGATAATCACCTCTGTTGAGAAGGCATGCCTGACTTAGAGGACTTGGAGGACTTGAAGGACTATTTGGAGACCTCTAAATTACAAGATATTGGTTTACTGGATTTCTACTTTATCTGGAAGTGAAGGATAATGGTGGAAAGGGGATGAAAATAAAAGACTATCATGACTTCGATGTAAGGTCCTAATCAATTAATCAACAAGAGATTTACTGAGTTCTGACTGTGCTGTCTAACTATGCAGATATAAAAGATACAGGGTACAGTGCTTTTTTTCTAAAGGTCCCATTCTTTAAATATCTACTCCATATGCACAGTCCATCTTCTGATGTGCCTCATATAGTTGCCATGATTTTCAAACGTAATTGAATTACTACTTCATTCTCTGGAGGGCACTTCTGAAAAATACTTCTCTATATACAGATAGGCTTACAAAGATGTGAAAAATCTCAAAAATGCGATGAAAACTCAGCCTTAGTTGTTTTGCTAGAGTCAGGGGAAGGAATGCATGATCAGCTTTCTAACAGGAGCCTCTAGGTTTGGTGCCAACCCAGGAAAAAGTAATTGCTACGCTAGTAATACAATTCCCTTCATTTCCAATTTAGTAGTATAAATATTCCTATTAATGCTTGCTCTGTCACCATAGTAACAATGAAGTCTTCCTGGACCTGAATTGAAAATGAGTAACTAATAGCACTTGGGTACAGAGATATGTCCTAGAAAAGCGATTCCCAGACACAGGTGAGTTGACCTCCCACATCTGAATCACCTGCAGAGCTTGTCAAAATTACAGATCGAAAGGTTATAGCCAGATTTAGTGGAGAAGAATTTCCAGAAGTGAGGCCCAAGGATCAGCAAAGTATTTTTCAAAAGCACTTCAGTTGATTCTAATTCACAGCCAGGTTTGGAAGGCACTGCAGGATAGTCAAAAGCATTTGCTACCGAAACAAATAAAAAAGGTTAAATAGTGCTCTGATTCAGATTTTGCTGGTCACCAAATTTGTGTTCTTGAGCTAAGCACTTAGAATTCCCTCAACTTTACCCTCTTCTCTGTATGTTTTCCAGTTCCCCCTTATTCTTAGCTTCCTCTCATTCATAAGTCCTTTCAAATTCAAGTTGCCTCAGGGCCTGTCTTAGGCACCTTCTCTTTATATATCTTTCAGCTTCTGCTGTCATTAATAATTTCCTTGCTCTTCCCTTTTGTTTCTTACTCCGAGTACCTGAAGGAAATTAAATTGATTCAATCCACCATTATCATCCCTGATGGGCAATGTTCTCATAGGCCACTGGACCACTAGACAGCCTGTAGTTTGGCTGCTTGACAGTTGGACACTCTCCCCAGTCCAGTCAGCTGTGGCCTGAGTTATTGGGATCACATGGTACAGAACAAGGTCATCTCAGTATCTGGAACCACTTAGGGCAGTTTTCCTCAATAAACATTACATTTATGGTCATAGTTGCCAATCAGAGGCACTGACTACAATGGTTCCTTTCTTCTTTAAAATTCTATAATTTTATTAATAAATAATATCCCAGCCAAGCATGTGGATGATGACAGGTGTATACATCTTAATTCAGTGTTATATTCTAAATAAGTCATCTATTTCTTAAATGCCTTTGAGGAACCGTGAGGCACCCATGTTGGTTTTTGATTAGGGGCTGTCCTTGCTGTGTGGCAGTCTTTTTTACTTATTCCTTATTAAATAAAAGGTTATTAAGGTATCACTCATGAATATTTAAAATAATTACAATTACCTCTTTTTCTTTTGCCTCTGAAGAGGGGAATTCCTACACCATCCAAACCTAACTCTTACACATCTGTCATGGATTTCACTTCTTCCTATCAGCTTCAGGACCTGAACTCACGGATTATCCTTAACTGTCTTTATCTTCAACTTTTCTTTTCCCCTACTTCCTTCCTCTCAGTTTATTCCCATGTACACTTCACTCCCATTTTCAAAAGAAATCTTTCTTTAGACCAAAATCTCAATATGGGTGATGAGCCCCTATTTTCTTCTTCCCTGGATTCTGAAAATGAGTGGTTTGCTCTCATGATGCCCCTTCTGAATTTTACAGTCACTCTTTAACCTACTTCTGCCCTAACCATCCATCTGAAATGATTTTGTCCAAAGTGACCACTGCCTGCCTACTTTCTGAGCCCTCTCATTATATTTTTTGTCCTTTTCTTATTTGAAATTTGACACTGCTGATCACTCTTTCCTTCTGAAAACTATCTCTTACCTTGGCTTCCATGACATTATTCTTTTGTGGCTCTCAACTCTTGATATTTTCTTTTATTTTCTTAATGTTTATTTATTTTTGAGAGAGACAGAGACAGAGTGCAGGGGGAGGGGCAGAGAGAGAGGGAGACACAGAATCTGAGGCAGGCTCCAGGCTCTGAGCTGTCAGCACAGAGCCCAACACAGGGCTCGAACTCACAAACCATGAGATCATGACCTGAGCCAAAGTTGGACACTTAACTGATCCATGCAGGCACCCTTTAACTCTCCATTTCTAATGGATCATCTTTATAGACCATTCACATATGAGACACTACCCTTTGACTACCATCTCTATTCATCTCATAGTCTGAACACTGCAAACAGATATTTCAAATTGTTTTCTCTAATATTTTTTTCACTTATATCTATGTCTTGACAAGAATTTAAAGATTCCTTTTGGGACAATGTAGTTAGGGGCAGCGATTGCTTTTCTTGCTTCCTCTTTCCTCCTAAGCACTTATTCTCAGGTCAAATGCATCAACCAGATCTAGCACAAACTTGAAGACAGTTCTTTGGATCCATTCTGAGTACAGTAGATAGTGTGTTTTGCCATCTAGGTCCCTCTTCAGGACTGAAGGGCTCATTCCCCCAGCTTCCGGTAATGCAGCCAAGAAACTGTCCTCAGCTATCAGCCCTCTCCAGAAATTACCCTCAGCTGAAAAGAGCTGCTTCACATAAGGGCATGGGTATTTTCCAGGGGCAACCTGCATCCAATAAGCATAATGGAGAAGTATAAAGATATAGCCCCTATGATGCAGTAGTCTCTGTAGAGTTGGTTGAAGCCTCTTTGGGGACTGTATTTTTTTATTTTTATTTTTTACATTTATTTATTTTTGAGAGACAGAGTGAGACAGAGTACGAGTCGGGGAAGGGCAGAGAGAGAAGGAGACACAGAATGTGAAGTAGGCTCTAGGCTCTGAGCAAACATTCAGCACAGAGCTCGATGCAGGGCTCCAACCCATCAATCTTAAGATCATAACCTGAACTGATGTCGGACACTCAACCTTCAGGGACTGTATTACCACCCAACTTCTCCCTCTGCTTTGATATGCTTCCTTCCCTGACCCTCCAGGTATTGATATGTATAGCACCCTTCCCCACTAAATCTCCTGCATGCTAACCTCTCTCTCTGAGTCTGCCTCACAGGGAGGCCAGCCTGAAACTCTGAGTCACCTAGGTATGCAACCTGATTGTTCACTATGTCAGCTGATCACCACTACATGAATGCATGCACTTTGTATTTCAATATCCTCTATGCTGCCAGGCCTCATAGAAGCCCACCTCTCACTTGGTCCCCCACAATTAAAGCTGTGGATAATAAAATTCAGTGCAGGGGGGATTATGCATGCAGAACACTTCGAAGTCATAAAAGAAACTTGAAAATATTCTTATAACTTAATCAGGAAAACAAACATATATCAATGGCCACCATTGAAAAACAGTCTCTGACAATATAAAACTTTTAAAAATTACATAAATGATATATATTCATTGTAGAATATTTTAAAATACATGTAAGTAATAATTACTGTTTAACATTAAACAGGACTTATAAGCACTGTCAACTTCAGGCTGTTGCATACCTATATGAAAATTCTATTTTCTAATCCCAATGTTATAATGCATTAGTGTTCTTGCTGCTTCCAGATACAAAAAGGAGTCTGAGAGATAGTTTGAATGCTTAAATTTTGAGAATTTTGGACAGTTTGATGGTTAATGGAGGATCAACAAGACAAAATATATAAAGCCAGAACAGTCTTATAAAACTCACTGTGTGGTTATCCCAGTTACAGAATACTGTAGTGGACTGTTCCTTTTTAAAACTTTACTTAATACAGATCTTTATTTCACTTTACCTTTCTTACCTTTGATATGTTTACTTTCCTAATGCATTTTTTTAAAATATGAAATTTATTGTCAAATTGGTTTCCATACAACACCCAGTGCTCATCCCAAAAGGTGCCCTCCTCAATACCCATCACCCACCTTTCCCTCCCTCCCACTCCCCATCAACCCTCAGTTTGTTCTCAGTTTTTAAGAGTCTCTTATGGTTTGACTCCCTCCCTCTCTAACTTTTTTTTCCCCTTCCCCTCCCCCATGGTCTTCTGTTAAGTTTCTCAGGATCCACATGAGAGTGAAAACATATGGTATCTGTCTTTCTCTGCATGACTTATTTCACTTAGCATAACACTCCCCAGTTCCATCCACGTTGCGACAAAAGGCCATATTGCATTCTTTCTCATTGCCAAGTAGTATTCCATTGTGTATATAAACCACAATTTCTTTATCCATTCATCAGTTGATGGACATTTAGTCCTAATGCACTTATAAGAATATTTTCAGAGTTGTTTTTATGCCTTTTCAAAATGGTCCACATATATTGCCTCCATGTGATCCTCTGCAGTGCCGTCAGTCATTTGTAACACCAAATAGAACAATTAAATTACAACTTTGTATTGTCATTTAAAATACCCATTTGCACAGCAGTGCCTGAGAAAATAAATATGGTAAATCAGTATCATGGCAAATCACACATAAGGCCATTAAAATGGCATCTAAGAATATGTATTATAAGGGGAAATGTGCATAATATATTAAAGAAAATGATACAAAACTGTATGTATATACAGTGTGATGACTTTCATTTTAATTGCATACATATGTAGGAAAATTGCAAGAGGGCAGTGAGATTATATGCTTCTTTACAATATTCTGTATTTTGCAAGTTTTCTATAGTGAACATATATTCTAGTTTTAACTCAAAAATAATAGTTTATACATTGTACAGCCAAGGTCAGAAGAAAATAGAAGAAACCCTCAATTGTGTACACTATCCATGGTGAGCCTTGTACACATCCTAAATTTATCTAATTTTCATTAAACTTATGGTGCATACAACCATTTAACCAATCCTGAAGAGTAAAGTATCTTCCATTTCATACCTTTTTAGAGATACATTTCAATTGACACAGTTATACCACTTGGAAAGATCTCACTGAAACACAAGAGAAAATACAAAACAAAGAGATATAAAATATTCTGCTTACAAAATTATGAATGTGGAAATGTATTACCAGTCCAAACTACTAAGACTTGGAAATTTACACTTCATTCTGCACTTGTTATATTTGTTGTAAATATGAGAGAATGGAATGTCATTTTTTTGAGATGGCTTAACCTGTTAAATTCATATCCCCATTTCAAATGACTTATTTGGTGAGAGCAACAGTATCACATGCCAAGGTGAATAGAAAACAGGGAGTATATATAAAAATGGAGAAGATGGAAGCATTTTATAATTTATCAATATATGAACGCTTAATATTAGTTTTTATTTAAAAATAAGCACTAGAGGAATGAATGCATGCTGGGAATATGTGGTTGACTGAGGCAACAAAGAGTTAGATGGATACCTGGGCTATAATAATGAATCAACGATTTTGGTTGTGAGTCAAAGTGTGTCACATCTAACATCATGTGTAAGTAGAAACACAACTTTTGTGGGCACCTGGGTGACTCAGTCATTAAGCATGTGATTTCAGCTCAGGTCATGATCTCACGGTTCATGACTTTGAGCACGACACTGAGTGAACTCGAGCCCCGCTTTGGGTGAGCACAAGCCCCGGACTGGGTGAGCCCGAGCCCCACATCAGGTGACCATGAGCCATGCTTGGGGTAAACTCAAGCCCTGCTTTGGGTGAGCATGAGCCCTGCTTTGAGGGAGCTTGAGCCCCAGTTTGGGTGAACTGAACCCCACTTGAGATAAAAGCACAAGCCCTGGTTCAGGTAAGCCCCGCTTCTCTCTCTCTGTCTCTCTCTCTATCTCTCTGCCCTTCCTGGGATTCCCTCTCTCTCTCTGCCTCTCACTCACTTGTGCCTTCTCTCTCTCTCTCTCTCTCTCTCTCTCAAAAGAAAAAGAAAGAAAAGAGAAGAAAAACAACTCTTGTGTTTCACTCTTGTCTTGCATTGAACTCATTTAATATGTCTACCAAGTACTATAAAGGCATATTTATGTATTTTCCACCAAATAAATGCAAATAATTATAAATTCCAAAGGCTTGTGGGGATATTTTTTCAGTCAACAAATGTATGCATTTACTATAATTCATAGAGAAAGCACCTCTTGGTTTTCCTTGTGCTTATCTGACAAGTGTTCAAATTCCTTTACAAGTGCATTCCTTCTCTTCCTTCCCCTTTAAATTTTGCTGCTCCCACAAATCCACACTCGATCCTATTCTCCTTTCACTATGGATAATCTTTTTGGGAGGTCCCACCTTCAGCTATGGTCACCAATAACAATGACTAATGATTAATGTCTATGTCACCAGCTCAAATACCTCTCCTGTGTTTCAAACCCACAAATCCAACAGCCTCTAGACATCCCATCCAAACGTACCAGAAGAACTTCAAACTCACAGTCTAACTGATCTCATCACTTTCACAATCAAACACGCTATAACTTCAGCTTCAAGCCTTCTCTGTTTCTTGCCCTGATTATAAAGACATCTAAACTACTCTCTCCACTTCCAATCTTGCCAACTTTCAAGTATTCAATTCAACATTTATGAATTAGGAGGGAAGCGGTTCTTTGTTTTAAAATTCTTCATTGTCTCTCTATTATCTTCAAGATAGTTATCTAATTCTGCCTAGGTCTCCAGTCTTGTTTCTTACTTCAGTTTCTTACTGAACCACTTGCAATTCCTTGGACACAGGTTTGTTGAACCCTTTAGGTTATAGGAAACATACTTAATTTAGTTATCTAAGGTAGTCAGAATTTATTGCAAAACTTTATAAGTTAATTTAGGAGAAAAAAATCTCACACAAAACCAAGAATAGCTGCCACTCAGGACCCAAAGCATCAAGCCATTTGGCCAACACTTAAGCAGGATTTCTATAGAACTTGGAATAAAAATAATCTATATTTTCTTCTAGAAACTTTATTTTACCTTTCAGATTCAGACTTACAATGAACGTGGAATTGATTTTTAGTTTTGGTCTGAAATAGGGGCAGAGTTTCTTGGATATATGGTTATTTGGATATATGGATATCTAGTTGATTCGGCACCATTTACTGACAAGATGGTCCTTTCACCAGTGTTCTGAATGGCCATCTATGTTTTATATTAAGTATTCATATACATGAGTCAATTCTAGATTCTCTATTCTGTTCAAATAGTCTATATTCTGGCACTAATACCAAGCTTAATTAAGGTAGCTTTAAAATAATGCTTGATATTTTATGAAGCAAGTCCTCTAAATTTATTATTCTACAAATTGTCTTGGCTACTTCTGGCTTTTGAATATTGATGTAATATGTCAATTTCAACATAAAAAAATATTGCAGGGCACCTGGGTGGCCCAGTCGGTTAAGAGTCCAACTCTTGGTTTTGGCTCATGAGCTCACAGTTTCATGAGTTCGAGCCCCATGTTAGGCTCTGCACTGACAGGGCAGACCCTGCCTGGGGTTCTCTCTCTCTGCCCCACCTGTTTGTGCTCTGTCTCTTTCAAAATAAATAATAAATTAACTTAAAAAATATTCCAAGATGTTCATTGGAATTAAATAGAATTTTATGTCAATTTATCAATTTTGAGATCAGTGACATTTTTGTGTTTTCTTCCAATCTATGAATGGTGTTATATTCAACTTGTTTATATATTTGTTAATTTATTTATTGAGAGAACTTTTCAATATTTTGAAGTTTTCTGTGAACTGGTCTTGAACTTCATTAGACTTATGCCTACCTATTTAATTCATCTTATGTGACTATAAATTATATCATTTCCATTTTCATTTTAATTATTTATCAAATAATTAAATACAGTTCATTTTTATATGTGGACTTGTATTCAGAATCTCTAAATTTATCAATTCTAATAATGTGCTCATTTAATTTTCAAATTTATTAATATAAAGTCACTTTTAATGTTTCTAGGGTTTTTGTTGATAACCTCTTTTTCACCCCTACCTATTGGGAATTTTTTTTTTTTTGCCTTCTATTTTTTTACAGAATCCTGCAAGAGAGAGTATCAATTTTATTAATCTTTTCACAGAAATAAATTTGGTCTTGTTAACAAGAGTTGTTAGCAAACTCATGTTTGTTTTCTATTTTACTAATTTTTGTTCTGGCCAGCATTAATTATTTTCTTCTATTTTCTTTGCGTTTACTTTTCTGTTATTTTTCTGATTGCTTGAAATGGATGTTAGATTACTGATTATAAGACTCTTTTCTTTTAAACATATGCCATTAAGGTAATAAACTTTATTTTAAGCCTGGCTTTAGCTGCATCTCACAAATACTGATATGCAATATTTTTATTATCATTCAGTGAAAATATTTCCTAATGTCCATTTTGAGTTCTTCTTTAATGTAGTGTATAAATTATTGAGAAGTACATTGATAAATTTCTGAATGTATTAGTATTGTGCAATAATGTTTTTCATTATTAACTTCTATCTTAATTTTACAATAATAAGACAATATAATCTATGATTTCAATCCCTTTAAAATTTACTGAGAGTAGCTTTATGAACTAGTATTGGCCAACACTGGCAAATATTCCATGAATGTGTCCCTGAAAATTTTTTATTTACTCTATAGTTTGGGGGTACACTGCTCAATATACAAAAATTAGGTCTAGTATATTAAGAATGTTATTTAAAACTTCTATGTCACTGCTGGCTTTTTTAACAGCTTTAGTGGTGTCTAATTAACATACAAAAATTACATATATGTAAAATATACAAATAGATAAGTTTTTATATTCATATACATATGAGAAACCATTACGACAACAAAAATAATTAATACATCCATCTGTATTAGTTTCCTGTGGCTGACATAATAAATTACCACAAACTCAGGGGCTTAAAACAACATGACAGTTCTCTCAGAGTTCTGGAAGCTTTAAATCCAAAATCAAGACATCAGAAGGGCCACACCCCTTCCAAAGAGTTTAGGAAAGAAGGCTTCGATGCTTCTTGGAGTTTGTGATGTTTCCTGGTGTTTCTGGTCTTGTGGAAGCATAGTTACAATCTATGCCTCCATCTTTACATGGCCTTCTACCTGTATGTATCCAATCACCCTCTCCTTGCACTTTTAAGGATACCAGTCATTGGATTTAGGGTCCACTCTAAATCTAGGATGACCTCTTCTCAGATTCTTAATTGCATCTATAAAAAACCTATTTCCAAATAAGATCACATTCATAAGTACTAAGGGTTAGGACTTCTATATATCTTTGTAAGGGACACAATTCAACCAACCACACCATCATACCCACCCAAAAGTTTCCCTATAGCTCTTTGTAACCCCTCCCTGTTGCCCCTCCCTACCCTATCCCTAGCTATTAGTGATCTTTTTTCTATCATTACATACTATACTAAATTTCCTAGGATTTTACATAAATGGAATCATAAAATATACACCGTCTTTTGTTCTGTATTCTTTAGCTCAGCATAATTATTTTTATATTTATTCACAGTGCAAGATATATCAATAATCAATTCCTTTTCATTGCTAAGTAGTATTCTGCTGCATGGATATACTACAGTTTATTCATTCATCTGTTGACAGACATTTGAGTTCTTCCTATTTTGAGGAATTACAAATAAACATCTATAAACATTTATTCAAAAGCCTCTGGATGGACATATGCTTTCACTTCTCTTGAGTAAATACTGAGGAGTGGAATGACTGGAAGATACAGTAAGTACATGTTTAATTTTTTTTATAATTTTTTTTAATGTTCATTTATTTTTGAGACAGAGAGAGACAGAGCATGAACAGGGGAGGGTCAGAGAGAGAGGGAGACACAGAATCTGAAACAGGATCCAGGCTCTGAGCTGTCAGCACAGAGCCCAATGCAGGGCTCAAACTCACGGACCGTGAGATCATGACCTGAGCCGAAGTCAGATGCTTAACCGACTGAGCCACCCAGGCATCCCTAATTTTTTTTTTTTAAAACAATACCTATTTTCCAAATTGTGTTACCATTTTTTCAATCATACTAGCAACGCATTACAGTTCCAATTTAATTACATCCTAGTCAACACTTGGTATGGTCGGTCTTTTTACTCTTAGTTATGAGAATGAATAGATATATAGCGGTATCTCACTATAGTTTTAATTAGCATTTATCCAATCAATTCTGATGTTAACCATCTTCTCATGCACTGATTTGCCATTGGTATGCTTTCTTTGGTGAAGAATCTCTTCAAATTTGTTCATTTTCTAATTGGGTTGTTTGCTTTTCAAGTTTTAAGAGTTCTTCATACGTTTTACATATAAATCCTTTCTCAGATATATGGTTTGTTAACATTTTGTGTAAATTTTATCCCAGTCAAGGGGTTATCTTTTCATTTTCCTTACAGTGTCTTTCAAAAAAGAAATGCTTTTATTTTTTATTAAGTCCATTTTATCAATTTGCTGCTTTATGTGTCATGCATTTGGTACTATATATAGGAAACCTTTATCTAACATAAGATCACAAAGATTTTCCTTTATGTGCTCTTTAAAAAAATGAGTACAGGAGCCTAAGTGGCTCAGTTGGTTAAGCGTCCAACTCTTGATTTCAGCTCAGGCCATGATCTCATGATTCGTGAGATCGAGCCACACACTGGGATCTTCTCTGACAGTGCAGAGCCTTTCTCCCCCTCTCTCTCTGCCCCCTCCCACTCGCACTCACACACACTCTCTCAAAATAAATAAACATTAAAAAATGACTTTTTAGAGCAGTTTTAGGTTCACAGCAAAATTGAGAAGAAAACACAGAAATTTCCCATACAGAATTTCTCCCCTTACCTGTAGTTTTACTTTCTGAGGTTTAAATTACCCACAGTCAACCACAGTCCAGAAGCAGGTAATCCTCCTTCTGACATATCGTCAGATCAATAGTAGCCTAAAGCTATGTCACAATGCCCAAGTCATTCACCTCACTTCATCTCATCATGTAGGCATTTTATCATCTCACATCATCACAAGAAGGAGAGTGACTAGAGTAAAATAAGATATTTTGAGATAAAGAGAAAGAGAGAGAGACACCATGCTCATATAACTTTTATTACTGTACAGGCATACTTCAGAGATACTGAGGGATCATTCCAGACCACCAAAATAAAGCGAGTATCATAATAAAGTGAGTCAAATGAATTTTTGGTTTCCCAGTGCATATAAAAGTTATGTTAACACTATAATCTACTACGTGTAAAACTGTTTTATGTAAAAAACAATGCACATACCTTAACTAAAAAATAGTTTATTGCCAAAAAAATATTAACCATCATCTGAGCTTTCAATGAGTCACAATTTTTTTTGCTGGTGGAGGGTCTTGCCCAGATGCTGATGGTTGCTGACTGATAGGAGTGATGGTTGCTAAAGGTTAGTGTCGCTACAGCAATTTCTTAAGATAAAACTACAGTGAAGTTTCCCATATCAATTGACACTTCTTTTCACATACAATTTCACTGTAGTATGCAATGTTTGGTGGCATTTTGCCCACAGTAGAACTTCTTTCAAAATTAGAGTAAATCCTCTCAAACCTTGCCACTGCTTTATCAACTAAGTTTATATAATATTCTAAATCCTTGGTTGTCAGTTCGACAATCTTCACAGTGTCTTTGCCAGGAGTAGATTATATCTCAAGAAATCACTTTCTCTGCTCATCCAAAAGAAGCAACTAATCATCCATTAAAGTTTTATCATGAGATTGCAACAATTCGGTCACATCTTCAGGCTCCACTACTAATTTTAGTTCTCTTGCTGTTTCTACCACATCTGCAGTTACTCTTCCACTTAAGTCTTGAACCCCTTAAAGTCATCCATGAGGTTTGGAATCACTTTCTTTAAAACTCCTGTTCATGTTGATATTTTGACCGCTTCTCATGAATCACGAATGTACTTAGTGACATCTAGAATGTGAATCCTTCCCAGAAGGTTTTTAACTTACTTTGCCCAGATCCATCAGAGGAATCACTATCTATGGCAGTTATAGGCTTAAGAAATACATTTCTTAAATAAGACTTGAAAGTAAAAATTCCTCCTTGATCCATGAGCTTCAGGATGGATGTTATGTTAGCAGGCATGAAAACAACATTAATCTCATGGTACATCTCCATCAGAGTTTTTGGGTGACCAGGTGCATTGTCAATGAGCATGAATATTTGGAAAGAAATGTGTTTTTCTGAGCAGTAGGTCTCAACAGTGAGGTTAAAACATTCAATAAACTATGTTGTAAACAGATGTGCTGTCATCCAGGCTTTGTTGTTCCATTTATACAGCACAGTCAGAGAGGATTTATAATAATTCATAAGGGTCCTAGGATTTTCAGGATGGTAAATGAGCATTGGATTCAATTTAAAGTCACCAGATACATTAGCTCTTAACCTGAGAGTCAGCTTGTCCTTTTGAAATTTTGAAGCCAGAAACTGAATTCTCTCTAGCTAAGAAAGTCCTAGATGACATCTTCTTCCAATAGAAGGCTGTCTCATCTACACTGAAAATCTGTTGTTTAGTGTAGTCACTTTCATTGATTATCTAAGCCAGATGTTATGGGTAACTTACTGCAGCTTCTACATCAGCACTTGCTGCTCCATCTTGCACTTTAATATTACAGAGATGGCTTCTTTCCTTAAATCTCAGGAACCAACCTTTGCTAGCTTCAAACTTCATCACATCTCTCAGCCTTCACAGAATTGAAGAGAGTTAGGGTCTTGCTCTGGATTAGCCTTTGGCTTAAGGGAATGTTGTGGCTGGTCTAACCTTCTATCCAGACCACTAAAACTTTCTCCATATCAGCCATAAGAACTTTTTGTTTATCATTTGTGTATTCACTGGAGTAGGATTTTTAATTTCCTTTAAGAAGTTTTCCCTTTATTCAAAATTTGTCTAACAGTTTGGCACAAGAGGCTTAGCTTTTGGCCTGTCTTGACTTTCAACATGCCTTCCTCACTAAGCTTAATCATTTCCAGCTTTTGATTTAAATGAAGGATGCACAATGTCTCCTTTCACTTGAACACTTAGAGGCCACTGCAGGGTTGTTAACTGGACTGATTTCAATATTGTTGGTCCCAGGGAATTGGGAAGCCCATGAAGAAGGAGACAGACAGGGGAGTGGCTGGTCAGGGGAGCAGTCAGAACACATACAACATTTATCAATTAAGTTCACCATCTTGCGTTTTTTTTAAAAAAAGCATTTAAGTTCACCATCTTGTATATGAGCACAGTTGGAGTAGCCCCCAAACAATTCAATAGTAACATCAAAGATTACTGATCACTGATCACCACAACAAATGTAACACTAATGAAAAGTTTGAAATATTGCAACAATTACCAAAATGTTACATACAGACATGAAATGAGCAAATGTTTGAAAAATGGTGCTGATAGACTTGTTTGACACAGGGTTGCCACAAACCTTCAATGTGTAAAGCAAAACAAAACAAAACAAAACAAAATCTGTGAAGCACAATAAAACTAGGTATGCCTGCATAAGATAATACTATTGTATCAAGGATAAATGTCCCCAATTGAATAATTGTTGCAATGTAAAAGAATATCTTATTCCTGGGAGACACATGCTAAAGTATTCAGGGAGTTAAGAGATAGCACGTCTATAATTTCCTTGCAAATGATTCAGCAAGTATAACAGTTAAAATACAGATCAATTTATTCTTGCAATCTTTCTGTGGCTTTGAAATTTTTCAACATAAAAAATTAAAAATGATAAAGTAAATAAAGGGGCTAATATAGAGAAACTCTTGCACTTGTACATCAGGAGATATGTATATGTTCACAGCAGCAAATGTGCTCTCATACTACCAAAAACTTAATCCAAATGTCCTTCAATAGCAAAATGAATAAACAAAATATGGTACATATATAAAGTGGAATACTACAGAGCAGTAAAAATGAATCAGCTACAGTTATACATCACAACATAGATGAATTTCCAAAGTATAATAGAGAATGAAGGAAGTGCAAAAGACATCATGCAGTATGATTCCAGTTATTTACAGTTCAAAAGCAGACAAAACTAAACATAACTATCAGGTAAAACGTTAAGAAAAGCAAGGGTAAAAAGGTCATTAGTATAATATATAATCTACCATCTGAAAAAATTTAGTAGCTTTATTTAAAATGAATATCTTGCTGCCCTTTACCAGTTTTGCTCTTCCTGTTAACTTATTATAGGACTCTACACAGGAAGCTTTATAGATCATGGTCTCAGAGGAGTTAAGATGGCAGAGAAGTAGGGGGACCTGGGCTTTCTTGTCCCCCCCACACACAGCTGGATTGAGGTCAGATCACCCAGGAAATTGATCAGTGGACTGGCAGAAGGATCTCCATGATTGGGGTACACAGAATGGCAGGTATGAGGTGCATGGGAGTGAACTGGGGGAGAGAAAAATGGTGGTGCTATGGAGGAGAAGGAACCCTTTCTGTGGAGTGAGAAAAGAGAAAGCATTGGGGGGACTGAAAGAGTGCAGAATTGGGTTCACAAAGAGGAAAACCTCTCTGGACCACAGACTAGGGAGCAGGAGGTACTGAGTGTCACAGGTTTTTTTTGCAAACAGCGTGTGGAGCTCAAACTCTGAGGTTCTGCAAGTGTGTGACTTTCTTCGGAGCTGTGACCTGCACTCCTGGGATGAAGGAGGAAGCTGGCCCTGGCATGCAAGCATGGTGTAGAGATCTCAGGTGCACTGGAAGAGAACATTCCCCTTCCTGGAATACTTTTGGGAGAGGGTTTATTGCCTCTCCAAGGACAAAAGACCCTGTAGGCACCATTGAAAGGCCTTTCATTGGCAGGGGACAGAGGTACACACAGAGCGCATATAATTTTGTTGCTTTTAGCAGTGTTGCACCAGAGATTCCACACACTGCACAAGTGTAGGACTGTTTTTCTGGGACAGAGGTCATCAGACATAGCATGGAGAAGCTCTACTCCAGAGGAGGGGGGCAGGTCCCTGTAGTGCCAGGTCCTTTAAGATTTTAAGTTTTGAGAACCAGTGAGAACCAAAGAAAAAATGCAGGAGAGCTGTGGTGCAGGGCCACCTGACTGTCCTCCCTATTTTGTGAGGGTTGCCTGAACAGCAGGGGGTGAGATCCCCTGTCTGGAGTTGAGAGACTGGGGTGGCACCATTTTCCCCCCAACATCAACAGGGTGGGAGTTCTGAGAGCAACACAGCAGCCCCCAGTGGAGGCAGGACCCACTTACACCAAACCTTGCCCCTATATGCCTGGCAACTACATATTTACTGGGGCAGCTGACTCAGCTAGCGCAACAGGCATCTTCTCCAGAAGACCAGCGCTGGCAGCACTGCACCAAGTACACTGAAAAATTAAATGCTTCAAAACGACACCTGCAGTTCTGCTGGAAATAGGACCAGGCTTACTTTTTTTCTTTCTTATTCTTGTTTTCTTTTGGAATCAGGCTTATAGTTTTTTGTTTGTTTGATAATTTGTTTCATTACCTGTTCTCTTATTTTTTGGATCAGTCTTCTTTTTTTTCTTTTTGTTTTTCTTTAGAATAAGGCTTATAGTTTTTTGATTGTTTGCTTTTTTCATTTGTTTTCCTTTTTTCTCTTTTGGTGTGGGATCAAGCTTTTTTTCTTCTTTATTCCAGGCTTATTTTAACAAACAAATCAAAGCACACCAGATTAAAGGCCCAAACACTCCATACAGCAAGCAAGGAGAAGCTCTGTAGAGGAATGACCAGCGGGAGATAGCAGACAAAACGCAACAGCAGAGTGCACAGAGCATACACCAGAAACACTTCCTGGAATGCCAGGCACTGGACAGTGTATGACCCCTTTCTAATATAGCATTACTCTCAGGTGCAGGAAACATAACAAGCTTTCAAAACATGCAAAGGACAGAAACTTAGCCAAAATGACAAGAGGAATTCTTCCCAAAAGAAAGGTCAAGAAGAAATCACAGCCAGGGACTTGCTCAAAATAGATATAAGCAATATATCTGAATAAGAATTTAGAACAACAGTCATAAGAGTACTAGCTGGGCTTGAAAAAGCATGAAGACACCAGATTAACCCTTGTTGCAGATATCAAAGACCTAAAAACTAGTCGGGATGAAATTTAAAAATGCTGTAACTGAGACACAAAACTGACTGGATATAGTCACAAAGAGGATTGAAGAAGCAGAATAGAGAATAGGTGACATAGAAGATAAAATAATGGAAAATAATAAAGCTGGAAAGAAGAGGGAAAGAAAACTATAAGATCACAAAGGGGAACAGCAAATAAAGCCTAAATCCAGCACTAGAAGGGAAAAAATAAAGATTACAACAGAAATAAATAATATAGAAAGAAAAAAAAAACAGTAGAACACATCAATGAAACCAAGAGCTGGCTCTTTGCAAGAATAAAGAAAATTGATAAACCCCTAACCAGATTTATCAAAAAGAAAAGAGAGAGGACCCAAATATATAAAATCATGACTGAAAGAGGAGAGATCACAACCAATACCACAAAAATACAATTATAAGAGAATACTATGCAAAATTATATGCCAACAAACTGGGCAATCTGGAAGAAACAGACAAATTCCTAGAAATTAACAAACTACCAAAACAGAAACAGGAAGAAATAGAAAATTTGAACAGACCCATAACCAGCAAAGAAATTGAAACAGTAATAAAAAATTTCCCAAAAAAACAAGAGTTATAGGCCAGATGGCTTCCCAGGAGAATTCAACCAGACATTTAAAAAAAAGTTAATACCTATTGTTCTCAAACTGTTCTAAAAAATAGAAATAGAAGGAAAACTTCCAAAATCATTCTACAAAGCCAGCATTACCTTGATTCCAAAACCAGACACATACCCCACTAAAAAGAATTACAGAGCAATATCCCTGATGAATATGGATGCAAAACTTCTCAACAAGATATTAGCCTATCCAATTCAACAGTACAATAAAAGGATTATTCACCATGATCAAGTGGGATTTATTCCTGGGCTGCAGGGCTGGTTCAATATTTGCAAATCAATCAACATGATACACCATGTTAATAAAAGAAAGGATAAGAGTCATATGATCCTGTCCATAGATGCAGAAAAAGCATTTGACAAAATACAGCATCCATTCCTGACAAAAATCCTCAACAAAGTAGGGATAGAGGGAACATATCTCAACATCATAAAGGCCATATACAAAAGACCCACAGCTAATATCATTCTCAATGGGGAAAAACTGAGAAAAGTTCTTCTGGGGTCAGGAACAAGGCAAGGATGCCCACTCTCACCATTACTATTTAACATAATAATTGCTTAGCCTCAGCAATCAAACAACGAAAGGAAATAGAGGAGATACAAATTAGCAAGGAAGAAGTGAAATTTTCACTATTTGCAGATGACATGATACTTTATGTAGAAAACCCAAAGGACTCCACCAAAAAAATAGGTAGAACACATGAATTCAGCAAAGTTGCAGGAAATAAAATCAATGTGCAGAAATCTGTTGCATGTCTATACACCAATAACGAAGCAGCAGAAAAGGAAATCAAGGAATTGATCCCATTTAAAATTGCACCAAAAACAGTAGGATACCTAGAAATAAGCCTAACTAAAGAGGTAAAAGATCTTTACTCTGAAAACTATAGAAGACTTATGAAAGAAAATGAAGGGGACACAAAGAAATAGAAAAGACTCCCATCTCATGGATTAGAGGAACAAACATTGTTAAAATGTCTATATTACCAAAAGCAATCTACACATTTAATGCAATCCCTATCAAAATACCACCAGCATTCTTAATCTCTATCAAAATAACAGTGGTATTCTTGACAGAGCTAGAACAAACAATTCTAAAATTTGTATTCAACCAGAAAAGACCCCAAATAGCCAGAGTAATAAAAGAAAACCAAAGTTGGAGGCATCACAATTCCGGATTTTAAGCTGTATTACAAAATTGTAATCATCAAGATAGTATAGTAATGGAACAAAAACAGACACATAGATCAGTGGAACAGAATAGAAAGCCCAGAAATGGAGTCACAAATGTAAGGCCAAACTAATCTTTGACAAAGCAGTAAAGAATATCCAATGAAATAATACAGGCTCTTTAGCAAATGGTGTTGGGAAAACTGGACAGTGACATGTAGAAAAATGAACCTGGACCACCTTCTTACACCATACACAAAAATAAACTCAAAATGGATGCAAGACTTAAATATAAGACAGGAAGCCATCAAAATCCTAGAGGAGAACACAGGCAGCAACCTCCTTTACCTCAGCCACAGCAACTTCTTACTAGACATATCTCTGGAGGCAAGGGAGACAAAAGCAAAAATGAACTATTGGGATCTCATTGTGATTAAAAAGTTTCTGCACAGTGAAGGAAACAATCAACAAAACTAAAAGACAAATGACATAATGGGAGAAGATATTTGCAAATGACATATCTGATAAAGGGTTAGCATCCAAAATCTATAAAGAGCTTATCAAAATCAACACCCTAAAGACAAATAATCCAGTGAAAAACTGGGCAGAGGACATGAATAGACACTTTCCTAAAGAATACATCCAGATGGCTGACACATGAAAAGATGCTTTCCATAGCTTATCATCAGGGAAATACAAATCAAAATCACAATTAGATACTATCTCACACCTATCAGAATGGCTAAAATTAACAACACAAGAAACAACAGGTGTTGGCAAGGATGAAGAGAAAGGAGAACCCTCTTGCACTGCTAGTGGGAATGCAAACCAGTGAAGCCAGTCTAGAGAACAGTATGGAGGTTCCTTAAACAACTAAAAATAGAACTACCCTACAATCTAGAAATGGCACTATTAGGTATCTGCCCAAAGGATACAAAAATACAGAATCAAAGGGGCACATGCACCCCATTGTTTATGGCATCAATGCCAATAATATCCAAAGTAGGGAGAGAGCCCAAATGTCCATTGACTGATGAATGGATAAAGAAGATGTGGCATACATATACATCAAATATCACTCAGCCACCAAAAAGAATGAAATCTTGCATTTGCAATGACATGGATGGAGCTGGAATGTATTATGCTAAGTGAAATAAGTCAATCAGAGAAAGAAAAATACCATATGATTTCACTCATTTGTGGAATTTAACAAGCAAAACAGATGAAGTTATGGGAATGGTAGGGGAAGAGAAGAGGGGTAATCAAACCACAAGAAACTCTTAATGATATAAAACAAACAGGGTTGATGGAGGGAGGTGAGTGAGAGATGGGCTAGATACGTGATGGGTATTAAAGAGGGCACTTATTGGGGTGATCACTGGGTGTGTACTCAAGTGATGAATCACTGAATTCTACTCCTAAAACCAACATTGCACTATATATTAATTGACTAAAATATAAATTAAAAAAGTAAAATTATTGTCTCATTACTGCCTGTGTTAGCTCAGATAGCTATAGATAGATATAGATATAGATATATATAGATATAGATTAGATATAGATAGATATAGATATAGATATAGATATAGATATAGATATATAGATATATATATATTCAGTCTCAGCACTGCAAATAGAATATACAAGATCATAATAGCTATTTGTCCCTAGGATGCTTACTTCTTTTTGCACTTGCCTTTTCTATTCAGTGTCATTGCCTTTTCTTCTAGCACTATATAAATTATAATGTGAAACATCTACCATTCACTGTCAAAACAGTGCCTCCCCTCAGCAGAACAGAAATAACAGCATGCTCACAACCACAGCTAACATAGCCATTAATAAGCACCAGGAGAAACACTTCGAGCTGGGGATAGAGACAAACAGACTGGAAGTCAACATATCCAAAACGATACAATACGAGAAACTTTATTTATTTATTTATTTATTTATTTATTTATTTATTTATTTATTTTAATACGAAATTTATTGTCAAATTGGTTTCCATACAACACCCAGTGCTCATCCCAACAGGTGCCCTCCTCAATACCCATCACCCACCCACCCCTCCCTCCCACTCCCTATCAACCCTCAGTTTGTTCTCAGATTTTAAGAGTCTCTTATGTTTTGGCTCCCTCCCTCTCTAACCTTTTTTTTTCCTTCCTCACCCCCATGGTCTTCTGTTAAGTTTCTCAGGATCCGCATGAGAGTGAAAACATATGGTATCTGTCTTTCTCTGTATGACTTATTTCACTTAGCATAACACTCTCCAGTTCCATCCATGTTGCCACAAAAGGCCAGATTTCATTCTTTCTCATTGCCAGGTAGTATTCCATTGTGTATATAAACCACAATTTCTTTACCCATTCATCAGTTGATGGATACTTAGGCTCTTTCCATAATTTGGCTATTGTTGAAAGTGCTGCTCTAAACATTGGGGTACAAGTGCCCCTATGCATCAGCACTCCTGTATCCCTTGGGTAAATTGCTAGCAGTGCTATTGCTGGGTCATAGGGAGATCTATGTTTAATTTTTTGAGGAACCTCCACACTGTTTTCCAGAGCGGCTGCACCAGTTTGCATTCCCACCAACGGTGTAAGAGGGTTCCCATGAGAAACATTTTAAAAAAATATTTATTTTTGAGAGAGAGCGTGCACACAAGTGGGGGAGGGGCATAGAGAGAGAGAGGGAGAGACAGATTCCAGAGCAGGCTCCAGACTCTGAGCTGTCAGTGCAGAGCCCAACGCAGGGCTCAAACTCAAGAACCATGAGATCATGTTCTGAGCTGAAGTTGGATGCTTAACTGCCACCCAGGCGTTCCCACATGAGAAACATTTTATAGAATTTGGCTATTAAGCTCTAGAGAAGGATGTGGAGACAAGACACATTTGATAACTAAACTGAAATATCTAAAGAGGTATTACACATGGAAGCTGGATTTGAGTTGTTCTTTATTACCCCAAGGGTTAGAACTTCAGGGGACCGGATGTGAATCAGTGTAAGGGACAGCCATGCAGTTATATAATAGCTTCACAGTCAAGTGAATAGAATATTTCAAGAAGCATTCTAAAAGAGGTTAACCAAGCAATGGGATGGGATTGTGGAGTAAAATGACTGGGTTCTGAATGTCTGGTTTCTGTGCAGATTCTAGGTATGAGGGAGGATGTTGAGCTAGTAGTTAAGAGGCCTGAGTCACTGTCCTTGCTCACCCACTAACCAGCTGTATAACCACCATTGGGGGACTTAATTTTTCCTCTTTTAATGAGGCAAGAGTATGAGGAGAAGTTGATAGTAAAGGCAATGTCTTGACAGAGTCAACAACAACCCCAAATCAGGTTAGTTTAATACTGATATCAACCTTATGGTAGCAAATCAATTGAGGCCAACCTAATTTACTAACAATGGGACTCTTACATAGACCAACAAATTTTAGTGGATTTCTTCTCTGGGGAAACAAGAGTGAATGTATAATGCACATATCACCACCATGGAATTAAAAACAGATTTAATCAAAGAGAAAGATTACATGAGAGCTATGGTTGATGCTCAAAGAGAATCAGTTTGCCTTTGAGAGGAATTACCCTTCAAGAGTATCTTTATCTTTGGCTTCTATGTAATATCACTATATTACCTGGAACTAAATACAACAAACATTTTCTTTTTCATTAATTTATTGTATTACTAAATAGTACATAATGAGCAAAGTTAATTGGTCACATATTTCTCACATTCTGAGTCTTTATAAGAGTACAGAGGGGATGCCTGTGTGGCTCAGTCAGATGGGCATCTGACTCTTGGTTTCAGCTCAGGTCATGATCTCGTGGTTTCATGGGTTCAAGCCCCACATCGAGCTCTATGCTAGCAGCTTGGAACCTTCTTGGGATCCTCTCTCTCTCCCTCCCTCTCTCTCTGCCCCTCCCCCACTTGTGCTGTGTCTCTGTCAAAATAAATAAATAAACTTAAAAAAATAAGAGTAAAGAGGAATAGCTTATCACATACTCAACATCCCAGGAACCAGAGAAGTCAGCTGTTTGTATTATTATTATAAATATTACAGAAGAGGGAAAATTATTTTTCTTGGTACTTAGACCCAGGACTATGGACAGGAAAGAAGCCTCATTTCCTGTCATACTGTTTCCATCACAATATTAGGAATATAGTCACCCATATCTGCTTTTCAGCTGCTTGGCAGTTTTTAGCAATTGTAATTCAGAAGTGTATCAGGGTTCCTACAGGAAATAGAATTCTACTCAGATAATTCAATTAAGACATTTTCATAAAGGACTGCTTACAGATGTATGAGTAGGGTTGAGGGAAACAACAAGAAAGGTTGAGAAACCAAGAGATGAGTCATAGCTGGAAGCCATTACCAACCCTAGGATTAAAAGGGAAAGGGGAGTAAATAGTGTTACAAAAACCAGTAAGAGCTGGAACCATGAAGGAAGAGACATAGAGTAGAAGCTGTAGTCAAGGAGAGACTCAACCACAGCCAGAACCAAGGCATGAAGCCAGGTGGAACAGGGAAGAGATATCCCAACCTCTCTCTCTCTCTTCATGTCCTATAATATTTAGCTGAGCCAATGAAGCAAACTCAGGAATTCAATACATGTTCAAAATTATTTGCTGAACATCTCCTAACTCCTATTTCAGATTTCTTCCCAATAGTAGCATACTCTCATGGGGATGTGGTCTAGAAATGTTTGGTGATGACCACCTAATCTGCAAATATGTCCATATGCCACTTGGAAGAGAAAAACGATGCATGGGGTCACATTTATTAAAATTTAATCTTCATTAGAAAATTAATTCAGCCTCTACTATATAGTGTTGGAGACAAAAATGGTCTCAGACCTCATGGGTCTGGTCTTCTACAAATATTAAAATGTCCAGAGATATGCTCAGCAAAAAGAAGAGAGGATACAGACACTACACACAGATATAAGTTTGACCATATAGACATGTGTATCTAAGGTATGGGTACATGGGCATATGTGTGTGTGCCTTTAGTGAGTATGTATATATGTATACATATATATGTATATATGTTCTGGATACCCTCCACTTCCCTTCCCCAGTTGCCTTCCAAGATTCACTCTCCAGAATTCTCCACCTGCTTTGTATCCTGGGACATGACCTATGTAAATTACATCATTGAGTTTCCTCACCCTCTGGCTTCCTGTTAGGTTCAGACAATGGGAAGAGCACCATCAGAAGATCAAAGGGCAGGAAAAGAGAAAGATATTTATCTCTTTGACTCCTTGTGGGGTCACTATGGCTGGCCACATCCTCAACTAAAAATCACAATTTCTATCATGCAGTTCATCTTTCTCCCCAGATTGCAGTTACTGTTCTCTTCCTTTATCCCTTCAGTGGTGATAGCACCTTGTTGTGACCATCTGTAAATAGTACCTTTACTAAACTCTTTACAGATTACCGAATTTGAATGCCATCTGTTTCCAGCAGAGACTCTGACTAGTACAATATGCCCTGACAACTCACAAGGATTAATAGTGTTCTTGCAGTCTAATACAACATTCTGGGCTTTAAAAAATAATATATTTTGGTAGCAGTCTAGGTCTATTAGACTGTAAGATCTTTAAGAGCAGGGATCATACCATACACATGTTATAACATTTGCAGGCCTAACTAGCTCCTGCCCCATAGCTGACACCCAACAATTATTCTGAGGAATTGAGTTGAACTAAAATACAATACAGCTATTCCTAGGCTATGATCTTGAATGAACAAGATAAACATTATCTTAATCATGACATAAAAATCACATGATCCTAAAGAATGTGGGAAATGTTAAGTTGCTGAACATAATATCCATTCTAATGTCTTCTTCATGCAGAAATAAACGGTGTTTAAGGGTATTATACAGCCTGCTGTGTAATTACATTAATCAGAGAGTGCCTGTTCTGCTGGTTCCTTTGCTGTTGCCATGGTAGCAACCGCATGTTTGCAAGTAGAGAGCACACATAGAACCCATTCTTAATTACACATGTAGCATTACATTTCAGAGAACACAATAAATATGGAGGTCAAGGAGTACGTGGAAAAGAGATATGATGAAAAAATATTTTCTCTCCGGTTTTTCTCTCGATAATTCCTAAGCCCTTTATTAGTATGACTCCCTATTACCCTTTCTCTTTCACTGCAGTAAAAAGGCCTCGGCAGCCACCCACCAAATTATAATCCTCTGCTCCTAAAATGATCCAGAACTGTCTCTAAAAAAAATGTCAGTAGGAAATTAAGTCCTATCATAACAAAACTAGAGTGGAGTGAGTGTCCGCTGACAATTTTCTAAAAAAAAGTGACACCATCTTCTTTTTTTGTATCAGAGCAAAGCACCAAAAGCCTCCCTTTCTACAGGGCGCCTGGGTGGCTCAGTCGGTTAAGCATCAACTTTGGTTCAGGTCATGATTTGTGGGCTGGAGCCCCACTGTGCTGACAGCACAGAGCCTGGAGCCTGCTTGGGATTCTGTGTCTCCATCTTCTCTGCCCCTTCCTCACGTGCACATGTACGCATGCTCTCTCTCTCTCTCAAAAATGAATAAATGTTAATTTTTTTGTAAAAAAGCCTCCCTTTCTAAACAGTCTTTATATTACTAAGAGTTCTTAGTTGTGCTTAAACACCTTGCTTGACTGGGCAGTCTGGGTAATAACTTTTGCCCTTTACAAGGATATTGCCAAGATCAATTACTGCACATTTTACAAATAAATCAAAAAGAAAATATCAAGTCTAAAAAGAAATTTTCAATCAAAAGTTTTTTATTCAGTCAGGGTTAAATGATACTTTTTCTTTCTCTCCTACTTTTCAGACATTTCTTAAGGAAGATGACACATTCTTTGGAGGAATAAAAGGTAGTCAGTCTTTCCATAATTCTAATTAAGTCTTTGCAAAGAAGAACCATATGCTAATTCAATCTAGTTGAAAAACTTATTTATTTTAAATAGTCCCACAGTTTTTTTAATGTTTATTTATTTATTTTGAGAAAGAGCGAGAGCACATGTGTGTGAACAGGGGAGTGGCAGAGACAGAGAGGGAGAAAGAGAATCCCAAGAAGTTTCTGCACTGTCAGTGCACAGCCTGACATAGGGCTCAATCTCATGGACCATGAGATTATGACCTGAGCCAAAATCAAGAGTCAGATGTCTAGCTAACTGAGCCACCCAGGTGCCCCAGTCCCACAGTTTAATCACATATTTTAGCATTACTTTTGTCCATCAAAAATTAATCTTATAGTGACAAAAAATTGTCATTGTGCAACAATGCATTTCTTTTTGTCTCCTTTTGATCTTTATCTCATCACTGTTGTTCATTTGTTCATTTATCCTTTTTATTAGCATTTTGCTAACTACTTATCATGAACTTAACATTTTCCCAGACTCAAAGGATACTGAAATGAACAGTCCCAACTCTCCAAAATCTCATGTCTAAAGAATGAGATAGATAGGAAGTCAACTTCCAGGCCAGCTGTTTATGGTCTATAAAAGTCTTAGTGGGAACCACTTAGTTCTGTTCTCTCCACTGGTTCATTTGCCAGCAGCTTAGCCTGAGATAGTTTTCATGGAAAGGGTAGAGAAAGAAAAGGACAGAAAGTACATATGTACTCCTGAGGCCTAAGCTTTAAACTGGACCACTGTATCCTGTTGGTCAAGGCAAGTCACAAGTCAAACCCAGATTTAAGGGATAATTATATAGGTTCTACCTCTTGATTAAAGGAGCAGCAAAGTAACAGTGCAAAAAGTAAGTTTGCAGAAAGGAGTAGACAAATGGGGCCATTTTTGCAATAGTACCAAATGTTTGGTAAGACAACAAATCCAACCTAGCAAGAATCAGGAAAAGCTGAATATAGTCTTTTTTTTTTAAGTTTATTTATTGAGAGAGACAGAGAAAGAGAGAGAGAGAGAGAACCAGTGGGAGAGGTGCGGAGAGAGAAATGGAGACAGAGGACCTGAAGCAAACTCTGTGCTGACAGCAGAGAGTCTGATGCAGGGTTCGGACTCATGAACCATGAGATCATGACCTGAGCCAAAGTTGGATGCTTAGCCAAATGAGTCACCCAGGTGCCCCAAAGGCTGCATATAGTCTTAAAAGATGAGTAGGACTTGCCAAAAAAATATGCATTAAAACACAAATCAATACTTAGTGTAAAACAAGGAGTCCAAAACATACAATTAAGGAATATCTTGAGTGAAGTGTTTTCTTGTTACACTTCTCACTTAGCTACACTTCTAAAAAGTAAAGTAAGACATTTTCTCCCCTGAGCTTTAGCTAAACTAAACTCTGATCAAAATCAGTTCAGGTCTAAGATTCCCAGAACCACTTCAAGACATACAAATTCTTGTCTGTCAACAACTGGAGAACCACAAAATTGCAGAGACTAGCTTACAGTGAATGCCCCATAAGTATTTCTTTGCTGAATTAATTAATTAAAGAATGAAAGAAACAACTTTCAAAGGCTTTAAAACCTTATTAGGCCAGCGAGGCAGAACCAACAGAGATGTTCCATAATAAGGAGCCCAACCTGAGAAAGCTCTTTATCCCCAAAAGTTTGAGACTGACTTTCCTCTCCCAAGAAAAGAAACTGGACAACCCAACCTTGGGACACTCCATCTTCTCAGGCAGCACCAGCGAAGACCAGTGGGAGTCTCAGTGATCCTAGATAAATTGAACAGAACTGTAAATAACTGTAAAAGCTCTGAAAATTAAATTGTCATTAGAACCGCAGACCACAAAAGTAGACCAAGATCCGTGTGCTAAACCTAAACAGGATGAGTGCCTACTAAAATAAAAGATTTAAATAGGATTCTAGGTTTCCTACCATAATAACAAAATGTGCAGTTAGTGTGTGAAAAATCACCCATAATTCCAAGAAGCAAGAAATCACAACTTAAATGAGAAAAGATATCAACTAACACCAACATCAGAGTGAGTCAGACATTGGAATTATCAAAGAAGGATGTTAAAGTAGCCATCAAAAAAAGGCTTTAAAAATCAATTACAATTTCTCTTTTAAAAAATGAAAAAAAGGGAAAACTTCAACTTCAACTTATCAACTTCAAATTCTATTATTCTCACATGAAGAAAAACTAAAAGGATTTCTCATTAGTAAATTTACCCTTACAGAATAGCAAAAGGAATTGTTTCAAACAAAAAGGAAATCATAAAAGAAGGAATATTAGAGCATCAAGAAGAAAGAAAAGTGGAAAGAACAAAAATATGGGTATATAAAATAGATTATCCTCTGCATGCATTTTATAAATCCTCTGCATGATAATAAAAACAAGAATTATAATGCCATCTGATACTCAAGACAATAATATTAAAAAGTGGAGGAGCAAATGAAATGCTAAATGGAACAATGCATGGAAGAATGGTTTCATATTTCACTAGAAGTGATAAAATGTTAATACCAGTAGACATCATATATATACATCATATATATATATATATATATATATACACACACACACACACACACACACACACACACTAATACTCATATAAATTACTATAAAAACTAAAAATATATACATTCAAAAATGCTACAAATAAATCAAGATTAAATTCTAAGACATATTCAAGTAACCAACAGGAATGCAGGAAAGAAAAACAAATGCACAAGAACCAGTGAAAACAAATAGAAAAAAAAATAAAATGTAATACTTAAGCTCTAAAATATCAATAATAACCTTAAATGTAAATGCCCTAAATAAACTGACTGAAATACCAACTGATAGAATAGCTAAAAAGTATGACCCAACTATATGGTATATACAAGAAAATGACTTCAAATTCAACAACACAGGTGGGTTGAAAGTAAAAAGATGGGGAAAGATACACCATGCAAATATCAAAAACAAGCAGAAGTGGCTCTATACATATCAGATAAAGTGGACTTCAAATAAAACTACAAAAGACAAAGAGGGATACTACATAAAGACAAAATGATTAATATACCAGGAAGATAAAATGATACTAAATATGTACATACCAAACAAAAGAGCCTCATAATATATGACGCAAAACTAATAGAGCTGAAAAGAAAAATATACAAATCCAAAATTATAGTTGGGTACACCAAAACTTCCCTTTCAACAACAGATAGAACTAGTATAGAAAATAATCAAGGATATGGAAAATCTGTACAACACATTCAACCAACAGGACCTAATTGACATATATAGAATATTCCATCCAACAACAGCAGAATACTCAATTTTTTCAAGCACCAATATAACATTCAGCAGATATACTATATCCTGGGCCATAAAACAACCCTCAACAAATTTAAAAGAAGTGAAATCATACAGACTATGTTTTTCCACCATATCAGAATCAAGCTAGATAACAGAAAGACAACAGGAAAATACTAAATATATAGAAATTAAACAATACATTTTAAAATAATCCATGGGTCCAAGAGGAAGCCTAAAAATATTTAAAAATAAATAAAATTTAATTCAAATGAAAATACAACACATCAAAATATATGGGATGCAGCTAAAACAGTGCTGTGAGGGGAATTCACAGTATGAAATGCTTAAATTGAAATGAGGAAAAATAGCAAAATAATTAATCTAAGTTCCCACTGCAAAAAACTAGAAAAGGAAGAGCAAACTAAATCCAGTGCACTCCAAAGGAATAAATAAATAAACATAAGAGCTGAAAATAATGAAGGTGAAAATGGGAAACAAAAGAGAAAATTGAGGTGCCTGGGTGGCTCAGTCGGCTCAGGTCATGATCTCGTGGCTCATGGAATGGAGCCTCATGTTGAGCCCTGACAGTGCAGAGCCTGCGTGGGATTCTCTATCTCCCTCTCTCTCTGCCCCTCCCCACTCACGTGCATACATGCATACTCTCTTTCTCTCTCTCTCAAAATAAATAAATAAACATTAAAAAAAAGAAAATCAATGAAACAGAAAGCTGGTTCTTTGAAAAAAAATCAATAAAACTGATAAACCTGTAGGAAGACTTACGAAAAGAAAAAACACAATCATCAATATCAGGAATAAAATAGAGGCTACCACTAGAGATAATGAAGTCATTAGAATAATAAGAGAATAATACTGTTATGTGCTCCCCCACAAAAGATGTGTTCAAGTCTTAGCACCAAGTATCTCAGAATGAGATGTTTTTTGGAAATAGGATCTTTACAGAGTTAATCAACTAAAATAGGGTCATTAGGATGGACTCTAATCCAATATGAATGATGTCCTTATAAAAAGGACAAATTTGGACATAGAGAGAGATACACATAGAGTACAATGTGAAGAGGCACAAGGAAAATGCCATGTAAAGATAAAATCAGAGATTGGAATTATGCTGCCATAAGACAAGGAACAACTGGGGCTACTAGAAGTAGGAAGAAAGAATCAAGGAGGGATCTCTGTCAGAAGGAGCAGAGGGAGCATGGCCCTGCCCATACTTTGATTTTAGACTTATAAATTTCTGTTTTTCTAAGTCACCTAGCTTGTAATTCTTTATTATGGCAGCCCTAAGAAACTTACAAATACAAACAACAATATGCTCATAGCTGTGACAACTTAGAAGAAAGGAACCAAATCCTACCAAAACTCAATTAAGATGAAAAAGATAATCTGAACGGTCCTGTTCAGGAAACTGAATCTATAATTTAAAAGCTCCTGGGGTCACCTAGATGGCTCAGTCAGTTAAGCGTGAGATCGAGGACCCATATCAGGCTCTGTGCTGACAGAGAGGAGCCTGCTTGGTATTCTCTATCCACCCCCCTCTCTGCCCCTCCCCTGCTCTCTCTCTCTCTCTGTCTCTCTCTCAAAACACATAAATAAACCCTTAAAAATATAAAATAAAAGGTCCTGCAAAAGAAATCTCCAGGCCCAGATAGTTGCACGGGGGAATTGTGCAAAACACTGGAAAAGATTTAACATTAATTTTACACAAACTCATCCACATAACAGAAGAGGAAAGAACACTTCCCAACTTATTCTGTGACACCAGTACCACTCCTATACCAAAACAAATATAAGACAATACAAAAGAAACTTACAGAAAAACATCTCTTACAAACTTATACATAAAATTCTCAACAATACATATTAGCAAATCAAATCCAAGTATGTACAAAATATTTATATACCATAACAAAGTAGAATTTGTTCCAGTTACACAAGGATGATTTAACATTTGAAAATCAATGTAATCCACTTTACAAACAGACTAAATTGGTAATATCGTATCGAATGATACAAGAAAAAAAACATTTCACAAAATGCATTTCACAATACTTACTCATGATAAAAAGTCTCAGCAGCTTAAGAATAGAGGGAAATTACCCCAACTTGAAAAAGAGCATCAACACTGGGGTGCCTGGGGTGCTTAGTTGGTTGGGCATCCAACTTCGGTTCAGGTTGTGATCTCACAGTTTGTGAGTTCGAGCTGCTTGTTGGGCTCTGTGCTAAAAGCTCAGAGCCTAGAGCCTGTTTCAGATTCAGTGTCTCCCACTCTAACCATCCCCCACTTGCACTCTGTCTCTCTCTCTCAAAAATAAACAACAAACATTTAAAAAAATTTTTAAAGAGCATCTACACAATAACTCGCTAACATCACACTTCATGGAGAAAGATTAGGTGCTTTCTCTCTGAGTTTGGTAACAAGTGAAAAATGTCCATTCTCACCACTCTTATTCAAAATAACTTGATGGGGGGTGGGAGGGAGGGCAGGGTGGGTGATGGGTATTGAGGAGGGCACTTTTTGGGATGAGCACTGGGTGTTGTATGGAAACCAATTTGACAGTAAATTTCATATATTAAAAAATAAAAAAAAATAAAATAAAATAAAATAAAAGAACTTGGAATAAAAAAAAATAACTTGAAGTTAGAGTCACTGTAATAGGACTACTACTAATAATAACAATAATAATAATAAACCTACAGTTTGCAAAGGAGAAAATAAAACTGTCCCTATTTGTGGACACATGATTATCTATGAATAGAGATAGGAGATAGGAGATCCCAAGAAATCACCAAAAAAACCCTAGAACTAATAAGGGACTTTGGAAAGGTCACAAAACATCAACACACAAAAAGCAATTGCATTTTTATATACTAACAGTGAACATACAGAATTAAAAACAAAATTAAAAACTTGATATTCTTTACAAACTCTCCAAAGAAAAGTAAATACTTAATTCCACATTTACCAAAACATATACAGGCTTTGTATGCTGAAGATTGCGATATCCTGATGAAAAAAAAAATCAAACATGATCTAAATAAATGGAAGACTGGGGTGCCTGAGTGGCTCAGTTGGTTAAGGGTCAGGCTCTTGACTGAGCTCAGGTCAAGATCTCATGGTTTGTGAGCCCAAGCCCTGTGTCAGGCTCCACCACGCTGCTATCACAGAGACAGCTTGGGATTCTCTCCCTCTCTCTCTGCTCCTCCCTTGCACATGCACTCTCTCTCTCTCTCTCTCTCATAATTAATTAATTAATTAAATTAATTAAAAATAAATAGAAAGACATATCATGTATGTATTAGAGGAGTCACCATAGCAAATATGTCAATTCTCTTCAAATTAATTTATAGGTTTAGTATCTAATTCCTATCAAAATTCCAACAATATTTTTGTAGATATAAGATTATTATTCTAAAATTGATATAAAAAATTCAGGCTATAGAATACTTAAAACAATCTTGTAAAAGAAGAATAAAGTGGGAAGAAGCTTACTATATAGATAACATAATCAAAACAATGTGATATGAGCACAGGGATAGACACATAAATCAATGTATAGAATGGATAAACTAGAAAAAGTCCAAATCAGTATGTTTATTTAATTGTTTTTACAAAGGTGCATAAGCAAAACAATTCAAAAGAGGAAAGACACCTTTTCAACAAATGATACTGGAGCAATTGAACACAAATGAGGGGGGAAAAAAAACCCTTGACTTAATTAGTCTTAACACATAAAAATGTAATTCAAAATGGATAATGTACCTAAATGTAAAACATAAAACTATAAAACTTTCAGGAAAACACATAGGAGAAAATCTTTAGGATCTAGGGCTAGGCAGAGTTCTCATATTTGACACCAAAAAACACAATCCATAGAAGTAGAAACTTGATAAATTTATTCAAATAATCACATCACACCAAGTACATGAAAAAATATTCAACACCATTGATAATTGGAGAAATGCTAATTAAAATCATAATGAGGTATTACTATACACCCATTCATATGACTAAAACCCAGCAATAACACCAAACACTGGTGAGGATGTGGAGAAAGTGGATTACTCACACACTGCTGGTGTAAATGTAAAATGATACAACCACTCTAGAAAACACTTGGCAGTTTCTTTAAAAACTAAACGTGTGGGCGCCTGAGTGGCTCAGTTGGTTAAGCATCTGACTTTGGCTCAGGTCACGATCTCACGGTTTGTGAGTTCGAGCCCCACTTTTGGGCTCTGTGCTGACAGCTCAGAGCCCGGAGCCTGCTTCAGATTCTGTGTCTCCTTCTCTCTCTTCCCCACCCCCACTTGTGCTTTGTCTCTGTCTCTCAAAAAATAAATGTAAAAAAAAAATTGAAACAAACAAAAACTAAACGTCATTACCACACAAGCCAGCAATTGCACTCTTGGGTATTTATCTCAGAGAAATAAAAACTTTTGTTCACACAAAAACCTATACCCAAGTGTCCATAGCAGCTTTATTCATAATAACCAACAACTGGAAACAACGAAGATGTCTTTCAACAGATAAGTGATTAAACAAACTATTATATATCCATACAATGGACTACTACTCTGCAATAAGAAGGAATGAACTATTGATACACCAAACAACTTGGATACATTTGTAGGGAATTATGCTGAATTTAAAAAGTCAATTTTATTTTATTTTATTTTATTTTTTTATTTTTTAATATATGAAATTTACTGTCAAATTGGTTTCCATACAACACCCAGTGCTCATCCCAAAAGGTGCCCTCCTCAATACCCATCACCCACCCTGCCCTCCCTCCCACCCCCCATCAACCCTCAGTTTGTTCTCAGTTTTTAACAGTCTCTAATGCTTTGGCTCTCTCCCACTCTAACCTCTTTTTTTTTTTTTTTTTTTTTCCTTCCCCTCCCCCATGGGTTTCTGTTATGTTTCTCAGGATCCACATAAGAGTGAAACCATATGGTATCTGTCTTTCTCTGTATGGCTTATTTCACTTAGCATCACACTCTCCAGTTCCATCCATGTTGCTACAAAAGGCCATATTTCATTTTTTCTCATTGCCACGTAGTATTCCATTGTGTATATAAACCACAATTTCTTTATCCATTCATCAGTTGATGGACATTTAGGCTCTTTCCATAATTTGGCTATTGTTGAGAGTGCCGCTATAAACATTGGGGTACAGGTGCCCCTATGCATCAGTACTCCTGTATCCCTTGGATAAATTCCTAGCAGTGCTATTGCTGGGTCATAGGGTAGGTCTATTTTTAATTTTCTGAGGAACCTCCACACTGCTTTCCAGAGCGGCTGCACCAATTTGCATTCCCACCAACAGTGCAAGAGGGTTCCTGTTTCTCCACATCCTCTCCAGCATCTATAGTCTCCTGATTTCTTCATTTTGGCCACTCTGACTGGCGTGAGGTGGTATCTGAGTGTGGTTTTGATTTGTATTTCCCTGATAAGGAGCGACGTTGAACATCTTTTCATGTGCCTGTTGGCCATCCGGATGTCTTCTTTAGAGAAGTGTCTATTCATGTTTTCTGCCCATTTCTTCACTGGGTTATTTGTTTTTCGGGTGTGGAGTTTGATGAGCTCTTTATAGATTTTGGATACTAGCCCTTTGTCCGATGTGTCATTTGCAAATATCTTTTCCCATTCCGTTGGTTGCCTTTTAGTTTTGTTGGTTGTTTCCTTTGCTGTGCAGAAGCTTTTTATCTTCATAAGGTCCCAGTAATTCACTTTTGCTTTTAATTCCCTTGCCTTTGGGGATGTGCCGAGTAAGAGATTGCTACGGCTGAGGTCAGAGAGGTCTTTTCCTGCTTTCTCCTCTAAGGTTTTGATGGTTTCCTGTCTCACATTCAGGTCCTTTATCCATTTTGAGTTTATTTAAAAAAGTCAATTTTAAAAGGTTACATGCTATTCATTCAATTAATAACATTTTGAAATGACAAAATTACAGAAATGGAGAAAAGATTAGGTATCAGGATGGGGGCTGGGTGAGATCCTTGTAGTGAATAAACTGTTGTTTTTTTTTTTTTTTCTTAACTGTAGTGGTGGTTCATGAACATGTGATAAAATTATATTGAACTAAATGCACACACACACACACGCACACAAGAATGGTGGTAAAACTGGGGAAATCTGAATTAGATTGGTAGATTATATCAATGTCAATATTTTCTGTGGTACTGTACTATACCTTTTAAAGATGTTATCACATGGGGAAATTGGGTAAAGAGTACACTGGATTCCTCTGTGCTATTCTTACAACTGCATGTGATATACACTTATCTCAATAAAAATTTTCATTAAAAAAAGGCTACCCTGAACTCACTGAGAACAAGTAAGAAGTATTCTAGGCATTCTTAATCCTCCCTTAAACAGAGATCTGTATTTTTGGTATATCTTTAGGACTTTAAAAACCTCTCCTGTGGCCACTTGTGTTTTGCCAGCACCTCCTCTATGAATTAAAATGTACAGAGGTGCCTGGGTGGCTCAGTCAGTTAAGCGCCCAACGTCGGCTCAGGTCATGATCTCAGGGTTCGTGGGTTTGAGCCCTGCATCGGACTCTGTGCTGACAGCTCAGAGCCTGGAGCCTGCTTCAGATTCTGTGTCTCCCTCTATCTCTCAAAAAAAAAAAAAAAAAAAAAAAAAATTAAAAAATTTTAAATGTACATAAGGCTTTGAAATACTACAATCTCAAAGTAATAGTAGCAGAAAGAAAAATATCTTCAAATACCACGTCAGAGTGGAAAGTAAAGGGTTTGAATCAAAAGTCCATAGTTTCTCAGCAAAATATCAAAATTTCAAGGAACAGATTAGGTAGCAGTTTTAAGAGAATTTTTTTTCCCAGGATAATTCAATTCATTGATTAGAATTTAGAATAAAAAAGACAAAGAACAAAAGATGAAAAGACTCAGGATCTTTGACTCAAGTGTCAAATCTGCTACTGCCTGTGTGACTTAGGGCACACCAACTCAATCTGTTTGCATCTCAATTTCCTGGTAAAAATTAAGCAATTAGACCAAACCCCAAGTTCCCTTCCAGCTTGAAAATATTCTATGATCCCATGAAATCTGAAATGTTGATGAAAGTTGATAATGTTTCAACCCTTTCCTTCATTAGAATTAATTTAATAAGGTTCTCCATGGTAACTCCCATTGGCAACACAAGCATTCCCTTCAGCTGTGTAAATGATGCCCTTAAGTCCGACATAACTGTTCAGGTTTCCTTACCAAGTCTCTAAGTGCTAATTAACTTTGAAGCAGCTCTCCAATACTGGCTCCATTACAATTCATACCAAACTGCTTCTAACTGCTTCAGATTTTTCTCCTTAATTTTTTTTCCAGACACATGGAGTATAATTTTACTGCTATTTCTATCCGTTTCCTTTAGAGCTCTTTTTCATTCGTTCCACTGAATGAATTTTAAAGTGTAAAGAGACTGGATGGCATATCAATCATACAGCAGCTTCAAGGCTTACCTGCTAATGTTTTGGGGAATCCTGCCCAATAGTCTTCTGGGGCTCAGATCTCACCAGTCACAAGATAAGTTACCCTTGATACACTGCAAACTGTTTTTCTTATGCAACTCTTGCTTTAATAGACCACTCAGTTCGAGAAAATCTAGGCTAGGAAAATTCTCAGGGGTACTGATCTCTTCTTACCACCTGATACCCACCCCCTTCCAAAAACCTTAAGTACCTTACTGAATCACCAAGTCAGAGCCTATTTTTTCAAGGGACAAACCTGGCTGTTGACCGTAACTCAATGTATGGTGTCTCTATTCATAATGTTGTGAGATGCCTACTATGAAACTGTCTGCTGTATTAGTCAGTGTTTCTACATTAATTCTGCTTAATAAACAAAGACTTTTCCCTATTTCTGAAAAGGTCCTATTCCATTCTTATTTAATGTTTAATTTTTGTGATTATCTGGATTAAGATCATTGTTTTGGAAAGAAAGCATCTTTATTCTATCCGATTCATCCTATATGAGTTTCACCCCAAATTATCTTCCTCTACACCAGCCAAATGTATTATATATGGTAGGTCAAATGTTAAGTACTGGGTAGGAGGGAGGTAAAAAATTAATAATCTCCATTTGAGCTTTCAAGGACTTTAACCTCCTGATTACACCAATGTGCACTCCCTTTTCTTAACAAGAAAGAGAGAGAAGACAACAGTACTTGTACACATAGCAATGTCATTAAAAGCCCACACACCAGCACATCAGTTTCTCACACACTTTTTAGTTCTTAGTATCATGGTATGACATTTTCAGAAACTCAGTAGAACCTTAAAAAATAAAAGTGAAGAGTGTCTGTTAAGTGTCCAAACCCAGCACTTTAAAAAATGGAACTATATGCCATGAAAATATTGTTGAATAGAATGAGTTGAACTGCTTGGGTCTTTTGTTCAAATTGCCATTGCTTTACTTCTCTGCCTATTTGCTGTTTAATGATTATATATAAACCCAGGCCAAAGACATAAGGTTAAAATAATAATTATTGCCTAGGGGTGGGGAGAGGTTTCAGTTTTGTAATAAAACAAATAATGGGTTTATAAAGATTACCCATATATGTCTTTGTCTGGAATTTATGCCTTAGTCCAATTTATAAGCAAAAATTCTGTCATCTTAACAGACGGCCCTATGTGTAAAAAAACAAAAGAACAGAAAGAATTGGTAGAGGGGGGTTCCGGAAGATGGCGGCGTAGGAGGACGCGGGGCTCACAGCGCGTCCTGCCGATCACTTAGATTCCACCTACACCTGCCTAAAGAACCCAGAAAACCGCCAGAGGATTAGCAGAAGGGAGTCTCCGGAGCCAAGCGCAGACTAGAGGCCCACGGAAGAGGGTAGGAAGGGCGGCGAGGCGGTGCGCGCTCCACGGACTGGCGGGAGGGAGCCGGGGCGGAGGGGCGGCTCGCCGGCCAAGCGGAGCCCCCGAGTCTGGCTGGCAAAAGCGGAGGGGCCGGACAGACTGTGTTCCGACAGCAAGCGCGACTTAGAGTCTGGGAGGTCATAAGTTAACAGCTCTGCTCGGAAAGCGGGAAGGCTGGAGGACAAAGGGAGGGAGAGCTGCTGAGCCCCTGGACGGCAGAGCTCAGCTTGGCGGGGAACAAAGGCGCCAGCGCCATCTCCCCCGCCCATCCCCCAGCCAAAATCCCAAAGGGAACCAGTTCCTGCCAGGGAACTTGCTCGTTCCGTGCAAACACCCAACTCTGTGCTTCTGCGGAGCCAAACCTCCGGCAGCGGATCTGACTCCCTCCCGCTGCCACAGGGCTCCTCCTGAAGTGGATCACCTAAGGAGAAGCGAGCTAAGCCTGCCCCTCCAGCCCCCGTGCACCTTGCCTACCCACCCCAGCTAATACGCCAGATCCCCAGCAACACAAGCCTGGCAGTGTGCAAGTAGCCCAGACGGGCCACGCCACCCCACAGTGAATCCCGCCCCTAGGAGAGGGGAAGAGAAGGCACACACCAGTCTGACTGTGGCCCCAGCGGTGGGCTGGGGGCAGACATCAGGTCGGACTGCGGCCCCGCCCACTAACTCCAGTTATACACCACAGCACAGGGGAAGTGCCCTGCAGGTCCTCACCACGCCAGGGACTCTCCAAAATGACCAAACGGAAGAATTCCCCTCAGAAGAATCTCCAGGAAATAACAACAGCTAATGAACTGATCAAAAAGGATTTAAATAATATAACAGAAAGTGAATTTAGAATAATAGTCATAAAATTAATCGCTGGGCTTGAAAACAGTATACAGGACAGCAGAGAATCTCTTGCCACAAAGATCGAGGGACTAAGGAACAGTCACGAGGAGCTGAAAAACGCTTTAAACGAAATGCAAAACAAAATGGAAACCACGATGGCTCGGCTTGAAGAGGCAGAGGAGAGAATAGGTGAACTAGAAGATAAAGTTATGGAGAAAGAGGAAGCTGAAAGAAAGAGGGATAAAAAAATCCAGGAGTATGAGGGGAAAATTAGAGAACTAAGTGATACACTAAAAAAAAAATAATATACGCATAATTGGTATCCCAGAGGAGGAAGAGAGAGGGAAAGGTGCTGAAGGGGTACTTGAAGAAATTATAGCTGAGAACTTCCCTGAACTGGGGAAGGAAAAAGGCATTGAAATCCAAGAGGCACAGAGAACTCCCTTCAGACGTAACTTGAATCGATCTTCTGCATGACATATCATAGTGAAACTGGCAAAATACAAGGATAAAGAGAAAATTCTGAAAGTAGCAAGGGATAAACGTGCCCTCACATATAAAGGGAGACCTATAAGACTCGTGACTGATCTCTCCTTTGAAACTTGGCAGGCCAGAAAGGCTTGGCACGATATCTACAGTGTGCTAAACAGAAAAAATATGCAGCCGAGAATCCTTTATCCAGCAAGTCTGTCATTTAGAATAGAAGGAGAGATAAAGGTCTTCCCAAACAAACAAAAACTGAAGGAATTTGTCACCACTAAACCAGCCCTACAAGAGATCCTAAGGGGGATCCTGTGAGACAAAGTACCAGAGACATCACTACAAGCATAAAAATTACAGACATCACAATGACTCTAAACCCATATCTTTCTATAATAACACTGAATGTAAATGGATTAAATGCGCCAACTAAAAGACATAGGGTATCAGAATGGATAAAAAAACAAGACCCATCTATTTGCTGTCTACAAGAGACTCATTTTAGATCTGAGGACACCTTTAGATTGAGAGTGAGGGGATGGAGAACTATTTATCATGCTCCTGGAAGCCAAAAGAAAGCTGGAGTAGCCATACTTATATCAGACAAACTAGACTTTAAATTAAAGGCTGTAACAAGAGATGAAGAAGGGCATTATATAATAATCACAGGGTCTATCCACCAGGAAGAGCTAACTATTATAAATGTCTATGCGCCAAATACCCGAGCCCCCAGATATATAAAACAATTACTCATAAACATAAGCAACCTTATTGATAAGAATGTGGTCATTGCAGGGGACTTTAACACCCCACTTACAGAAATGGATAGATCATCTAGACACACAGTCAATAAAGAAACAAGGGCCCTGAATGATACATTGGATCAGATGGACTTGACAGATATATTTAGAACTCTGCATCCCAAAGCAACAGAATATACTTTCTTCTCGAGTGCACATGGAACATTCTCCAAGATAGATCATATACTAGGTCACAAAACAGCCCTTCATAAGTATACAAGAATTGAAATTATACCATGCATACTTTCAGACCACAATGCTATGAAGCTTGAAATCAACCACAGGAAAAAGTCTGGAAAACCTCCAAAAGCATGGAGGTTAAAGAACACCCTACTAACGAATGAGTGGGTCAACCAGGCAATTAGAGAAGAAATTAAAATATATATGGAAACAAACGAAAATGAAAATACAACAATCCAAACGCTTTGGGACACAGCGAAGGCAGTCCTGAGAGGAAAATACATTGCAATCCAGGCCTATCTCAAGAAACAAGAAAAATCCCAAATACAAAATCTAACAGCACACCTAAAGGAAATAGAAGCAGAACAGCAAAGGCAGCCTAAACCCAGCAGAAGAGAAATAATAAAGATCAGAGCAGAAATGAACAATATAGAATCTAAAAAAACTGTAGAGGAGATCAACGAAACCAAGAGTTGGTTTTTTGAAAAAATAAACAAAATTGACAAACCTCTAGCCAGGCTTCTCAAAAAGAAAAGGGAGATGACCCAAATAGATAAAATCATGAATGAAAATGGAATGATTACAACCAATCCCTCAGAGATACAAACAATTATCAGGGAATACTATGAAAAATTATATGCCAGCAAATTGGACAACCTGGAAGAAATGGACACATTTCTAAACACCCACACTCTTCCAAAACTCAATCAGGAGGAAATAGAAAGCTTGAACAGACCCATAACCAGCGAAGAAATTGAATCGGTTATCAAAAATCTCCCAACAAATAAGAGTCCAGGACCAGATGGCTTCCCAGGGGAGTTCTACCAGACATTTAAAGCAGAGATAATACCTATCCTTCTCAAGCTATTCCAAGAAATAGAAAGGGAAGGAAAACTTCCAGACTCATTCTATGAAGCCAGTATTACTTTGATTCCTAAACCAGACAGAGACCCAGTAAAAAAAGAGAACTACAGGCCAATATCCCTGATGAATATGGATGCAAAAATTCTTAATAAGATACTAGCAAATCGAATTCAACAGCATATAAAAAGAATTATTCACCATGATCAAGTGGGATTCATTCCTGGGATGCAGGGCTGGTTCAACATTCGCAAATCGATCAACGTGATACATCACATTAACAAAAAAAAAGAGAAGAACCATATGATGTTGTCAATCGATGCAGAAAAGGCCTTTGACAAAATCCAGCACCCTTTCTTAATAAAAACCCTTGAGAAAGTCGGGATAGAAGGAACATACTTAAAGATCATAAAGGCCATTTATGAAAAGCCCACAGCTAACATCATCCTCAACGGGGAAAAACTGAGAGCTTTTTCCCTGAGATCAGGAACACGACAGGGATGCCCACTGTCACCGCTGTTGTTTAATATAGTGCTGGAAGTTCTAGCATCAGCAATCAGACAACAAAAGGAAATCAAAGGCATCCAAATTGGCAAAGATGAAGTCAAGCTTTCGCTTTTTGCAGATGACATGATATTATACATGGAAAATCCGATAGACTCCACCAAAAGTCTGCTAGAACTGATACATGAATTCAGCAAAGTTGCAGGATACAAAATCAATGTGCAGAAATCAGTTGCATTCTTATACACTAACAATGAAGCAACAGAAAGACAAATGAAGAAACTGATCCCATTCACAATTGCACCAAGAAGCATAAAATACCTAGGAATAAATCTAACCAAAGATGTAAAAGATCTGTATGCTGAAAACTATAGAAAGCTTATGCAGGTAATTGAAGAAGATTTAAAGAAATGGAAAGACATTCCCTGCTCATGGATTGGAAGAATAAATATTGTCAAAATGTCAATACTACCCAAAGCTATCTACACATTCAATGCAATCCCAATCAAAATTGCACCAGCATTCTTCTCGAAACTAGAACAAGCAATCCTAAAATTCATATGGAACCACAAAAGGCCCCGAATAGCCAAAGTAATTTTGAAGAAGAAGACCAAAGCAGGAGGCATCACAATCCCAGACTTTAGCCTCTACTACAAAGCTGTCATCATCAAGACAGCATGGTATTGGCATAAAAACAGACACATAGACCAATGGAATAGAATAGAAACCCCAGAACTAGACCCACAAACGTATGGCCAACTCATCTTTGACAAAGCAGGAAAGAACATCCAATGGAAAAAAGACAGTCTCTTTACCAAATGGTGCTGGGAGAACTGGACAGCAACATGCAGACGGTTGAAACTAGACCACTTTCTCACACCATTCACAAAAATAAACTCAAAATGGATAAAGGACCTGAATGTGAGACAGGAAACCATCAAAACCCCAGAGGAGAAAGCAGGAAAAGACCTCTCTGACCTCAGCCGTAGCAATCTCTTACTCGGCACATCCCCAAAGGCAAGGGAATTAAAAGCAAAAGTGAATTACTGGGACCTTATGAAGATAAAAAGCTTCTGCACAGCAAAGGAAACAACCAACACAACTAAAAGGCAACCAACGGAATGGGAAAAGATATTTGCAAATGACACATCGGACAAAGGGCTAGTATCCAAAATCTATAAAGAGCTCATCAAACTCCACACCCGAAAAACAAATAACCCAGTGAAGAAATGGGCAGAAAACATGAATAGACACTTCTCTAAAGAAGACATCCGGATGGCCAACAGGCACATGAAAAGATGTTCAACGTCGCTCCTTATCAGGGAAATACAAATCAAAACCACACTCAGATACCACCTCACGCCAGTCAGAGTGGCCAAAATGAACAAATCAGGAGACTATAGATGCTGGAGAGGATGTGGAGAAACGGGAACCCTCTTGCACTGTTGGTGGGAATGCAAATTGGTGCAGCCGCTCTGGAAAGCAGTGTGGAGGTTCCTCAGAAAATTAAAAATAGACCTACCCTATGACCCAGCAATAGCACTGCTAGGAATTTATCCAAGGGATACAGGAGTACTGATGCATAGGGGCACCTGTACCCCAATGTTTATAGCGGCACTCTCAACAATAGCCAAATTATGGAAAGAGCCTAAATGTCCATCAACTGATGAATGGATAAAGAAATTGTGGTTTATATACACAATGGAATACTACGTGGCAATGAGAAAAAATGAAATATGGCCTTTTGTAGCAACATGGATGGAACTGGAGAGTGTGATGCTAAGTGAAATAAGCCATACAGAGAAAGACAGATACCATATGGTTTCACTCTTATGTGGATCCTGAGAAACATAACAGAAACCCATGGGGGAGGGGAAGGAAAAAAAAAAAAAAAGAGGTTAGAGTGGGAGAGAGCCAAAGCATAAGAGACTGTTAAAAACTGAGAACAAACTGAGGGTTGATGGGGGGTGGGAGGGAGGGCAGGGTGGGTGATGGGTATTGAGGAGGGCACCTTTTGGGATGAGCACTGGGTGTTGTATGGAAACCAATTTGACAGTAAATTTCATATATTAAAAAATAAAAAAAATAAATTAAAAAAAAAAAAAAAGAATTGGTAGAGTATTACTAGGGTTCCTATATAATGGCATGCTCAGAAAGAAAGAATAAAGAGCAATTATATAAGCTCAGAGACTAAGAAAAGCATCACTGTATTCAGTATATATTAGAATATCTGAAGAGATTAAAAAATCTACACCAATGATTTAAATTAGCTAATCTGGGGAGTGGCTTGGGTACTGGGATTTTTTTTTTTTTTAAAGCTCCCCAGTTGATTCCAAGATACAGCCAAGGTTGAGACCTACTCCACTAAACAAAATGTATAGCTCAGGTCTATTACCAATCATATTTAACTGAGTATTTAAGGTAAGTTATTTGAAAGATATTTTTCTGAAAGAAAAAGGCAATTCTGTCAGTATAACAAAATATTCTTCATAGCTGTAGATAATAATATACAGTTTCTTCCTGACTATTGGTAATAACTCATTTTATCAAGATAATTTTGGTCAAAAAACTATAATTTATAACATATTTCTTTCTATCCTCATTTTTTAAAAATATGACAGACACATTTAATTAAATGCAATAAAAACAGGTACTTCAAATTGTCAGTGAGTTGCTAAAGTTCCATTATTATGCTATAAGTCTATGCATAATTCTAACTGCTAAAACTTCTATGGACATATTTTATGCTTAGAGCTTAGGCAAGGTTAGGAAGGACAGCAAATGGTATCAGGGCTTTCTTCAAACTATTTAGATGACTGACATAATAATAAAGCAATTTTTTACTTTTGTCTCATTACCCAAATTTATGCCAGTTTATTTATTTTTTTAACGTTTATTTATTTTTGAGACAGAGACAGAGCATGAACGGGGGAGGGTCAGAGAGAGGGAGACACAGAATCTGAAACAGGCTCCAGGCTCTGAGCTGTCAGCACAGAGCCGGACGCGGGGCTCAAACTCACGGACCACGAGATCATGACCTGAGCCGAAGTCGGCCGCTTAACCGACTGAGCCACCCAGGCGCCCCTTGTCAGTTTAAAGATTAGTCATGTTAATAGCTAAGTAAAATCTTCTTCATACAGGATGTCTAAAACAAAGGCCATTCCAAGTGAGGGAGTGAAATAGTTGTGATGTATGCAATTCTACTTCAGTTCACCCCTTACTGACTCACTGAAAGCTACATCACTATAAGTCTATGCTAATAATTTGAATGGTCTGAAACAAGCAGCATCAGCATTGGTTGGGAGTTTTTTAGAAATGCAGACTTTCAGGCCCCTCCCAGAGATAGAGACTCAGAATTTGCTTTAACAGGATCCCCAAATGATGCACGCTAAGGTTTACATGACCACTTTGGGTGATTAGTACTCACATGAAAGTTTGCATGACCACATTGCCAAATTTTCTAAATTTATCAAGTTACCAAAAGCATGTTTTAAGGAATAGTGTTGAATTTACCTAATTAATATATTCAATACCTATATTCTTCTTAGCAGCATTTTAAGTAATGTTCAGTTAGTCAAAACCTAAGGGTCATTGAATAGCATAGTCTTCTATGAACCTATTCTTTCAAACAACACATTCATAAGGAAGATAACTATGAATAAAATGAAGTAGTTTAAATATATTCTCAAATATATCAATAAAGTATACAATCATAAAGGTATTCATTTAATGTATATTCTTAGTCTTTGAAAACAAATCATATTTTTTGGTAAATTGCTAAATTTGGTAAATTTGGAAAATTGGCCATTTGGTGAAATGGTCATTTGACAAATTAAGCTTTAGACTAAATGGTATTTGGTAAATTGATTTTCAGTGATCAGTCTGATTCCAGTGGATAATACCCAGCATGGCAAATCTATAAGTATTTTTTCACTGTGATTTTAAAACCACATGAGTAAGCTTATTGATATTCAGGCAATATTAAGTAGGATTAAGAGCAGACCTGGGTTTGAGCACTCCACCCATTCCCTGTATGATCTTGATTAAATTATTTAATTATAAATTATAACTTATTTAACTATGTAAGACTATGTTTCTCTAGTCCACAGGGCTTTTGTGTAATTAATAATAATACAGAAGTTCCTAGCGTGTATTATTCTCAAGTTTGTATTTAAATTCCAGTTAGTTAGGATACAGGGTAATATTAGTTTCAGTGTGGAATTTAGTGAATCATCACTTACATAAACACCCAGTGCTCCTCACAAAAATTGCCCTCCATAATACCCGTCACCTATTTAACCCATCCCCCCAACACCTCCTGTCCAGTAAACTTCAGTTTATTTTCTATATTTTAAGTATGTTTCCTGGTTAACCTCTCTTGTTTTTTATTCCCCTATGTTCATCTGTTTTGTTTCTTAAATTTCACATATGAAATGATATGGTATTTGCCTTTCTCTGACTGACATATTTCACTTAGCATAATACACTCTAGCTCCATTACCGTCATTGCAAATGACAAGATTACATTTTTTTTATGCCTGAGTACTATTCCATATATACACGCATCCACACCACCCCTCTTCTTTATCCATTCATCAGTTGATGGACATTTGGGCTCTCTCCAGTTTGGCTAGTGTTGATAATGCTGCTATAAACACTGGAGTGCATGTACTCCTTCGAATCTGTATTTTTGTATCCTTTGGGTAAATACCTAATAGTGCAATTGCTGGATCATAGGGTAGTTCTATTTTTAATGTTATGAGGAACCTCTATACTGTTTTCCACAGTGGCTGCACAAAGTTGCATTCCCAGCAACACCTGTTTTTTTCCTGTGTTGTTGACTTTAGCCATTATGACTGGTGTAATGTGATATCTCATTGTAGTTTTGATGTGTATCTCCCTGATGATGAGTGATGCTGAACATCTTTTCATGTATCTGTTAGCCATCTGGATGTCTTCTTTGGAAAAAAATTCTATTCATGTCTTCTGCCCATTTATTAACTGGATTATTTGAAGTTCTTTATATATTTTGGATACTCTTTACCAGATATGTCACTTGCAAATATCTTCTCCCATTCCATAGGGTGCCTTTTAGTTTTGTTTCCTTCCTTGTGCAGAAGCTTTTTATTTTGATGAAGTCTCAATAGTTTATTTTTGCTTTTGTTTTTCCTGCCTCAGAAGACGTATCTAGAAAGAAATTGCTATAGCCTATGTCAAAGAGGTTACTGCTTGTGTTCTAGAATTCTCCCTAGAATTTTTATGGTTTCAGGTCCCACATTTGGGTATTTCATGCACTTTGAACTTATTTTTGTGTATGGTATAAGAAAGTGGTCCAGTTTCATTATGTTGCATGTTGCTGTCTGGTTTTCCCAACACCATTTGTTGAAGACAATGTCTTTTTTTCACTGGATATTCTTTCCTGCTTTGTCAAAGATTAATTGACCATACAGTTGTGGGTTTCTTCCTGAGTTTTCTATCCTGTTCCATTGATCTATGTGTCTGTTTTTTGCCAGTACCATACTGTCTTGATAACTACAGCTTTGTAATATAACTTGAAGTCCAGAATTCTGATGCGTCCATCTTTGCTTTGCTTTTTCAAGGTTTCTTTGGCAATGCAAAGTCTTTTGTGGTTCCATACAAATTATAGGATTGTTTGTTCTAACCTCTGTGAAAAATGATGGTGTGGGGAATAAGCTTAGGAATTCCCTGAGCCTGCACTGATGGGTTAACAAGGCATAAAGAATTAGAAAGCCATAGGATGAACACACCTAAGTTTGCGTAAACAAGATTAGGTAAATAAGATTAGATAAACGGGGCAAAAGCCCCCAGTATAGGACAAATGGGGCAAAGGCCCCCAGTATAGGACAAAAGTAAAGGACAATAGCAGAAAGCTGCTTTCACAGGAAGGAAGGACCAAATCAGACAAACAGGTAAATAGGGCTATAGACAGCAACAGGGCAAAGTTGCCCAGAGGGGAGCTAATTAGCAAAAGAAAGATGCCTTGTTGACCCTGAGGTAGCATGCTCTATATTTCTTGTCCCCTAGGACAGTTTAGGTAAAAAGAGGTGGGGCATCGTGTTTGCTGTACACAACGTTCCACCCAGCACCAGAATCTTGTTTTGTATTGACCCAAACTCCTAACACCGCCTATCTCAAAAAACCCCTTTCCCCCATGCCCATGAGTTAATGTTCCCAGTTTCATTGTCTCTCTATGCATGCCCATCACGCTTGTAATCCTTTTGATCCTAATAAAAACGGAGTAAGGACCCTTACTTGGGCCTCTCTCGCATCTTTAATCCTGCGTTCCACTCTCTTGTTGGATAAGAGAGAACATGAGACCTACAGTCTAGGATAGATGGGTGTTCATCCTATGGTTTTCTAACTCTTTATGCCTTGTTAACCCATCAGTGCAGGCTCAGAGAATTCCTAAACTTATTCCCCACATGATGGTGGTATTTTGATAGGGATGGCATTAAAAGCATAGATTGCTTTGAGTAGTGTAGACATTTTAACAATATTTGTTCTTCCAATCCATGAGCATATGATGTTTTTCCATTTCTTTGTGTTACCTTTAGTTTCTTTCAACAGTGCTTTATGGTTTTCAGAGAATAGATCATCTACCTCTTTGGCTAGGTTTATTCCTAAGTATCTTAAGTTTTTTGGTGCAATTGTACATGAGATTGACTCTTTGATTTCTCTTTCTGCTGCTTCATTATTGATGTATAGAAATGCAATAGATTTCTGTACATTGATTTTGTATCCTGTAACTTTACTACATTCGTATATCAGTTCTAGGAATTTTTTGGTGGAGACTTTTGAGTTTTCTATATAGAGTACCATGTCATCTGCAATTAGTGACAGTTTGACTTCTTCCTTGCCAATTTGGATGCCTTTAATTTCTTTTTGTTGTCTGATTGCTAAGGCTATGACTGTCAATACTATGTTAAATAACACTGGTGAGAGTAGACATCCTTGTCTTGTTCCTGACCATAGAGGAAAAAGCTGTAGCCTTTACAATGCTGTTATGTTTCTTCTATTCCTACTGTGTTCACAGTATTTTTTAATCATGAATGGATGTTATGCTTTGTCAAATGCTTCATCTGCCTCTATTGAAAGGATAATTTGGTTCTTACCCATTTATTAATGTGGTGTATTATACTGATTGATTTGCAAATATTGAAACACAGTTTGCAGCCCAGGAATAAGTTCCACTGCATTGTGCTGAATGATTCTTTTAATGTGCTGTTGGATTCAATTTGCCAGTATTTTGTTGAGAATTTTGCACTCATGTTCATCAAAGATATTGGCCTGTAGTTCTCTTTTTTAGTGGAGTCTTTCTGGTTTTGGAATCAGGGTAATGCTAACCTCAGAGAATGGATATGGAAGACTTCCTTCCATTTCTATTTTTTGGAATAGTTTCAGAAGAATGGGTATTGACTCTTCTTTAAATGTTTGGTAAAATTCAGCTGTGAAGCCATCTGGCCCTGGACTTCCATTTGTTGGGAGATTTTTGAATATTGAGTCAGTTTCTTTGCTGGTTATCAGTATGTTCAAGTTTTCTATTTCTTCTTTTTTCAGTTATGGTAGTTTATATGTTTCTAGGAATTTATCCATTTCATCCAGATTGTCCAATTTGTTGGCATATAATTTTTCATAATATTCACTTATAAGTGTTTGTATTTCTGTGGTATTGGTTGTTATTTCTCCTCTCTCATTTGTGATTTTATTTTTGTCCTTTCTCTTTTAAAATCTGGCTGGGGTGGGGGGGGGTAATTTTATTAATTTTTCCAAGGAACCAACTCCTAATTTCATTGATCTCTTCTGGTTTTTTTTTTTTCTTTTTGTTTCTATATCATTTATTTCTGCTCTAATCTTCATTATTTCCCTTCTTCTGCTGGCTTTAGCTTTCACCTCTTGTTCTTTTTCTAGCTCCTTTAGGTGTAATGTTAGGTTGTTTATTTGAGATTTTTTTGCCCCTTGAGGTAGACCTGTAGTGCTACATATTTCCCTCTTATGACCACCTTTGCTGCATCCCAAAGGTTTTGTTTTTAGTGTTTATTTGTTTATTTATTTTTGAGAGAAAGAGAGAGAGACAGAGTGTGAACAGGGGAGGGGCAAAGAGAGGGAGACATGGAATCTGAAGTAGGCTCCAGGCTCCGAACAGTCAGCACAGAGCCTGACATGGGGCTTTAACTCACAAACCGTGAGATCATGACCAAAGCAGAAGTTGGACACTTAACCAACTCAGCCATCCAGGCCCCCCATCCCAAAGATTTTAGACTGCTGTGTTTCATTTACATTTGTTTTCATGTATTTTTTATTTCTTCTTTCAATTCCTGATTTCCATTCATTCCTTAGTAGCATGTTTAACTCCATATATGTACTAACCTGATACCGAAGCAGGATAAAAACAATACAAGAAGAAAAAAGACTAGTTTCTACAAGGTAATATTGCTACTCCGACTTTTTTTGACATCCATTTGCATTACCAATGTTCCTTCACCCTCTTGCTTTCAACCTGCAGGTGTTTTTAGGTCTAAAATGAGTCTGTTGGAGGCAGCTTATAGATGGGTCTTGTCTATTTATCCATTCTGACACCCTATGTCTTTTGACTTGAGCATTTAGTCCATTTACATTCAGAGTAATTATTGATAGATATGTACTTATTGCCATTTCATTACTTGTCTTGTTGTTTCTGGAGATTTTCTGTGATTATTTCTTCTCTTTGTCACTTTTGGTTTCTCCTTTGCACTCAAAAGGTCTCCTTTAATATCTTCTACCGGGCTGGTTTATTGGTCATGAACAACTTTTGTTTTTGTTTGTCTGGGAAACTATCTCTCCTTCCATTTTTGATAGCCTTGCAAAATAGAGTATTCTTGGCTATAGAGTTTTTCCATTCAGTACCTTGAATATATCATACAACACGCTCTGGCTTGACAAGTTTCTGTGGAGACATCCACGGCTAGCCTACAGGTCTTCCCTTGTAAGTTAGGGACTTCTTTGTCTTGTTGCTTTTAGGATTTTTTCTTTATCATTGTATTTCACAAATTTAACTACAATAAGTCCTGGTGTTGGCCTGCTTTTGTTGATTTTGATGAGAGTTCTCTGTGCCTCCTGGATCTGGATGTCTGTTTCCTTCCCCAGATTAGGGAAGTTTTGTGCTATTATCTACTCAAATAAACCTTCTGCCCCCTTGTCTCTCTCTTCTTCTTCTAGGACTCCTATGATATAAATGTTATTACATTTGATGGAATCACTGAGTTCCCTAAGTTGATTCTCATAATCCATAGTTCTTTCCCCCTTTGTCCAGCTTCATTGTTTTCCATTATTTTATATCTATATCACTTATTCATTCCTTTGCTTCTTCCATCATTGTGGTCATTACATCCCGATGGTTTTAAATCTCATTTATTGCATTTTACATTTCTGTTTTTCAACTCTTTTGTCTCTACACTAAGGGTCTCTCTGATATCTTTGATGCTTTTCTCAAGACCACAGAGTATACTTGTTGCTTTAAATTCTCCATGAGGTATGTTACTTATATCTGTTTCTATTAGATCTCAGGCCAGGACCTCTTTTTGTTCTTTCTTTTGGGATGAATTACTCCATCTTGGCATTTTTTCCAGGTCTCTGTCTTCTTCTCTGCATTAGAGAAGCCTGTTATGTTTCATTTTCTGAGAGTAATGGCTTTATGAAGAAGAGGTCATATGGTGTCCAGGGCCTGGAGCTTCAGGGACTGTCTCTGATATGTGCTGCATGCACCCTGCTACTATGTTTTGAGTGTGTTATCCCTCAGGTTAGTCTTCTGCAGAGGCTCTCTTTGCCTGCAGTGGGCAGTGTTTGAATCTTACTGAGAGTGTGGTGAATTTTAACTAGGCGTGGTACAGTCTGCTTGTTAAACAAGACCTAATGGTACTTCCACTAGAACCGAAGTCTTGCAGAACTCCATGGTTGGTAGACATGGTGCTTGTGGGGGTTTCTGATGGACTTCTGGAAAAGAGGCCCACAGCGCTGGTCCTTAGGCACACTTGCCTGAGAAAAGCAGTACCAGCAGAGTGTTGGGTGGCAGGACTTGGTGTAAGCAGGTTAGGTAGCCAGTGTTGGGGCTGTGCTATTTAATGAAGTTGATTTACAGTGAGGAGCAAGGGAGGTAAATGTGCCAGCCAGCTCATGTGTCCCCAGAGAAGGGACTCCCATGTTTGCTGCTGTCAGGGAAGCACTCCCAGAAGAGCGAACAATTTCCCCTCCCCTGACCCAGGCATTTTTGAGATTGCTGTTTTCACACTGTCTTGCCTGGAGGACAGGTTGCTTGCCTGCCTGGAGCAGCACAGTTCACTCTGGGCTCTTTCCCAGCCTAGCCTGTTGACTTTTAAAATCTCCAAACTTTAAGGACCTGGTGTGACAGGGACCTGCACTGGTCTTCTGGGGCAAGATCTCATTGTACTGGGACTGATGCAGGTTTGACTGAGAAGGGCAGTAGCCCCAGAGTGTAGGGGCATGGGATTTGGAGCAAAGCATGAAAAACAGCCAGGGTCTGGTTTAGCTGCCCTCAGAGGTGTCTCTGTGCCTATGCTGAGGAATGGGTGAGGGAAATGGTACCTGCTGGCTCTTTGTCTGCAGGGAGGCTTCTCTGAAAATTCCACATCTCACAGATGCAGGAAGAGTGAGCAGTCTCTTTCCGTGTGCTATAGGTTATCCTCAGATAATTCAGTCAGTCCTGGGGTTGCTTGCCTGCCTTCTCTTCAGGAGCAGGGCAATGTTCTCAGGGCTCTATCCCAGCCAAGCCCACAAAACCCTAAAACTCCAGTCTGTGAGCTCCTCTTGGTCACAAAAACTCATTAAAATCAGTCCCTCTCATTTTCCCAGCCAATGGCTTTGGGGAAGTGATCTCCTTATGAATATCCCTGTGCACTCTGCTCTCTCACCTTTGTCCACAAACAGGGCTCCTTCCTCTCTACGGCACCCATAATCTGTTCCTCCCCCAAACCACATCTCTGTACTTCCTACCTTCTGCAATGTGGCTTCTTCTCTCCCTCTAGTTGTTCAATTTGTTGTGTCAGTCCTCACATCAATTGATTGGATACTCAGAATGATTTGATAGTTATGTAGCCATGTTCAAGAGTCAAGGCAAGCCTAGGGTCCTTCTACTATGCCACCACCTTAGCTCCCCTCATGTTTATTAATAATAATAATAATAATAATAATAATAAGTCCCATATTAATCACCAATTTTTGTTTTAATCATTCTATCATCAAGATATTTTATTTTTCATATGAAGAAAATAAGCAAAAGTCACACTGTTATTTTTCATTTCCAAATATGGAAAAATGCATGAATATTTGCTTCCCCAGAAAAAAATACTGGCAAAGATGTTTGATGACCTAGGTCTTTTACCTTGTTTTTAATTTATTTGGTTTGTATCGATCCTTGCTCCAGATGAAACATCTCTTTTCAAAGAGACTGTCAGTCATTCTAGAATGCAGAAGACAGTGCTGTTTGCTTTTAGAACCCTCAGTACCCAAAAACAGAATATTCTACAGAATCTTAGCAAACAGAACAATGGGGCCAAAAGGGATAAACAGTTTGAGGCCAATAATGTGACTAAGGTATCATTGGAGTACAAAAAATTCTCAGAAAATTTCCTTGCCTAACTCAAATGTGATAATTTACCACCTCCCATGCATCTTAATAGGGAAGAATTCAAGTATATAAGACATTCAAGTTATCCATAACAGTATATACTATAACCAATTCATTACCTGTGTTTTCTTAGATGGGAAAAAAGTGAAGTGAGATTTCCCACCATGTGGAAATAAAATTGTTACCCACCTCCAGAAAGCAAATGATATGTTAAGATCAGCTCTGGTGTTAGTTGCAAATTAAAAGTAAATTATGGAGGGGCGCCTGGGTGGCTCAGTCAGTTAAGCATCTGACTTCAGCTCAGGTCATGATCTCACGGTTGGCGGGTTCGAGCCCCGCGTCAGGGTCTGTGCTTACAGCTCAGAGCTTGGAGCCTACTTCAGATTCCCTCCTCTCTGCCCCTCCCCAACTCATGCCGTGTCTCTTTCCAACTCTCTAAAATGAATAAAGGTTAAAAAAATCTTTAAAAATAAAGGTAAATTATGTAGACTCAGTGAACTGGCTGATACTCTGTGTTCACATAATACTTTATATAATATGCTACATCAAAGGCAGAGAAGTAAATTACCAAGTCATGTTTACTCTTTGCTGGGTACTTTACACAAGTTATATCATTTGCCATAGCTCTGTGAAGTAGATGTTATACCACTGATAAGAAATTAAGATTGATAATTCAGCAAAGTTGCAGGATATAAAATCAATGCACAGAAATCAGTTGCAATCCTATACACCAACAATGAAGCGACAGAAAGAGAAATCAAGGAATTGATCCCATTTACAGTTGCACAAAAAAAAAAAAAAACATAAAATACCTAGGAATAAATCTAACCAAAGAGGTGGAAATCTATGCACTGAAAACTATAGAAAGCTTATGAAAGAAATTGGAGAAGACACAAAAAATGGAAAAATATTCCATGCACCTGGATAGGAAGAACAAATATTGTTAAAATGTCAATACTACCCAAATCAATCTAAATATTCAATTCAATCCTTATCAAAATAACACCAGCATTCTTCACAGAGCTAGAACAAACAATCCTAAAATTTGTATGGAACCAGAAAAGACACCGAATAGCCAAAGCAATCTTGAAAAAGAAAACCAAAGCAGGAGGCATCACAATCCCGGACTTCAGACTGTATTACAAAGCCATAATCATCAAGACAGTATGGTACTGGCACAAGAACAGACACTAAGATCAATGGAACAGAATAGAGAACCCAGAAATGGATCCACAAACGTATGGCCAACTAATCTTTGACAAACCAGGAAAGAATATCCAATGGAATAAAGACAGTCTCTTCAACAAGTGGTGCTGGGAAATTGGACAGCGACATGCAGAAAAATGAACCTGGACCAAGTTCTTACACCATACACAAGAATAAACTCAAAATGAAGGACCTAAATGTAAAACAGGAAGCCATCAAAAGCCATGAGGAGAAAGAAGGCCAAAACCTCTTTGACCTTGGCTGCAGCAACTTCTTAGTCAACACGTATCCAGAGGCAAGAGAAGCAAAAGCAAAAATGAACTATTGGGACCTCATCAAAATAAAACGCTTCTGCACAGCAAAGGAAACAATCAGCAAAACTAAAAGGCAACCAACCGAATGGGAGAAGATACTTGCAAATGACATATCAGATAAATGGTTAGTATCCAAAATGTATAAAGAACTTCTCAAACTCAAAACCCAAAAACCAAATAATCCAGTGAAGAAATGGGCAAAAGACATGAATAGACACTTCTCCAAAGAAGACATCCACATGAGAAACCAACACATGAAAAGATGCTCAACATCACTTGTCATCAGGGAAATACAAATCAAAACCACAATGAGATACCACCTCACACCAATCAGAATGGCTAACATGAACAACTCAGGCAACAAGAGATGCTGGAGAGGATGTGGAGAAAGAGGATCTCTTTTGCATTGTTGGTGGGAATGCAAGCTGGTGCAGCCACTCTGGAAAACAGTATGGAGGTTCCTCAAAAAACTAAAAATAGAACTACCCTACGATCCAGCAATTGCACTACTAGGTATTTATCCAAGGGATACAGGTATGCTGTTTCTAAGGGACACATGCACCCCCATGTTTACAGCAGCACTATCCACAATAGCCAAAGTATGGAAAGAGCCCAAATGTTCATTGGTGGATGAATGGATAAAGAAGATGTGGTATATATATATATATATATACATATATATATATATATGTATATATATATATATATATATATATATATATATACACACACACACACATATACAATAGAGTATTACTTGGCAATCAAAAAGAATGAAACCTTGCCATTTGCAACTACGTGGATGGAACTGGAGGGTATTATGCTAAGTGAAATTAGTCAGAGAAAGACAAAAATCACATGACTTCACTCATATGAGGACTTTAAGAGACAAAACAGATGAACATAAGGGAAGGGAAACAAAAATAATATACAAACAGGGAAGGGGACAAAACAGAAGAGACTCATAAATATGGAGAACAAACTGAGGGTTATTGGAGGGGTTGTGGGAGGGGGGATGGGCTAAATGGGTAAGGGGCACTAAGGAATCTACTGAAATTGTTGCACTATATGCTAACTAATTTGGGTATAAATTTTAAAAAATAAAACATTAAAATAAAAAACTCTATTTGGCTTTATTGGCTTTTTCTCTTTTTATTTTATTTTTAAATTTCCTTTTAAGTTAACAAACCATGCAATATTGGTTTCAGGAGTAGAATTCAATGATTCATCACTTATATACAACACCCAGTCTTCATCACAACAAGTGCCCTCCTTAATATCCATCATCCATCTAGCCCATCTCCCTCCTGCGTCCCTCCATCAACCCACAGTTTGTTCTCTATTAATGTCTCTCGTGGTTTAGTTTCCCTCTCTTCTCTTCCACCCCATCATTTGTTCATCTGTTTAGTTTCTTAAATTCCACAAATGAGTGAAATCATATAGTATCTGTCTTTCTCTGGCTTAATTATTTCACTTAGCATAATGCATCCTAGATCCATCCACGTCATTGCAAATGGCATTAATTTCATTCTTTTTATGGCTGAGTAATATTCCATTGCATACAGATACCACACCTTCTTTATCCATTCATGAGTTTGATGATGAATGATGTTGTGCATCTTTTCATGTTTCTGTCAGCCATCTGGGTGTCTTCTTTGGAAGTCTATTCATGTCCTCTGCTCATTTCTTAACTGGGTTGTTTGTTTTTTGGGTGTTGAGTTTGATAAGTTCTTTACAGATTTTGGGTACGAACCCATTATCAGATATGTAGTTTGCAAATATCTGCTCCCATTCCCTAGGCTGCCTTTTAATTTTTTTAATTGTTTCCTCACTCTGCAGAAGCTTTTATGTTGAAGAAGTCCCAATAGTTCATGTTTGCTTTTATTCCCTTACCTTCATCAATGTGTCTCATAAGAAGTTACTCCTGCCGAGGTTAAAGAGCTTGCTGCCTGTGTTCTCCTCAAGGAATTTGATGGTTTCCTGTCTCACATTTAGGTCTTTCATCCATTTTGAATTTATGTTTGTGTATGGTGTAAGGAAGTGGTCCAGTTTCATTCTTCTCCATGTCTTTGTCCAGTTTTCTCAACACCTTTTTTGAAGAGACTTTTTCCTATTGGATACTCTTTCCTGCTTTGTCAAAGATAGTTGACCACATGGCTGTGGGTCCATTTCTGTTCTTTGTTCTGTTCCATTGATCTATATGTCTTTTTTTGTGTCAGAGCCATACTGTCTTGATGACTACAGGTTTGTAATATAGCTTGAAATCTAGAATCATCATGTGTCCAGTTTTGTTTTTCTTTTTCAGGATTGCTTTGGATATTTAGGGTCTTTCGTGGTTCCATACAAATTTTAGGACTATTCGTTCTAGCTTTCCAAAAAATGCTGGTTGGTATTTTGATAGGGATTGCATTAAATGTGTAGATTTCTTTGGGTAGTATAGACATTTTAACAATGTTTCTTCTTCCAATCCATGAACATGGGATGCTTTTCCATTATGTTGTGTCCTCTTCAATTTCTTTGATAAGTGTTTTTACAGTTTTCAGAGTAGAGATCTCAAAGGATATTTTTTTAAATGTTTAAAAAAATTCCAACACAGATAGAGTCTGCCCTAACTTAGTCTCTAGCTATCAAATACACAAATAGCTATTTATAGCAAGTTGGGTTGCACCTTAATTCTATGGTACTAATGAAGCTGAAATTTCTTCTCAGAATAATAATAATAATAATAATAATAATAACTACCATTTATTCAAGGTCCCTTTGAGGGAAGATGCTTTGTCTTCATCATGTCATTTTAATGGCTTATACATCAAATTCTTTTTGTAATATTTTATAGATATTGATTCAGCACAAGAATTTGATAAAGGTAGTAAGATACAGAAGGTAGGAAGTTTTACAGTCTCAAAATGTGCAGCAGATTCTGTCTTGTACAGTGCCAAGTCAAGGCAGAAGTACAGCTTTATTATGAAGACAAATAATATGTCTACTTGGCAATGTTTTATGTCCATTGACAATTCTCTTCTGATTAAACTGTAAAAATTTTCATGCATTTAATAGATGGGTTTTGCCTGTGATGTATAAAAACCATTAAAAATTTACTTAATCCCTGGTTAACTGACCCTCCAAAACCATAGCCCTGAGTAAAGTCATTTCTACAGAACAGACAGTCTTGGAATCGAGTGAACAGAGTCACTCTTGTTTATGTCATAATTTTTTAAGCTTGAAGCTGCCACCACATTCCCTTGATGAAATAGCAATCAGCCAGTTCCTGCCAAAAGGAAAAGAATTAGTTGCACGCAGCAACCAACATAGCATTAAACACTGTACATGGTAGAACTGATAGATTTGCCACTCACTGAGTCAGCAAGATGAGCTGCATACCTGGGTTAACAAATTTAAGGTTTTCAAAGTAATGGTTAGAGTTCATGGAGTATAACAAAATGGATACTCTGTGAAACTGAAGGCAGCTAGAAAGATTTTTCTTTTATTCCCTTTGGAAAAAAATAATTCATAAAAAGGATGACATCGTGTAGAAAAGTTTCTTTTAAGAAAAACATTTATTTCTTTTCAATGGAAAACTTCCTATACTGTGTACTTGTGGAACTTGAATATATTTCCCTTGTGTTTATCCAATTAATGGACATATATACAGGGCCAGCTAAACAAAGCAGACAAGACCTTGTCCTGCCTCTCAAAACCACTGCTCCCACCAACCTAATGAAGGGATTGAAATTGCACTAATTCTCCCTTTGAGTTAAAAAAAAATGTTATCTTCCATGAACTGCCTAACATAACTTTAAAAGGTTAAAATATTAAGTCATTAGCAGTCTTTACTCCATAAACCCATATAAATTAATGAGTTAAATTGTTCCAGTAAGATATAGGACATAGAACAACTAATTCTGACAAGAGAAGGTCAATAAAAATATGAAGCCAAGTGCAAGGGCTGCAAGTTAGAACGGTATAATTTAATAGAGAGATTCTGGCAAACAAGGGAAAGCATGAATACCTATATTTCCACTGGCAAAAGAGAGGTATGAACAGGAAGAAAGAAGGAAGATACATGTGAGCTGTGCCTATATTTCAATTCTGCCTTAGGGAAGTACTGGTAATTTTGTTTGGATGTATCCATACCACTGTATTCTGATTTGCATTTTTTAATTTAAACTTTCTTATGTGAAAATTCTGGCCTTTCTAATTTTTCAGTATGATATGCAGAATTAATAATCCATACTTATTTTACAATATGGTTATGAAGGTACCTGGGGAGCTGAGGGTCCAGAAGAGAGATGGCATATAAAATGGTATAGCTGCTGTTTAGGAAGAATAGATGAAGATAACCATTGGCAGTAGAAATCTATTTTCTCCTGCCTTTCAAGGGCATAAATGTGAATGCCCTTAGCTCTTGAGCAAGCCTTTGGGGGTCTCTATAAGCAGTTTTTAGTGGTGAACCACTGGGAACCATGAAAGTGACATCAGATTCAGTTCTTGCTCTTAAAAAGTTGTTCCCATAAGGGAACGTAAGCTGGTGCAGCCACTGTGGAAAACAGTATGGAGGTTCCTCAAAAAACTAAAAATAGAACTACCCTACGATCCAGCAATTGCACTACTAGGTATTTATCCAAGGGATACAGGTGTGCTGTTTCAAAGGGGCACATGCACTCCCATGTTTATAGCAGCACTATCCACAATAGCCAAAGTATGGAAAGAGGCCAAATGTCCATCGGTGGACGAATGGATAAAGAAGATGTGGTGTATATATACAATAGAGTATTAATCAGCAATCAAAAAGAATGAAATCTTGCCATTTGCAACTACGTGGATGGAACTGGAGGGTATTATGCTAAGTGAAATTAGTCAGAGAAAGACAATAATCACATGACTTCACTCATATGAGGACTTTAAGAGACAAAACAGATGAACATAAGGGAAGGGAAACAAAAATAATATACAAACAGGGAGGGGGACAAAACAGAAGATACTCATAAATATGGAGAACAAACTGAGGGTTACTGGAGGGATTGTGGGGGGGGATGGGCTAAATGGGTAAGGGGCACTAAGGAATCTACTGAAATTGTCGCACTATACGCTAACTAATTTGGATGTAAATTTAAAAACAAAAAACAAAAAATAAAATTAAAAAAAATTTTAAAAATAAAAAATAGTTGCTCCCACAGAAGACTTTTATATGTCATTACAGATACTCACAGGGCATTTGTCAGTTGATTACAGCTATTTTAAACTCCTCTAGGGGCGCCTGGGTGGCTCAGCCGGTTAAGCGGCCGACTTCGGCTCAGGTCATGATCTCACGGTCCGTGAGTTCGAGCCCCGCATCGGGCTCTGTGCTGACAGCTCAGAGCCTGGAGCCTGTTTCAAATTCTGTGCCTCCCTCTCTCTGACCCTCCCCCGTTCATGCTCTGTCTCTCTCTGTCTCAAAAATAAATAAAACATTTAAAAAAAAAAAAAAAAAAAAAAAAAAAAAAAAAAAAACTCCTCTAAAGGGTCCTGTTTGATTCTTTCAGAAAGGTTTACATTCTGTGCTTGGTTTTGAGTAGCTTTCTACTATAGGTGCAATATAAACTGACCTGTTTTAGCCATGGTTGCTTTTACTAGGGCACTGGCAAAATACAATAAATTAACTGCTGGTAAAAAGTATGTATGGTGGAAAAAAGTACAAAGGGTGGAAAGCAAGGGACAATCAGCAATGTACCAAGATTAGGAGTAACTGTCTTTTCTCAAAAACCAAAAAATACACAGGTCATGAAACATGATTTTTGCAGAATATCTCCTGTACTTTAGATCAAGTCAACAACTGTTAAATCATTAATTTAAAAGTCAACTACTTAAAGTGAGTGAGGACCCCAAATTTCAAGAAGTTCATAGTGCACAGCCTGTGGCCTCCAGAACAACTGGTCCTCCACAGTGACCACCTATCCTTTGCTTTTCTTTCTAAAAATGTGGGGTTTATGTGGTGAACATGAACTAAGGGTAGAGAATTTGTGAAATATATGGAATTGATAGCTATATATTCCTTCTGTTAATTGTTTTTCAATCTTCTTGAACTAAGAATGTCAGTAAGCGTGTTTGGCCATTTCTTTGTCCCATGTAGATTGAAAATTCAGTATTTGCCAGTATAGGGGTTACTGGCCTAGAAAGTTTTGTGAGAAGGGCATTCTGGGTATATTTGTTACCATATGACATTTTTATCCATGTTTTAATTTAGATATCTTAAATCTTTCTGGAGCAAGACAGGTAAGGAAGGAAAGAAATAAAGAAAAGAATAAAAAGAGAAAGAAGGGGAAAAGAGAAGATGGCGGTGTAGGAGGATGCTGGGCTAACCGCGCATCCTGCTGATCACTTAGATTCCATCTACACCTGCCTAAATAACCCAGAAAACCACCAGAAGACTAGCAGAACGGAGTCTCCGGAGCCAAGCACAGACGAGAGGCCCACGGAAGAGGGTAGGAGGGGCGGAGAGGCATTGCGCGCTGCATGGACTGGCGGGAGGGAGCCAGGGTGGAGGGGCAGCCTGCCGGCCAAGCAGAGCCCCCGAGTCTGGCTTGCAAAAGCGGAGGGGCCGGACGGAGTGTGTTCCAACAGCAAGCATAACTTAGCATCTGGGAGGTCGTAAGTTAACAGCTCTGCTCAGAAAGCAGGAAGGCTGGAGGACAAAGGGAGGGAGAGTTGCTGAGCCCCTGGACAACAGAGCTCAGTTTGGCGGGAAACAAAGGCACTCGCCAGCGCCATCTCGCTCGCCCATCCCCCAGCCAAAATCCCAAAGGGAATCAGTTCCTGCCAGGGAACTTGCTCACTCTGCGCAAACACCCAACTCTGTGCTTCTGCAGAGCCACCCCTCCGGCAGCAGGTCTGACTCCTTCCTGCTGCCACAGGGCCCCTCCTGAAGTGGATCACCTAAGGAGAAGTGAGCTAAGCCTGCCCCTCCTGCCCCCGTGCACCTTGCCTACCCACCCCAGCTAATACGCCAGATCCCCAGCACCACAAGCCTGGCAGTGTGCAAGTAGCCCAGATGGGCCACGCCACCCCACAGTGAATCCCGCCCCTAGGAGAGGGGAAGAGAAGGCACACACCAGTCTGACTGTGGCCCCAGCGGTGGGCTGGGGGCAGACATAAGGTCTGACTGCGGCCCCACCCACCAACTCCAGTTATACACCACAGCACAGGGGAAGTGGCCTGCAGGTCCGCACCACTCCAGGGACCATCCAAAATGACCAAACGGAAGAATTCCCCTCAAAAGAATCTCCAGGAAATAACAACAGCTAATGAACTGATCAAAAAGGATTTAAATAATATAACAGAAAGTGAATTTAGAATAACGGTCATAAAAGTAATTGCTGGGCTTGAAAACAGTATAGAGGAGCGCAGAGAATCTATTGCTACAGAGATCAAGGGACTAAGGAATAGTCAGGAGGAGTTGAAAAACGCTTTAAACGAGATGCAAAATAAAATGGAAATGACCACGGCTCGGATTGAAGAGGCAGAGGAGAGAATAGGTGAACTAGAAGATAAAATTATGGAAAAAGAGGAAGCTGAGAAAAAGAAAGATAAAAAAAATCCAGGATTATGAGCGGAAAATTAGAGAACTAAGTGATACACTAAAAAAAATAATATACGCATCATTGGTATCCCAGAGGAGGAAGAGAGAGGGATAGGTACTGAAGGTGTACTTGAAGAAATAATAGCTGAGAACTTCCCGGATCTGGGGAAGGAAAAAGGCATTGAAATCCAAGAGGCACAGAGAACTCCCTTCAGACGTAACTTGAATTGATCTTCTGCATGACATATCATAGTGAAACTTGCAAAATACAAGGATAAAGATAAAATTCTGAAAGCAGCAAGGGATAAACGTGCCCTAACATATAAAGGGAGACCTATAAGACTCGTGACTGATCTCTCTTTTGAAACTTGGCAGGCCAGAAAGGAATGGCAGGAGATCTTCAATGTGTTGAACAGAAAAAATATGCAGCCGAGAATGCTTTATCCAGCAAGTCTGTCATTTAGAATAGAAGGAGAGATAAAGGTCTTCCCAAACAAACAAAAACTGAAGGAATTCATCACCACTAAACCAGCACTACACGAGATCCTAAGGGGGATCCTGTGAGACAAAGTACCAGAGACATCGCTACAAGCGTAAAACACAGACATCACAATGACTCTAAACCCGTATCTTTCTATAATAACACTGAAGGTAAACGGATTAAATGCTCCAACCAAAAGACATAGGGTATCAGAATAGATAAAAAAAACAAGACCCATCTATTTGCTGTCTACAAGAGACTCATTTTAGACCTGAGGACACCTTCAGATTGAGAGTGAGGGGATGGAGAACTATTTATCATGCTACTGGAAGCCAAAAGAAAGCTGGAGTAGCCATACTTATATCAGACAAACTAGACTTTAAAGGCTGTAACAAGAGATGAAGAAGGGCATTATATAATAATTATAGGGTCTATCCATCAGGAAAAGCTAACATTTATAAATGTCTATGTGCCGAATACCGGAGCCCCCAATTATATAAAGCAATTACTCATAAACATAAGCAACCTTATTGATAAGAATGTGGTCATTGCAGGGGACTTTAACACTCCACTTACAGAAATGGATAGTTCAGCTAAACACACAGTCAATAAAGAAACAAGGGCCCTGAATGATACATTGGATCAGATGGACTTGACAGATATATTTAGAACTGCATCCCAAAGCAACAGAATATACTTTCTTCTCGAGTGCACATGGAACATTCTCCAAGATAGATCATATACTAGGTCACAAAACAGCCCTTCATAAGTATACAAGAATTGAAATTATACCATGCATACTTTCAGACCACAATGCTATGAAGCTTGAAATCAACCACAGGAAAAAGTCTGGAAAGCCTCCAAAAGCATGGAGGTTAAAGAACACCCTACTAAAGAATGAGTGGGTCAACCAGGCAATTCGAGAAGAAATTAAAAAATATATGGAAACAAATGAAAATGAAAATACAACAATCCAAATGCTTCGGGATGCAGCGAAGGCAGTCCTGAGAGGAAAATACATTGCAATCCAGGCCTATCTCAAGAAACAAGAAAAATCCCAAATACAAAATCTAACAGCACACCTAAAGGAAATAGAAGCAGAACAGCAAAGACACCCCAAACCCAGCAGAAGAAGAAAAATAATAAAGATCAGAGCAGAAATAAACAATATAGAATCTAAAAAAACTGTAGAGCAGATCAACGAAACCAAGAGTTGGTTTTTTGAAAAAAATAAACAAAATTGATAAACCTCTAGCCAGGCTTCTCAAAAAGAAAAGGGAGATGACCCAAATAGATAAAATCATGAATGAAAATGGAATGATTACAACCAATCCATCAGAGATACAAGCAATTATCAGGGAATACTATGAAAAATTATATGCCAACAAATTGGACAACCTGGAAGACACGGACAAATTCCTAAACACCCACATTCTTCCAAAACTCAAGCAGGAGGAAATAGAAAGCTTGAACAGACCCATAACCAGCGAAGAAATTGAATCGGTGATCAAAAATCTCCCAACAAATAAGAGTCCAGGACCAGATGGCTTCCCAGGGGAGTTCTACCAGACGTTTAAAGCAGAGATAATACCTATCCTTCTCAAGCTATTCCAAGAAATAGAAAGGGTAGGAAAACTTCCAGACTCATTCTATGAAGCCAGTATTACTTTGATTCCTAAACCAGATAGAGACCCAGTAAAAAAAGAGAACTACAGGCCAATATCCCTGATGAATATGGATGCAAAAATTCTTAATAAGATACTAGCAAATCGAATTCAACGGCATATAAAAAGAATTATTCACCATGATCAAGTGGGATTCATTCCTGAGATGCAGGGCTGGTTCAACATTCGCAAATGAAACAACGTGATACATCACATTAATAAAAGAAAAGAACCATATGATTCTGTCAATCGATGCAGAAAAGGCCTTTGACAGAATTCAGCACCCTTTCTTAATAAAAACCCTTGAGAAAGTCGGGATAGAAGGAACATACTTAAACATCATAAAAGCAATTCATGAAAAGCCCACAGCTAACATCATCCTCAATGGGGAAAAACTGAGAGCTTTTTCCCTGAGATCAAGAACACGACAGGGATGCCCACTCTCACCACTGTTGTTTAACATAGTGTTGGAAGTTCTAGCATCAGCAATCAGACAACAAAAGGAAATCAAAGGCATCAAAATTGGCAAAGATGAAGTCAAGCTTTCACTTTTTGCAGATGACATGATATTATACATGGAAAATCCGATACACTCCACCAGAAGTCTCCTCGAACTGATACATGAATTCAGCAAAGTTGCAGGATACAAAATCAATGTACAGAAATCAGTTGCATTCTTATACACTAACAATGAAGCAACAGAAAGACATATAAAGAAACTGATCCCATTCACAATTGCACCAAGAAGCATAAAATACCTAGGAATAAATCTGACCAAAGATGTAAAAGATCTGTATGCTGAAAACTATAGAAAGCTTACGAAGGTAATTGAAGAAGATATAAAGAAATGGAAAGACATTCCCTGCTCATGGATTGGAAGAATAAATATTGTCAAAATGTCAATACTGCCCAAAGCTATCTACACATTCAATGCAACCCCAATCAAAATTGCACCAGCATTCTTCTCGAAACTAGAACAAGCAATCCTAAAATTCATATGGAACCACAAAAGGCCCCGAATAGCCAAAGTAATTTTGAAGAAGAAGACCAAAGCAGGAGGCATCACAATCCCAGACTTTAGCCTCTACTACAAAGCTGTCATCATCAAGACAGCATGGTATTGGCACAAAAACAGACACATAGACCAATGGAATAGAATAGAAACCCCAGAACTAGACCCACAAACGTATGGCCAACTCATCTTTGACAAAGCAGGAAAGAACATCCAATGGAAAAAAGACAGTCTCTTTACCAAATGGTGCTGGGAGAACTGGACAGCAACATGCAGACGGTTGAAACTAGACCACTTTCTCACACCATTCACAAAAATAAACTCAAAATGGATAAAGGACCTGAATGTGAGACAGGAAACCATCAAAACCCTAGAGGAGAAAGCAGGAAAAGACCTCTCTGACCTCAGCCGTAGCAATCTCTTACTCGACACATCCCCAAAGGCAAGGGAATTAAAAGCAAAAGTGAATTACTGGGACCTTATGAAGATAAAAAGCTTCTGCACAGCAAAGGAAACAACCAACACAACTAAAAGGCAACCAACGGAATGGGAAAAGATATTTGCAAATGACACATCGGACAAAGGGCTAGTATCCAAAATCTATAAAGAGCTCATCAAACTCCACACCCGAAAAACAAATAACCCAGTGAAGAAATGGGCAGAAAACATGAATAGACACTTCTCTAAAGAAGACTTCCGGATGGCCAACAGGCACATGAAAAGATGCTCAACGTCGCTCCTCATCAAGGAAATACAAATCAAAACCACACTCAGATATCACCTCACGCCAGTCAGAGTGGCCAAAATGAACAAATCAGGAGACTATAGATGCTGGAGAGGATGTGGAGAAACGGGAACCCTCTTGCACTGTTGGTGGGAATGCAAACTGGTGCAGCCACTCTGGAAAACAGTGTGGAGGTTCCTCAGAAAATTAAAAATAGACCTACCCTATGACCCAGCAATAGCACTGCTAGCAATTTACCCAAGGGATACAGGAGTACTGATGCATAGGGGCACTTGTACCCCAATGTTTATAGCAGCACTCTCAACAATAGCCAAATTATGGAAAGAGCCTAAATGTCCATCAACTGATGAATGGATAAAGAAATTGTGGTTTATATACACAATGGAGTACTACCTGGCAATGAGAAAGAACGAAATATGGCCCTTTGTAGCAACGTGGATGGAACTGGAGAGTGTGATGCTAAGTGAAATAAGCCATACAGAGAAAGACAGATACCATATGGTTTCACTCTTATGTGGATCCTGAGAAACTTGACAGAAACCCATGGGGGAGGGGAAGGAAAAAAATAAAAGAGGTTAGAGTGGGAGAGAGCCAAAGCATAAGAGACTCTTAAAAACTGAGAACAAACTGAGGGTTGATGGGGGGTGGGAGGGTGGGGAGGGTGGGTGATGGGTATTGAGGAGGGCACCTTGGGTGGGTATTGGGATGAGCACTGGGTGTTGTATGGAAACCAATTTGACAATAAATTTCATATATTGAAAAAAAAAAAGGGAGAAAGAAGAAGAGATGAAACGAAGTTGGTTTACAGGAAGGCTATGGTATTACAGTATAACCATTTTACCTATTTTTCAATAGTGTAATTTTATCTGGAAAGAGGAAGTTAAACAGAAGAGAGTATCTCCAATGAAAAATAGTGTCTTTAAAGTAAAAACGAAAGTAGATTTCTACTCTCTAATGTTAAAAAGAACTACCCAGTCTTCCATTTCATTTGCAGTTGACTCATGTCTTAGATCAGGGTCCTAGAAGCAAAGCTTATGGTAGAAATTCTTGTGGAAGTGATTTACTGAGGGACCGCTCTCAGAAAGATCCTGTAAAAGAATAAAGGAACCAAGATAGAGCAGAGGGAAAGCAAAGGGAAGATGTGGTGTCAGCTGGAGACTAGCTTCAGCTTGATCTCCTGGGGAGTTCCAAAGTTTGATTTTCCCCTCAAGACATGATGGCCAGTCTTTGGTACCTCAGTTTCAATCAGCCATTGCCTGCAGACTGTCCCATGCTCCACAGTAAGGGGTGCTAATCTCCCACACAAACCAGTTCCCCTCTCTCAAGATCAGTTGTTTCCAGAGAAGGGTGTAGCTGTGAGCCTTAAGCACCTGACATTCACAGCAGGTAGCAAATGGATGTATCAGTACAGTAAACAGAATGCGAGTGAAGCAGTATCTACTACAAGCCCTTTAACTCTAATACCAGAAAGTTAGATGGCACTAAGATTTTAGACCAATACAAACAGCCTTATCACAGGAATCCTTTTGGACTAAGGCTGTTACCTAGTTTCCAGGGCTCTTATTTGAGTCCTTATGTGGAAAAACTTATGAGAAGTTTCTAGGAGTTATTATGTGCCATAATGCCATAATATGGCATTTTCTTATTAGCCATACCTCTGCAGTTCATGCTTTGGAAGAAGTTCCTTTCTTTACTTTTATAAAAGTTTTTTTCTTTATTTTATTTTATTTTTTGTTTTATCTTATGTTTGTTTTAGTTAGCTAATACACAGTACAATATTGGTTTCAGAAGAGGTTCCTAACTGCAATCCCACAGGTATAATCTTAAAAGTTATGGGGCACCTGGGTGGCTCAGTCAGTTGGGTGTCCGACTTCAGCTCAGGTCATGATCTTACACTTTGGGGGTTCGAGCCCCGCGTCAGGCTCTGTGCTGACAGCTCAGAGCCTAGAGCCTGTTTCAGATTCTGTGTCTCCCTCTTTCTCTTCCCCTTCCCTGCTTGTATTCTGTCTCTCTCTCTCTCCCAAAAATAAATAACCATTAAAAAATTATAATATAGTTTTGAATTGTTCTCCATAAGCCCTAATAGGAATACTCAATAAGGATATGAAATTATACTTTGAGATCCCTTTTAAACCAAGATATAAGAACAAAAGATTTTGTTGTTTTGTTTTGTTGTCTATCTAATAGATTTTATTCTTGAAATAAGGGCTCTGCATTTAATATCCCTGGTTTGTATCATTTCTGAAAAGCCTTTTAACGATGTTGAAACTAAGATTGCGATTTGATTTCTCTCCCTTAGCCCCTATACTGTCAATTCTGAGTCTTTCAATGAGAGAAATATTTCCCCCATTCATTCTTCCCAATGGGCAGCTGTCACTAATCTCATTCTTTCTCTACATTTGTTTTTTCTTATTTACCATATAAAATGTGAATAAGAAAATATTACATATGACTGTGAGGAAGGCATGAGTAAGACAACCTTAATTTATTGAGATGATCCTCCTCCTCAATTCCTAATAGTTTCAGATACCTGTTGCTATGTTTTACTTAATCTTTAATACATTTTAATTAAAAAAAAACAAACACTGATTTTGGTCTGAAGTGATCCCTCTCCTGAAATGTCAGGTGCTAACTGTAATTCTCTCTTTGAAACAAAACCCCTGAATGTTTAATAATAAAAATGAGAACTAGCTGCTATTTACTCCAAATCAGCTAACCTAGGGAGAGAGGCCTTTTTTCATAAAAGTGGTGTGGTAGACAAACTTCTAAGATGATCCTAAATTATCCCTGCCTCCTCCATACTCTTGTGTAATCCTTTCCTCCTTGAGAGCGGGCTGGACCTAGTGACTCACTACTAATGAAGAGAATATAACAAAAGCAACAGTATGTCACTTCTCATATCAGGTTTCATAAAGATTCTGGCTTCTGTCTAGCTTTCTTTTTCTCATTCTTTTACTTGTTTTCAGAGATGACTGCTGCAATGTTATGAAATACTCTATTGAGAAGATCATGTGACAAGGAACAAAGGGAGGCCCCTGGCCATCTACCAGTGAGGAACTAAGTCTTCAGTCCAATGGCCAGTAAGAAACTTAATCCGAGATTGTTGGGAAGATGGCAGAATAGGAGGACCCTAAGCTCACCTCATCCCACAGATACAACTAGATAACTTTCATATCACTGTAAATAACTCAGAAAATTACCTTAAGACTGGCACAACAAACTCCCCAACTAAATGTAGAGAATAAGATGCATCTAAAAAGGTAGGAAGGGTGGAGACACAGTCTAGAGGCAGATGGACCTGTGTGGGCTGTCCACAGGAGGAAGGGATACACCAGGACAGAGAGGGGAGAGAAACAGACTGCCACAGTGGAAAGCCTGCATGGGGAAGATGAATCCCCATAACACTTGGCTTTGAAACCTAGGAAGCCAAATTTCCTGAGTTCTTACAACCAATGGGACTTAAAACCTGGAATTTTAAAAATTAGTAGGCTTGGCTCTGGGAAAGCTTGGAGGTTGAGAGGAAACTGAGCCCTACCCTTCTTAGGCAGCACAAGAAAGAGCCCATAGAGATAGAGCATAAAAGCAGCAGCTTGAAAATGCCTGAAGCATCAAGGAGGGAGAGATTATTCATCTCAGAGCATGTTCTGGAGGGAAAGAGATCCTTAGGAGACTGCTCCAGGAACAAAGGAGCTACAGGCACCATTTCTCTCCCCTGCTCCCCAGCATAAATACATGGGGCCACCTGCAGAAACCAGTGAAGCAACTATACTCCCCACCTAACTTGTTAAACCTGGCCCCTGCGTGCTTTGGTGGATCCTGCCTGAGGCCTGGTTATAAAGGTCCCTTCCCCCAGAGGACCTGCACACAAACTTTGCAAACATTTCGCATCCCACCCCTATGCACCTTTCAAATCACCCTCCTCTAATAGGCTCTTGGCTGGAGCCCTCCATAGGGGGTACCACAAGCTGGGCACTGTGCAATCAGCCTCAACAGTGGCCAGAACCACTCCAGAGAGGCTCCTTCCTTGGAAAGAGGGAAAGATAACCACACACACACAATGGTCAAACTGTGGACCCAGCAGTGGGCTGAGGGAAGATAGCTGGTCTGCCTGCAGGACCCACCTACCAACAAAAGCTTCTCAGGGAACAACACAGGGAAAGCACACAACAGTTTGGTGCTACTGTATCTTGCACATTCCTGGTCTGACTCAACTCAAGCCTAAGGCAGCCCCAGAATGACCCACTAACAAAACAGGGACCAAACACTGCCCACAGCAGGAAAGATAGCCACTGCAGATGACTGAACTGAAAGAAAAAGCAGCTCAGCCCCAATAGCAGGGTGCACAAAACATACATAAGAAACACCTCTGACTGGCAAGTTCCATTTAACAGGGGACAATGCACTGCAGAGCACTACAGAACCTCTTCTTCATTAAGCCACTACATTCAAGAGTAGGAGATATATCTGAATTTCCTAATACAGAGAAAAAGAGACAGAGTTAGACAAAATGAGGAGACAGTGGAGTATGTCCCAAATGAAAGAGGACAAAATTACAAGATACCTAAGCAAAATGGACAAAAATAATATGCCTGGTAGAGAATTTAAAGTAATAATCATAAATATATTCATTGAAAAGAGTGGAAAACTTCAGTAAGACCCTTAACAAGGAGATAGAAAATAACCAAGAGATGAAGAACACAATAAATGAAATTAAAAATACACTAGATAGAATAAATAGTAGACTAGAGGAAACAGAAAAATGGATCAGCAGAGGACAGAATAATGGAAAGTAATCAAACTGATCAGGTGAGAGAAAAAAAATTGTGCCAAATGAGAATAGATTCAGTGAACTCAGTGGCACCATCAAGTGAAATAACATTTGTATTACAGGGATCCAAGAAGGAGAAGAGATAGAACAGAGGGCAGAGAAATTATTTGAAGAAATAATATTTGAAAACTTCCCTAATCTGGGGAAGGAAACAGAAATCCACATACATAAGTCAAAGGGAACCACCAACAAAATCAACCCAAGGAAGTCCACACCATGACACACAGTAATTAAAATGGCAAAAAGTAGTAATAAAAAAGAGATTTTTAGGAAGTAAAAGAAAACAGTTACATACAAGGGAAACTCCATAAGGCTATTAGCTGATTTATCTGCAGAAACTTTACCGGTGAAAATGGAGTAGCATTATATATTCAAAGTACTGAAAAAAAACTGCAGCCAAGAATACTCTATCCAGCGAGGCTATCAGTCAGAATAGAAAAAGAGTTTCCCAGACCAACAAAAGTTAAAGGAATTCATCACCACTAAATCAGTCCATAAGAAATTTAAAAGGGGAATCCTTGAGTGGAAAGACCATAATTAAGAGTAAGAAAAGTAGGAAGCACAAAGACAATAAAAATAAGTATATCTGCAAAAATCAGTCAAGGGATTCACAAAATAAAAGGATACAAAGGCCTTTCCAATGTAAATTTAGGCAGCTATGGGGGAGGCAGAGAGCTTTTCTTGCATCTGCTGGGTTTTTAATGCTTTTAACTCAAAATAATTTTTATGCCAAAGTGGCACATTTTGAGGTGTCTCATCCTACAACCCTTCACTTACATACATACTCAGGTTCCTTCCTATGACCTTCTTTGTACTCCCGGTTCCCCTAAATCTCCACTGCAAAGCCAAAAGTTTTTGAGCTCCTTTCCTGCAGCTGTAGAAGCACCATTTCCAACTCAGTTCTGCTAGCTCCCTGCCTCCAGTGTCCGCCTCATCCTGGACCCATCTAGGCAGAGACGCTGGGGTATGGGCAAGACCAGAAAGAGCCCAAAGGCAGGCAACAAACCAGAGCCTTCAAAGAGTTTGTTCATTTTGCACTGACATTTCTTGCTGTAGTTGGCAGCAGGAAAACAGAGCAGATCACCTGGATGTCCTCTGGAATTCAGCACTTAATCAGTACCAGTATGGGCCCTTTGTGCCCCTCTGCCTTCTCAGCCCCTCAGAGGTGTATCTGCTATAACATCACCTACACCTACTGTCATGGACAATGTTTATTCATCTCCCAAAGAAGAAAATATTCCAGATTGCTGAACCCTGGATTTTCATATTGCAGATGAATTGACCCTCTCTGAACAGACCAGGAACTCCCTTACTCTGAGCCAAGGACGCAGTGTCTTATTGTTTTGTTGTTTTAAGTTGTGGTTAAAAAGAGGTATCACCCACAATTTAATAATAATAATAATAATAATTATTATAATTATAATTATTATAAGATATATAGTATGATACCATATACCTCAGCACGGAGGGAGGAGTAAATAATGTCTTCAAATGTAAGCAACCATCAACTTCATATAGACTGCTATATGTACAATAGGTTATATACAAACTGAATTGGAACCACAAATCAAAACCAGTAACAGATATGAAAAACTAAAGAGAAAGGAATTCAAGTATATCACTAGAGAAAGCCAACTAATCATGAGAGAAGATAGCAAGGGAAGAAAGGAACAGATAATACTACAAAAACATCCATTAAAAACTGCAATAAATACATACCTATCAATAATTACTTTGATTGTAAATGGACTAAATGCTCCAGTCAGAAGACATTGGGTGACAGAACGGATAAAACTGTAAGAACCATCTATGTGCTGCCTACAAGAGACTCATTTTAGACCTAAAAACATGCAGATTGAGAATGAAGGGATGGGGAAGGATTTATCATACAAATGGAAGTGAAAAGAAAGCCAGGGTAGCATTACTTATATTCAACAAAATAGATTTTAAATAAAGATGCAATATGAGATAAAGACAGACACTATGTAATCATAAAGAGAAAAATCCAACAGGAAGATATAACAATTTATTTATGTACCCAACATGGAAGCACCCAAATACATAAAGCAAATAGTAACAAATATAAAGGAAGTAATCGATAGTGATACAATACTAGTAGGTGAATTTAACATCCCACTTAAATCAATGGATAGATCACCCAAACAGAAAATCAACAAGGAAACAGAGGCTTTGAATGAAACCCTGAACCAGATGGCACTAACAGATGTATTCAGAACATTCCATCCTAAAACCACAGAATATACATCCCTTTCAAATGCACATGGAACATTCTCCAGAACAGATCACTGGTTAGGCCCCAGAACAAGTCTCAACTGATTCAAAAAGACTGAAGTCATATCATGCATCTTTTCTGACCAAAACGCTGTGAAACTAGAAATCAATCATGAGAAAAAAATCTAGAAAGAAAACAAATATATGGAGGTTAAATAACATGCTACTAAACAATGAAAGAGTCACCCAAGATATCAAAGGGGAAATCAAAAAATACATGGAGACAAATAAAAATGAAAACACATGGTCCAAGATCTCTGGGATGCAGCAAAAGCTGTTCTATAGGGTATGTTTATAGCAATACATACCTACTTCAAAATCAAGAACAATCTCAAACAACCTAGTCTTACACATAAAGGAACTAGAAAAACAGGAACAAATAAAACTACAAACTAGTAGAAGGAAGGAAATAATAAAGATTACAGCAGAAATAAAATAGAAGATAAAAAAATAGAACAGATCAATGAAGCCAAAAGCTGGTATATTAAAAAGATCAACAAAATTGATACATCTTCAGTGAGACTCATAAAAAAAAGGAGACAGAGGACTCAAATAAACAACATCAAAAATGAAAGAGGAGAAGTAACAACTGACACCACAGAAATACAAAGGATTGTAAGAGAATATGTTTAAAAATCATATGTCAACATATTGAACAAAATAGAAGAAATAGATACATTCCTAGAATCATATAAATTCCCAAAAGTGAATCAGGAAGACATAGAAACTTTGAACAGACCAATTGCCAGCAATGAAATGGAATCAGTCATCAAAATACTCCTAACGAACACAAGTCTGGGTTTCATAGGTGAATTCTACCAAACAGTTAATACACATTCTTCTGAAACTACTCTAAAAAAATAGAAGAGGAAGGAAAACTCCCAAATTCATTCTACAAGGCCAGCATTAACCTGGTACCAAAACTAGAAAAGATGCAAAAAAAAAGAGAACTACACGCCAATGTCTCTGATTAACATAGATGCAGAAAATCCTCAACAAAATACAATATTAGCAAATAGAATCCAAAAATACATTAAGATAATCACTCACTATGATCAAGTGGGGTTTATTCCCTGGGTGCAAGGGTGGTTCAATATTCACAAATCAATCAACATGATACATCATATCAACAAGAGAAAGGATAAAAACAATAGGATCATTTCAATAGTTGCAGGAAAAGTATTTGACAAAGTACAACATCCATCCATGATAAAAACCCTCAACAAAGTAGGTTTAGAGGGAACATACCTCAATGTAATAAAGGCCATATATGAAATCCCACAGCTAACATCATACTCAATGAGGAAACTTAGAGATTTTTCCCTAAGGTGAGGAATAAGACAAGGATGTCCACTCTCACCACTTTTATTCAACATAGTATTGGAAGTCCTAGCCATAGCAATCAGACAACAAAAAGAAATAAAAGGCATCCAAATTGGTAAGAAAGAAGTAAAACTTTTGCTATTTGCAGAATACATGATAGTATATACAGAAAACCCAAAAGACTTCACCAAAAAACTACCAGAACTGATGAATGAATTCAGAAAAGTCACAGGATATGACCTTTGTTATACCTCTATGCTATTACCTTTCTATTTCTATTACTGTTACATTTATATATACTACTAAAGAAGCAGCAGAAAGAGAAATTAAGAAAACAATCTTATTTACAACTGCACCAAAGATAATAAAATATCTAGGAATAAACTTAACCAAGGAGGTGAAGGAACTGTACTCTGAAAACTATAAGACATTGATAAAAGAAATCGAAGATGACACAAACAAATGGAAAGATCAAGGAACTGGAAGAACAAATATCATTAAAATGTCCATATTACTGAGAGTAACTTACATATTTAATACAATTCCTATCAAAATACCAGCTGCATTTTTCATAGAACTAGAACAAATAATCCTAAAATTTGTATGGAGCCACAAAAGACCCCAAATAGCCAAAACAATCTTGAAATAGGAAAACAAAGCTGGAAGTATCACAATTCCAGACTTCAAGTTATACTACAAAGCTGTAGTAATCAAAACTGTATGCTACTGGCAAAAAAAAATCAATACACAGATCAACAGAACAGAATACAGAGCCCAAAAATAAACCCACCATTATAAAGTCAATTCATCACAGATGAGGCAGATAAAGACAGTCTCTTTAACAAATGGTGTTGTGAAAAATGGACAGCTACATGTAAAAGAATGAAACTGGACCACTTTCTCATATCATACACAAAAATACACTCAGAATGGATTAAAGACCTAACTGTGAGACCTAAAACCATACAAATCATAGCAGAGGGCACAGGCAGTAATTTCTCTGATACTGGCCATAACAACATTTTTCTAGCTATGTCTCCTGAGAGGAGGAAAACAAAAGGAAAGAACAAAAACAAAAACAAAAACAAAAAAACTATTGGGAATATCTCAAAATAAAAATCTTTTGCATAACGAAGGAAACAATCAATAAACAAAAAGACAATCCACTGAATGGGAGATGATATTTGCAAATGACATATCCAATAATAGGTTAGTATCCAATATATATAAAGAACTTATATGGGCTCCTGGTTGGCTCAGTCAGTTAAGTGTCCCACTTTGGCTCAGGGCATGATCTTGTGGTTGCTGAGTTTGAGCCTCACACTGGGCTCTCTGCTGTCAACACAGAGCCTGCTTTGGATCCTCTGTCCTTCTCTCTGCCCCTTCCCCACTCATTCTCTCTCTCTTTCTCTCTCAATCTCTCTCTCACAAAATAAATAAATGAACTTTCAAAAAAAACTTATAGAACTCAACACCCAAAAAAAACCAAATCCAATTAAAAGTGGGCAGAAGACATGAACAGAGAATTCTCCAAAACAGACATACAGATGACCGACAAATGAAAAGATGCTCAACATCACTAATCATCAGGGAGATGCAAATCAAGACCATAAGGAACTATCACCTCACACCTGTCAGAATGGATGAAATAAAAAACACAAGAATCAATAAGTATTGGTGAGGATGTAGAGAAAAGGGAACCCTGGTGTACTGCTGATGGGAATGCAAACTGGTGTAGCCACTGTGGAAGATAGTATGGAGGTCCCTCAAAAAATTAAAAATGCAAGTACCATAGGATCCAGTAATTCCACTACTAGGTATTTACTGAAAGAATATAAAAACACTAATTCAAAAAGACATGTTCCTGAAACCAATATTGTACTGTATGTTAACTAAGAATCAAATAAATAAAAAAATATATGCACCCCACATATACTCATATATATATATATCTCCATTATATATATATATATATATATATCTCCATTATATATATATATATATATATATATATATATATCTCCATTATATATATATATATATATATATCTCCATTATATATATATATATATATATATATATCTCCATTATATATATATATCTCCATTATATATATATATATCTCCATTATATATATATATATATATATATATATATATATATATATATATAATATATACTCAGCCATAAAATATGGCTGAATATTACTCAGCCATAAAATAGAACGAAATCTTACCATTTGCAAGAACATGAATGGACCTAAAGGATACAATGCTAAGTAAAATAAGTCAGTCAGAGAACGACAAATACTATTATTTCAAGCGTATACAGAATTGGAGAAACAAAACAAACAGGAAAATAGAGACAAACTAAAACACAGACTCTTAACTATAGAGAAGAAAAAGATTGTTACCATAGGGGAAATAGGTGGGAGGGATGGGTGAAATAGGTGAAGGGGATTAAGAGTACACTTCCTTGATGAGCACCCAGTAATAAATAGAATTGCTGAATCACCAAATTGTGCACTTGAAACTAATTTAAGACTGTATGTCAACTATACTGTTATTAAAATAAAATATAAAAAAACAAAAACAAAAAGAAGTACAAGGAAAAAAAGAACTGAATTCTATCAACAACTATTTCAGCATGCTTGGAAACATGTATCCACCCCCAGTTGAGCCTTAACATAAATTCAGCCCCTGCCAAACACCCTGCTGCAGCCTTGTGAGAGACCCTGAGACAGAAAACCCAGTTATGTCCAGATTCCTGACCCACAGAAGCTATCAGATAATAAATGATGTTATCTTAAGGCATGAATTTTTGGACTAATTTGTTATGGAGCAATAGATATTTAACATTAAAGGCTTCAATAGTTTTTTTTTTCTGTTGTAAATTTGTCCCAAATCCTTCCTTCCCTTCTATCCTTAAAATGAAGTGAATAGGTACTTCACAGGTATTTTTGGCAGGTGGTAATATAAATGTTGGCAGTGATTGACTCTCTGGATTTAAATTACCATCACTATTTTCATAAGGATTACAGGAGTTTTATATAAATGTATGAAAAAAGAGCCTAAATTTGATATAGAACATTCCCAAAATGTGAATTGAGAGCTCTTTTCCTTAAAATACAGATAAAGCAGTGTTCTTTTATGCTGTCTTAAATTGTAGTGACTTTTATATTTTTACAAACTTGTGAGCATCAGTGATAATATATTCATTTTTTTCTCAAAGAAATCCTGATGAAGCCTTAAGCATTTTCACAATGGTAAAAAAATAAAAATCAAATATTGCTGAAAAAAAACCCAAAAGGAATATAAGAGGCTAAAAAGCAGAATAAGTGGAATATTTGCAAGTCTTATATACCAACTATCTTAGTGTCTATCACCATGTGTCAAATATATAAGAGTCCTTGCGATATTTTAAAAATTCTTCTTGAGGGACTTTTAAATGCATGATTCATGGAAGTTAGCTTGATCCTTAATAATGCGAACAGTTTTTTTAAATTGCTTTGGAATTTCTCTAATCCTGGTTTCAGCCATTCAAGAGACAGATTTAGATATAGTCAACAATATCCTCTAGCTTCAGAACTCAGACCTAGCTTCTAGATTATTTATTCCCCTTCCTACACAGTCATTCCAAAATTAAACAAAAGAAAGTGCCTACCCTATAAGAAAAAAATTCCAGAATTGAAAGTACTCTTACATAGGCTCTCTAATCCTGTCCCCTTAGGCTATATTTTTGGTGGCTTTAAAAGGCATATACCTGGGGCACCTGCGTGGCTCAGTTGGTGAAGCATCCGACTTCAGCTCAGGTCATGATCTCGCCGTTCCAGAGTTCAAGCCCCACGTTGAGCTCTGTGCTGACAGCTCAGAGTCTGGAGCCTGTTTCAGATTCTGTGTCTCCTTTTCTCTCTCTGCCCCTCCCCCACTCACACTCTCTCAAAAATAAACATTAAAAATTTTTTTAAAAATAAATAAAAAATAAAAGGCAAATACCTTTTCTAGGGACTTTCAAATGGCAAGAAATAGGTTTTATTTGGTAACATCATGACTATTTGAGACAAAATGTCCTACCATAAAATGAAATAACTAAATGGACAGGCATTCTAGTACCATGTTGTACACAGAGTGGGTACATTTTGTTGAAGACTATTATGTCTAGGCACTGAAATTACAAAGATGAATAAGATATTTGAATAGACAGCTATAATGTTAAGTATGTGTGCAAAGGTATGCACAAGTAGTTATACAACACAGAAGAGGAAGTCTTATTAAATGAGAAATAATTATCCAAATAAATATGTGTGTGTGTTGGTTGGGGGTTTGGGGTGGCGGGTTGAGAGAATTCCAGAAAGAGTTGACTGCATGAGCTTTAAGTTTCAAAAGCAAGAAACTATATGGTATGTTCCAGGAATCTACATCAGACTAAATAACAAAAATCTCCTAGCAACACTGGCAAATAATTTTCACTCATTACCAAAGAAGGACTAAAATATTGCACCCAAATCTCCACCCTATATGCCCATACACCCATTAAAGTTGATTATTTATGGTGAAATTCATTATATGAAAAAATATACATAAACCTCATATAATTCAGAGTTTGATAATTTTCAACAACATTTTTATTATATCTATAAAGTCTTGAATTAGAAAGCATCTTCACAATTAATAGATTAATATCTAGACTGAGTCAACCCTATCTGAATGTTCTAATCATGAATAAGGAGCCCTTAGAGGTCCGAACCAGGTAAACATCAGCCACTGAAGAATACTTCAGCAAAGGTTCCTTTTTTATTTCTGGGTGTGATATAGCATTTTCCTTATTCTACCCCCAATATAGCCACTCCTCTCCAAGTACATTTTTCTAAGGCAAATTATACCCAAAAGATATTTCCTTAGCTGTTTAATTATTTCTTTGCACCATTTATTATTTATATCACAGCCTTTCAACTCTTAGGTCATACTTCATAATGTTGTGTTGGGGACAGGCTCTCCCTGGCCCTGTATCTGGCACAGACAATAATTTTATGACAAGAATGGAAGACAGAAGTGAAAGATATAAATGAAATATAATTAAAATACCCCACATTGTTTGTTTATAGTAATCTCCTTGATTATTTATGTATTTTTGTCACTGGCCAAAAATATTAATAGCCAATTTAGTTAAAGAATGGTTGAGCACATTTTTTTTTATTATTCATTAACTATCCAGTAATTCATTTTTCTGCTACAGAAAGATTTTATCATTACTTTAAAACATTCTACCTATAGATAGCAACTATGTAGTATTTCAAATGCACTTTCATTAAAAGTACTATTGTAATGTAGAGATTATAGTGATTCTCCAAATTGTTAATAAGACATCCATGTATACTTTAATGACTTATAGTTAATTTAATTACTAGCATATTTCATGGACTGGAAAAAAACAACAGTACCGTTTCTCTCATAAAACTCACAATATTTATTTCCCTTTAAATTGAAGGTGTCAAATGAATATTGATGATCTCTTCAATAACCTATGATGCTTAAGTTTGTAGAAAATAAACTTTGCTAGCCTTATATTTATTTTCCCTTTTGATTTTCAAGAAATTTGGAATTGAATTTATGAAAGCATTGTATCTTACCAGGCTGGAAGCAAAGTAATAATAAAGGTAATGTATTTTAAAGGGGATATTTATTCCCTGCCTGGGATGTAATACTAAAACTACCAATGAAATACTACAACAAAGTATAGTTATATTTAATCAAGTACTACTCTTAGATTTAATTTCTCATTATAAGCTCATTTTTATAGGTAGATGGGAACATTTAGATAAAAAGTGTAATTTTATTCCTTTTTCCATTTGAGTTTTTATAAAAGAGAACTTAAGAATTTACTATAATTCAAGGAAAAAATATTAACAAAATAAGAATGTTTTCTATTTAATTGCAAATTATGTGATCATAAAAATGACAGTATATAGACCAAATACACTTTGGAACTGACTAATTATGCCCTAAACAAATTAAAAATGTGGCAACACTCTGAAATCTGTACCTTCACATCAGTTTTATAAGGGGCTTCTACTGTATTTGATGGGGATTTACTCAGAAAGGAAATTATAGTTCATCCTTAAGACAAGTATCATTGATCTTACTAGTCTCAGGAGAAAGCTTTAACTTACCCTATATATTTGCATGATTAAAATTTCCAAAGTAAGCATAAATTACCATACATTTCTTGGAAGGTCAATTGTACTACTGAATTACTTGGGACTGTACCACGAGTGCATATTTGCATAATTTCTTTCTAAGAAACCTATAGAAATGAAGAAACTAAAAATGAGAAGAAAATTCCATTGAAAATAAGGCAATGAACTCCGATCCACCCTCCCACACAGTCACACAATTCCCTTGTCACTGATTTTGGAGAAATATCTGTCATATACAATAAAATTTGAATCAAATTAAAGGAGGTCTCCAAGATTCATACACTGTATAGGGTGAAGTTATCAGGTAATAAATGAAAGACTGGTGGAGAGTTATACCAAAATCCATGAAGATCTGAGGAATGTTAGCAGGCCATAGTGGAAGCATTCTAGTAGGAGCCAGTTTCCATACAGCAGTATTACGAGACAGACCTAAAGTAAAGCCCAACATGTGTTTAAATATCTTCATTTTTCCATATTCTGCCTTTGAGCTAATCAACATTCCATGGAGATGAAGTGGGAGAAAAAAAATTGTAAACAGCAATGTGCTATTCAGGTAAAATATGGTTAAGGCAGAAGGAAACGAGTGACTTTGTAGTCAAAATATACAGCTGTTTAACACAGTTCACTGAGTAAAGGTAAAAAAAAAAAAACATCAAACAACAAAAGAAAGTTTTTGAGCATAAAGTCCTTACACATGAATCAAGAGAAACAAAATTCTCTTTTTCATCCCGCACCTCCCTCAAATAATAATCTAGAACAGAGAGTAGAAGACTCCAAAAATTTGGTGGGGAACCTTTAAATCACAGCAGCCAACTGTCTGTTCCCTCAGCTCACCAGCACTGCTTTTCAAACAATTGGATGACTATAGTGAAAAATACATACCTCCCAGCTCAAGGTCTGAAAGAATGATTCAAGTAGTGCCTGGGAAACAATGGTAGGATTCAGTCGAATTATCCATTTATTTTTCAGTGACTAAAGTGTTTGGTACTATTGCACCATTATAAAAAAAATAATAAGCTAAAAAGCCATAAATCCTTTTCAAAAGTATTAATAAATACAAACTATACACCAATTAGAGGAATAATTATTCAAGGAAAGTAGAAAAACAGACCAAAATTCTTTTTCACTATTACACAAATAAAAAACTCTTTGAAAGAAGAAATCCTCCAAAAATGTACGAATTAAGATATCAAGACACTAGATTTTTTAAAAGAAACTGATAAACTCAAAGAAAGCAAAAAGAAAAATATCATCATTAAAAACTGAAAATTGCATTACAAATAAATAATCTACAAAAACAAAAATAAATTATGGACAAATGAATTTACCCCAGAAATGAAAGATTGACTTAATATTAGAAAACTGACTAGAAGACTAATATTTAACTATACATTTTCATTTCAATTGATGTAGAAGGCACAGATATTAATATTCAATATCCATTCAAGATAAAACCTCTAAGCCAAAAGTTAAAAGTTCTAAAAGAGAAAGGAACTTAATGTGTTTAAAACAACTATAGCAAATAGGGGCTTCTGGGTGGCTCAGTTGGTTAAACGAACAACTATTGATTTTGGCTCAGATCATGATCTCATGGTTAGTGGGATCAGGCCCAGCATCAGGCTCTGCAGTGACAGTGTGGAACCTGCTTTGGATTCTCTCCCTCTCTCTCTCTCTGCCCCTCCCCAACTTTCTCTCTCTCTCTCTCTCTCTCAAAAATAAATAAACATTAAAAATAACTATATTAAGTATCATACTAAATGGAAAAACAATAAATCATTTCACACATAGTTAAAAGCAAAAGGAAAATATAAACGAATACAAGAGTAAATTGAGACCAACAACATTCATGCATCAGATAACTGAAAATTTAGAATCTTAATTCTTTTTATACTGATGATCCATAACCTTAATAAAAGTTCAATCAAAATAAAATTAAGTGTTTTTATTTGCAGAACATGACAAGTGTATTCTAAAATTGGTAATGGATAGAAAAGTACTAAGAATAGTCCAAAATCAAAAAACAAACAAAAACTTCTTGAAAACAAAAAACACACTGGAGAATTTGCCCTACCAAATATCAGTAATTTTCATAAATCTAGACTAATTTACATGTTGTAGCATTGGTTCACAGGCAGATACATAAAACAATAGAACAGATCCTCACACACATAAAAACCTATATTTGATAAACTATCATCACAGATAACCAGTAAAAGGAAGTCTTCTTCTTTTTTAATGTTTATTTTTGAGAGACAGAGAGCATAACTGGGGGAGAGTCAGAGAGAGGGACAGAGGATCTGAAGTGGGCTCTGCGCTGACAGCAGTGAGCCTGAGGCAGGGCTCAAACTCATGAACCGTGAGATCATGACCTGAGCCAAAGTTGGATGCTCAACTGACTGAGCCAGCCAGGCACCCACACAAGAATTTTCAATAACTCATGATGGGATAGTTATTCACATAAGAAAAATGAATTTAGATCTCTTATAAAACATAGCACACATAAAAATCACCTCCAGAAATAGTAAATATTTAAGTAAGAAAAAAATTTAACTTTTACAAAAAATTTGGGGATATATCATAACCTTGGGGTAAGGAAGAATTCCTTAAACAACTAAGGAAAAGTAATAAACCATAAAGGAAAAAATAATAAATTTTATTACATCAAAATGAAGGGTTTCTTGCAAATCAAAACCAAAATGAGATATCACCTCACACCTCTAAGGATGTCTAGTTTCAAAAACACAATAAATAACAAATGTTGGTGTGGATGTGGAGAAAAGGGGACGCTGGTACACTGCTGATGGGAATATAAATTGGTACAGCCATTATGGGAAATAGTATGACCGTTTCTCAAAAAATTAAAAATAGAACTACTATATGTTCTAGAAATTCCGCTTCTACATAAGGAATAAAAATCTAGATTTCAAAGAGATACCTGTACTTCCATGTTCATTGCAGCATTATTTCAAGAGCCAAAATGCGTAAACAACTCAATGTCCATCAACAGAAAATCGGATAAGGAAATTATGGTATTTACATATACTGGAATGGTTTTCAGCCTTTAAATAGAAAAAAAATTCCTGCTATTTACAACAACAAGGATGGACCAGAAGTACATTATACAGACACAAAAAAATAAATACTATATAATTATAGGTGAAATCACAAATATTTAAACTTACAAAAGTAGAGAGCAGAATGTTGGGTTGCCAGCCTCTCAAGTAGCAATAAATGGGGAGGTGATCATCACAGGGGACCATCAAAGGGGAAC